>NC_134138.1:262992963-263348797 GCF_033958435.1 Carettochelys insculpta
GCAATTACTGGCTAAAATTGATTCCTTCTACAAACAAATTTGACCAATGGATTAGCAGGCACATTACAGCAGATTTGGGCAAGTCTGTCATAATTGTTAAAGAGACATAACTGCCTAATATTGGGCCATTAATATGATTTGTTATAGTCTAGAGTTTCTTGTTAGGTTAGCTAAATAAATCTCCTGCAGGAATCGGGTGCTATTTTGTGCAACAAAAGGCTTTCTCTTGCTTCAATAAAAGCTCATCAGAGCTGGCTCTTTATTTTGTTTTGTGTTTTAAGTGTCTTCGATGGAAATGCTAAACTTTCAGTAATAGGAGAGAGGTTTCTCTGAATGTAATGGGCTTATTGGGGGGCTTATACCATACCCCGCTGAAAATAATGGAAAGTCTCCTACTGATTTCACTGACGTTTGGATTACAGACTATCCCATGTAGTAAAAGGGTATCCTTCCTGCTGTGAGGAACCCTGTGAAAATTAGGAGGAACCAGAGTTATCAACCCATAGTCAGCTGGCAGGGATTTGGGCCCAGTGAATTTGCACGAACATAGACCCATGCCCCACTTGTTATTTCAGAGCCTAACCAGAGACTACGTCCACACTGGCACATAGCATGAGGGCCCCTTTTGTTGCCAGCTTTCCTGTGAGCCCCTGTTCCTCCATACCCAAACTAATTTGCCCTAACAGCTTTTTAAAGCAGTCTGGGCTGAAGATGTTCAGGCCTGCTATCAGATGCCCAGGCAGGAGCTGCACTAAACATTTCACTTATTTATTAACTACAACAAATTACTGTTGGTTTCAGGTGTGAACCTTGCCAGAGTTACACACCACCTTAGGACAAGACTAGTGTACTCTGTATTAGGTAGGTCTGTGTTTTAAGGCTACCTGGAAACTGAAGACAATGAAGGATGTGGCTGCCCACTTTCTAGGTGTGGTGTCACACTGGGAGCAAATAAGACCACAGCTCTGTTTCCTGCACTGGGTGTCTTTGATTTTCAGACGGACTTCAGCATGTTTGTTTTAACCTGAAGGGCTATACGTGGCTTGGGAGCAGGGCACCTGAGAGTCTCTCTTCCTATGTGACACCACTGCAGTTCTCATCAATAAAGGAGCTCATTGTGGAGATCTCAGGGATAATTCCTCAGCTGATGTAAGTGGGTGTAACTCGGCTGACATTGCCTGCTGAGGATCGGACATTCCACAATTTAGGGAGTAAGGACTGAACACAGCATTCTGTGTGAATGCCTCTAAGCTTTAGAAGTTGCTTCCCCATTTGCTCTGCAAGAACATAGGTTTGTTAAGCCTCCTGAAACCCTTCCAAGTCATCTGCTATTTTTACTTAGGAATTTAGGTGGGCTAGAATATAGCAGAGAGATTGAAGGTAAAGAGGGGATTGTGTGAGGGCTCGGGGAAGCTATTTTGGGTGGGCGATGGCTGAGGCAGCCAGAGCATTTAGTGCATGAGCCTTGTGTTATTTTATAGGGATGCTGCAGTATTAATGATGGTAAAGTGCCCAGAGTGATTCAGATGGGCACTTACTGTTGTTATTACAAATAAAAATAAATAAATAAAAGTGATTAAATTTAATGCATCTAATAATTGCCGTAGAATCCACTGATATGACATGGGTGTATGTCCAGTGATATTAGGCACTTTTTTGTTAAGGTCACAGATCAATAGCACAGTTAAGTCATTTTCATGTCACATGCAATATGTTAGGGGCAATTTTAACAAGCACATTGGTACACTCTGACTGGATTAAACAAAGTACCTGAAAAACCGAGGGTGTAAATATGCCAGAAAAGAAAGAAAACATGTATCCTGTGTTCGAAAACAGTCTGCAAGCGTAAGGAAACAAGAAAAACTGAGACAATCATGTGCATACCTCTCCTGCTACCATGGACCAGTGAATACAGTGGTTACCATGGCTGGATCTGGCTATGAGGTAGACTTCAGAGGGCAAGCTTTGTTTCTGGTCATTACCCAAACAGAGAGTCTTGATCCAGTCTGTTGGTTTGTGTACTTTGGGCAAGCCAATTTCACATTGCAAAAGCCAAGGAAATCGCTTCAGTTAGAATTTATCTCATGCCTTCAGGGTTTCTCTTAGCATTTTTCTGCCTGGTTGTCATATCATACAAACATGGAGATGACTTCCATTTGCAATTCCAAAATATAACTGCAATTTTTCCTTAAAAAAAAAACAGTTGGGGCAGCACAAGTCACAGTGATAACTGTGCTTTCTTTGTCAAATCCCATTTACTTATCCTCCTTTTTCATAGAGAAAAACTGTAACTTACAACACAGAACCCACTAGTAAACTAACTGTGCTACCAGTCTGGGAAGAGTAACTATTTAACACATGGATGACTGCTTTTTTCAACATTGAGCTGTTAACATGTATACTGTACTTGATCCTAGATCCTGAGGAAGGCAATTAGAAAAAGAGGGCTTTGCATAAATTCCAAGTCATCGTCATCATCATCATCAACAACCATTTGCCTCCCTCACTATTTCCTTCCATCTTTCGCTGGTAGCTTAGTTTCCATAGACTAGCTCCCCACCAATCTACTATACCACCTACCCATTCTCGGTGGGGTCTGCCTCTCCTATTCAAGCCATCCATTATTCTGAATAACATTGTCTTGACTTTTCATTCGTTGTTCATTCTGCAAATATGCCCAAATAACTGTAGCTTCCATTGTTTACCCTTCTGCTGTAGGTTCTCTTTTGGCTGTATCTTCTTTATAATTGGTGACCTTCTGCATCCATCTTATTCTCAGGATCTTTCTATAACAATTCTTCTCAAATGCCAATATCCTTCTTTTTGAATCGTTCATTAGCACTCATGTCTCAAATCCATAAAACAGGCTGCAGAATTCACAATAAATTTCAAGTGCCTTCTACAAAAGAGGAGTCTCAAGATTTTCAGGTTAGAATTTTCTTATTCTAATATTCATGAGAGCAGAAAAAGACAAAATTCTACTGCAACACCTATATCCAGCCACAATCTAGTTCTAATGATAGAATTTCTTTTACAGGTCACATCATAATAATGTTTAGAAAATGCAAACATCAATATTCAATGACTTCTGCACAGAGCAGGTGAGCACTGGAATCAGGACTAGAACTCGGGAAACCCGCTCTTGAACAGTTAGATTACACATTCTCTTTTTAACCGTCTCAGAAGAACAGCCACACTGAATCAGACCAATGGTCCGCCTAGCCCAGTATCCTATCTTCTGACAGTGGCCAACGTCCAGCACTGCAGTGGGAATTAATAGAACAGGCAATCAGTGAATCATCCATTCCCTGTCACCAGCTCCTAGCTTCTGGCAATCAGAGACTAAGATCATCCAAAACATGGGATTTCATTCCTGACAGTCTCGGTTAACTGCCATTGATGGACCTGTCTTCCATGAACTTAGCTCCTTCTTATTTGAACCCTGTATTAGCCATCAAAACATCCCCCGAGAACAAGTTCCAGAAGCTTAAATAATATGTTCCACCAGGATATTTTACCTCCCTATATTGATATATTCATAACATTGAAAAATCATGCTAATCTCCAGAGAAGGAGAGAAAATGCTTTGTTACAAAGGTATGCCTGTGTCCCCAAACTCTGATCTCAAATCTACTCTGAGGCTTCCACTCATGGGGCTGGCAGGAGACTGTCAGATGATGCTTTGTGATCTGAGGTGCTTTAAGAAAGTTCTGCTCTTCTTAATCTATGTCACCCCTAGTGGCTGTTATATGGTGTTCCACTTGTTTTGACTGTAAAAATAGCTTCTTGTCTTCCCTCTACCATTTCCAGAGGAAAGTGGCTGAAAAGGAATGTGGATGCAGATCAAAAGGGAGGAAAAACATGAAGATGAAATTAGTCCATACTGGAGAAGTATGAAATGGGACTAATTTGGGGTGAGGATGTTATAGAGAAGAAAATATTTGGGACATAATTAGAAGTGTAATTAGATCCATGCGTTGTATTTTGTTTAATATATTCCTGTTTGTTGCTCTGATTTTGAGGCACTATGGATATTGAGAGTCCTGAGGTAGCTGTGTTTTAAAGTACAACCAGCAACAACAATATATATATGTATGTATAACCAGTGTGTAATGATAGAAGATACTATGGACCATATTTGAACCAATGAAAAATGAGAGGTATCAGCACTGTTACCTGCAGAGGTGCACATGAAAACTGCAAAAGCAACATTAATAGATGCCCATAGCCTGGAAGTCCATGGTCTCACTCACTCCAACATGCAGGTAATTTCTTCCTGAAGCATGAATGACATGTTGGAAAGGCGTATCTATGGACCTCTGCCAGGTCAGGTGCCATACAGCCATAAGCATGTAGTCCATACCCCAAAAGGACAGCAGAGCATTCTGCCATGGCAAAGTCAGGCAATGTCCATGGAGCAGATCTTCTCTAGGTTTTGCTGAAAAGCAAAACTGGGATGAGCAAATTCTGATGCTAGTTTTCCTTGCTGAGTACAGATTTTCTCACAAGGCCTTTGCCTATTACTTGCTCAAATTTTGCTTTTAAATGTGAGAAAAATGATATCTGCTATCTATTCAAAATTCTAAGTTGACCATTAAGATGCTGTTTCCAATGTCATCAAGAAAAACAACATTTGGTTAAACATTTTCTTCTACAAGAGAAGAGTTTAACATCTTAATGAGTGTGTGGGAAGGGGACCCAGCCTCCAAGGTTTAAGGCCAGGAGCCTGCCTAGTTCTCCTTTCACTTATGACAGTTTTAAACCAGCATAACTCATTGACTTCACTGGAGTCTCTCAAGATTTATTCCTCAGTAAATGAAGATTCAGGCCCAGTAGTCCTTGATAACTATCATGCAATCAAAAAAGTTGCAAGACCTAAAGCTTCAACATACTGCAAAATGATAACTGATTTTGAAAGTCACATATTAAAGGGGTATAGAAAGGATGACTGTTAGAAGAGTAATTAAGACCCAGTTAAAATCTACACCAACACTGCATCCTCTGTTTTCTGAAGGAAATTTGAGTATTTACTGCTGCATCCACAATTACATAAAAGCAATGAACCTCACAAACTTTAAAATAAGCCACTGGTAAACTCAATGTGATAAGTAAATACCTCCTTGTTCTTACATAATGCAAAATAATAGATAATAAAAGTCTTTAAAAAATAACCAAGTTCACCAGCAGTTTATCTTCTTGAATTATAATGTGGCATGATGAAGGCAATTTATAAATATTTATGATATATGTTCAACCATACAAACTCAACAAGTGTGTTTATGTGAGGATATGTGGTATATGTGAGTAACATATATACAGTTTACATAGGCATGCTCCATCTGAGCCACAACTACTGACGGGCAATGACATGAGAGCCAGGGCTGATGCAAGGGACAATGAAAGAGAAGTTTAGTTTACAGAAGAGAAGACTGAGAGGTGATTTAACATCAGCCTTCAACTTCCTGAAGGGGAGCTCTAAAGAGGAGGGTGAGAAACTGTTCTCAGTGGTGTCAGATGGCAGAACAAGGAGTAATGGTCTGAAGTTGAAGAGGGAGAGGTGTAGGTTAGATATTAGGAAAAACTACTTCACCAGGAGGGTGGTGAAGCACTGGAATGTGTTGCCTAGAGAGGTGGTGGATTCTCCATCCCTCGAGGATTTTAAGTCTGGGCTTGACAAGGTCCTGGCTGGGATGACTTAGTGGGATTGATCCTGCTTGAAGCAGGGAGCTGGACTAGATGACCTCCTAAGGTCCCTTCCAGCCCTATGATTCTATGAAAGATAGGGGGCGCTGCTGCAAACCTTGATTCCAGCAACAGTTGTTTAGGAGAGAAGAGGTTGCAGCTGCTGCAGTGGCTGAGAATGACAGCTGAAGCTGCTGTGACAGAGGGAAAACCCTGATGCCATTGAACTCAATGGGAGAATTGCCATCAGCTCCAGTGGGGCATGAATGTGACAGGGGGAGTTGAAGGTACAAGGAGCTGGGATTTCGCCAGTGGGAAGGAGGACAGTTCTGGAGCCCACAGCTGATAACAGAGAGAGCAGCTCCAGTGCACTAAGCCAGGAGAGGGACTAGTCACTGACCCAGAGCAGGCTACATGGAAATGAAAAGGCTTTGTTCCCTGGAGCAGTGTGCTAGGCCTGGAGCTGGCCATGCAGCAGTTAGAATGAGAGGGTGTGGGCTAGAACCATTGTCACTGGCTAAAGCTACAGCTTGCAGTGGAGAGGAAAGAAAAAGGCAATGGCCCGGTCAGGAGGTTGGTGCCAGCCGCAGGTGTAGGGAGAGATGCAGGAACGCTGGCTACAGAGATGGGGCTGGAGGCAGAGCCTTTATGGGTGAGGAGAAAGGCCTGGACCCCGCACGGCAGGTGGGAGTCCTTAGCCCCGCCCAGTGTCGCTGCAGCTCCGGGAGGCCGCTGGAACGTGGGCTGAGGGCGCTAGAGGACCCCAGAGAGCTGCCTGCAGCGTCAGAGGCAGTGCCCTGCAGTGCGGGGGAGGGGCGCACTGGAGTGGCTGCAGTGTAGCGCGAGAGGGCGGGGGGCAGCCCGAACCGCGCTGCCAGACGCTGGAGCCCTGGGGCTGGGCTGGGGGAGCGGGAGCGGCGCCGGCCCCTACTCCCAGCCGCAGCCGCAGCCCCAGCCCCAGCCCGCGCAGGCAGCTGCTAGAGCCCCCGGGAGAAGCGCTGCCGTCGGGCGCTGGGCGGAGGGTCCTGCGGTGCCGCCCGGGACGGGGCTGTGAGTACCTGGGTCGGGCGGGTCCCAGGCAGCCCGTCCCGAGGTGTGAAGCCGGCCCGACTCGGCCCTTCACCTGCAGCCCCGGCAGCTCCTGTGGCGCGGACAGCAGCGAGTGGGCTAGAGCCTGCCGGGTGTATGGGGTGTATGGCGGGGTGCCCTGATGTGTGCCGGGGGGCGGGGTGCCCTGGAGGGTGTATGGGGGCGTGGGGTGCCCTGATGTGTGCCTGGGGGGCGGGGTGCCCTGATGTGTGCCTGGGGGGGGGCGGGGTGCACTGATGGGTGTATGAAGGGCGGGGTGCCCTGCCGTGTGCCTCTGGGCCGGCACCTTGCTGCGTGAAGGGGGCGGAGGAACCCTGACGTGTATACTGGGGAGGGGGCCTGTCTGGGTCGGCCTGGGCTTCTGGGGGGGGCTCCTTAGAGCGCCGGGGAGGCTGGGAGGGGGCTCTTGTCTCGAGCCAGGGCGTGGGACCCCAGCTGAGCGCCGGGGCGGAGGGAACACCTCGTTCTGTGACTGGCACCCCGGGGCGCCGATGTGCCCGAAGAGACGGGCGGGGGCCGCTGACAAGGACCCTCCTGTTGTGCCAGCGGGGCAGGACCAGGCGACCCGGCTGCGCTGGGGCGAGAGGGCGAAGAGGCGATGGGAAGCTCGGGCCGAGCCCAGAGGGTGCCCAGCTGCGCCGGGGCCGGGCCGGAGGGGAAGCTGGAGGGAGGCTGAATGAATGGGGCCAGAGGAGACTTAGCCTGTGTCTAGCGGCCGGCAGCGGGGAGGCGAGCGGCTGCAAAGCAGAGGGCCGGCTGGAAAGAGGTGGACTTGGGGCTGTAGAGGCAGAGGGACCTCGGCAGCAGGCCGGAGAGGCAGCCCGACGTGCGCTGGTGCTCCTCGTGGGAAAGACGGAGCGATGAGGCGGCGGGCACTGGGGGACAACGGGCCAGAACAAGCAGCGGGTGTCCGGACTCTCCTGGCAGCAGGAGGCCGACGGAGCTTGGGCACCTGGCAGCAGCAGAGAGCCCTGCTCTGTCCTTTCCCCCAAAGAGTCTGCGGGCCGCCCGGGACAGGCTCTTGGGCCCAGGCAGGGGTGGGCTGGTGTCCCTGGGGCCTGAAGGTGGAGCAGGCGTGTGGATGGGAAACAAACACCAGGCACCTGCAGGCAGAGGGAGGGGGCAGCCTGGGCCCTCCAGGTAGGGACAATGTTATGTCTTTCGGGCCTCAAGGCGGAAGGAAGGACTCCTGCGTCCGGCCCCGGACAGCAGAGGAAGAAGCTGCCTGGCATCTGGGGACCTGGAAGGGGAGAGGGACTGGTCGAGGTGTGTGTCGGACCTGTGAGCAGCGGAGGTTGCAGGCTGGTGGCCCGGGACCCGCAGTCAGAGGGATCAGGGCTGTGCACTTTTCCCACCTGAGGCTGGGCAGCTTTTTCAGAGACGTTTGTCCGAAGGAGGTAAGACTTCCACAATAGAGTAAAAGAAACCAAGAGAGCTTCCCATTTCTGCCACAACTGGACTCACACTGGTTCTTTTAGCCCAAGACTGAGCGACCAACGCCCTGAAGAGGGCATCGGTGCCTGAAGAGTGGCGTTTTGTAACGCACACACATACACATATGTCATGCCCAGAATTTACATCCTCCGAAGCCCAGGAACGTGGGGTAAAATGTGCTCCAGTTTCTTGAGCCTTAATATTTCTTTAGACGTGGTTGAAAAGATGTCATCCTAGTAACAGCACAAACTAGTGTTATTGAGGCATGCAAAAATGTGTCATCAAGGCACAAAGGCTGAAGTGAAGAGAGTCTGCCCCCCTCCTACCAAAGAAATAACCTTCTGTTTGCATTCACGTTCATTTCTCTACTGGGTCATCAGAAAGTACAGCTGGTAGCCATAGACTTTAAGTGAAACTGACCAGATCCACCCAGAAACCATAGCTCTGCTTTGTTTCACATCTAATTTGATAGCAGGCTGATTTTAAGCTTCCCATAGTTACAACTTTTCTTGATTTCTCCCTTTTCTCCCCCATGCATTTATTGCTTGCATTTAATTAATTCCTTCTTTGCATTTCCTTTCCTGCTAATCTTTGGGTGACTGCTTTGTACATATGGCAATCTGATAATGAGGGTGTTTACCCTTATTCAATACTTCATCAGTGTAGTGCCCAGGCATTTACTAACTGGTGTACCGATCATATTGCATGGGGGGATTTTTTTGCGGGGGGGATGAAGGATTTACAATACCCCCCACCATCAGGAGCATACTTATGCCCTGGTACTGTCTAATCAACTGTTACATCAAGTCATGCTGTTTGAGGCAACCACATCAAAAGAATAGACTTTTCGGTGTAAATTATGTATTCCCGGTATCTTGTCTTGGCACACGCACACACAGAAGTTAATTTAAAAAAAAAGTGTCAAGTTGGTATTTAGGTGCTGTACAACTGGTTTCTTAAACTAAGTTGCTTCCCTGTGAGACGTTAAAAGGTAAATCCTTCCAGATTCCAAGTTTAACAATGGAAAAGGGAAATCAATGCAGCAGTATAGGTAATAAAAAGGTTGTTTTTTTTTATTTTTATTTTTATTTTTGGTGAGGGTAAGATCACAAGTTGAAAAGGGTCTGTCGGTTTTCAAAGGGGTTTATTCGGCTTTTTAGAATGTCCAAAGGAAAATCTTAGTTCTCTGAAAACTCTGGGGTTCTGTTTGTTACAGCTTTGGACAGAAAACTTTTCAGCCTTTAAAACTATGTTGGTTCTAGCAAAGTCCATTTTCACTCTATTTAAACTTATTGCAACTAAGTTATGTCGCAGACTGGAAAACTTCCATGTGCTCCTTGTCCCAAAAAGTTTGACTTTTTTAATAAAGTGAATTTTTTTTCCTGAGAAGGGGAACTTTTGAATTACTTCAACATGTCGCTTGGGATTTTAAAGCCCTCTTTAAAAATTCTTTAAAGTTTCTAAATTCTTGGACAAATTGTATTTTCTTTGGAGCAAAAGCAAATGAGCTCTTTGCAGAAACCGAAGTGTTTGTTCATAGTGGGACTCTGCTTTTCTGTCTAACCTGCTTTATCAGCCCCATCTCTCTGCGATTTTGCTCTTCTCTCAACACCTTTGTCTGATTAGTAGCTTTTGGAGAACGGGATAAAGACATCACTTGCCACGCTGCATGAGATAACAATTAATTTAACATTAAACTTATCCCCTTTCCATTCACGTTACTTGGATCGATCTCTGGTAATTGTGTTTGCGGATGCTTTCAATGCTATTCTTCTCTAAAATCTTAATGACATCCCACAAGAAAGTGTAAGGGCTTAAAATGCACTTCTTAGAGTTAGCCCAAAGAAACAAAGAATATAGTCCTAAAGTGCTCAAGATATCAGAGTTCGGGCAATTTTTTAATCGGTTGGCTGCTTGTTTCTTTTTTGGGGTACAATATTTTATTAGTTCGTGCTGTTTTGTAAGAAAGTGCCACTTAACAGCTATATGCACTTCAATGGCATGGTGTAAAAGTTAAACCCACCAACTTTCTAGAACTACCATTTTATATTGTTTAAAATACCTTTTTCCTCCTTCAAATCAGTCACTTACCTGCTGGGGGGGGGGGCGGGGAAGCAAACGTGTTGGAAAAGTTGTATGGCTTCCCTGCAATATTTCTCTTTCACCGAAAAAAGAAAGGGACACTGAGACGGGTTAATTTTCAAATGGCTAGCTCCTTTGCTCCCGAGAGAGTATTTTTCAAAGTGATTTGATAGTCAACGTTTAATTGCATTTTGATTTGGATTTAAACCCGCCCTGAAAAACTTGAAATGCACCGAGGCAGCCTGCTAATATTTTTATTTCACAGAGACATCTGTTACTCTTGCTGACAAATGTACCACTCTGCCAAGAAAGTTTAAAAAAAAGAAACAGCGTGTAATTGATGTTATCCCAAGAAAGCGCTATCTCCACCCCTTTGAGCGCCAAGCCCTTCAGGTAAAAGAAAAAAAAAATCTTTCAAGAATTTGTTGCCTTTTTGAGGGTTAATACATCAGAAGACAAGCTTGTCTCGCCTTGGCCAATCAGAACTCGGCTCTGGCAGCTATAATATAGAACTAAAGGCAGACTCCTCTCACAAGCGTCTGTAGCCTTGCTACCATTAAAATCAGACCCTTTTTGTCTCTCGATTGCTGTCTCTCGACCAAACTCCGATGTGTTCCGTTATCAGCGACCTAAAGGCTGCCATTCCAACACCTGTCTTGCTAGGGATCGGTGGATAGCATACGATTCAGAAAGCAGACAAGGACGTAGGAAGAGAGAGCTCTAGAGAGACAGCCAGGGATAGACACAGAGAGCTTTGAAGTAATTGGATTCCATGGACGAAATGCTGCTGTTGACAAGAATTCTGTTGGTGGGCTTCATCTGCGGTCTTTTGGTCTCCTCTGGGCTGACATGTGGACCAGGCAGGGGGATTGGAAAAAGGAGGCACCCCAAAAAGCTGACCCCGTTAGCCTATAAGCAGTTTATCCCCAATGTGGCAGAGAAGACCCTAGGGGCCAGTGGAAGATATGAAGGGAAGATCTCAAGAAACTCCGAGCGATTTAAAGAACTAACCCCAAATTACAACCCTGACATTATTTTTAAGGATGAAGAGAACACTGGAGCTGACAGACTGATGACTCAGGTAGAGCCACATAGATGCATATGTTTTATTTGTTAGCCTATCTAAACAATCATAAATTAAAAACTCTGTTTTAGCATTTTTGAAAGACACCCCTGTCCCCCACCTCCCAAAAAAAGACCCCTCATTGGTTAGATTATATTTAAATACCAAGTTAAGTTAGCAGGGGTGTACAGCCATAGCTATATACCGGCTGGCGGTTTGTGTAATACTTACCATTATAACCTTTCCATGGCGTTCCTTGTAACTTGGTTAGAGATTTCTGTTTGCATTTGTCCCCAAGGCTGCACTTTGATCAAACGAATGGCATCCAGCTAAGAGGACCCCAAGTGTCTAGTGACCGCCAGGCTACTCTTTCATTATTACAAATGCAGTCCTCGGTTGGTTCAGCGGCTGCCTTTTATTTTTTTTTTTATTTATTTTTTTTATTTTATTTTATTACCCTTCATGATTGTTGTTGGCAAGCGAATTCTAAATTTAGGACCTCTGGAGTGTTGCACTCCCAAAAGACCAATCGACCATTCCTCTCCTGTTTCTGTATTATGTAGCTTGTATTGCAAAACCATCCTTTGCAATTGTGCCCATCAGAGCGTAAATATATTGTTATTTCTTTAAGGATGCTCGCCACCAATGCTGTGGTACTTCCAAATGGGAGGGACTTGCAACTTATGGGCATTGCATCACTTCTGTTTTAAAAAATCAGTTGGCACAAGGTTTACAGCTGGGTAAACATTGGATCGGGAGTGGAATCAGAATGCGGAACCATTTTATGCAGAAAATAAAGCCTCCCAAACAGCCACGTTATTACAGTGATTGTTATTACTGCTCAGTGAGAGATAAAAGCAATTAGTCTCCCGGTTCTGGAGTTTTTGAAAGTACATGCAATCCAGATGCAATCTAGATACTGGAAATAGGTTTCCTCAAAATATAGGTCAACAGCCTTGTTCCCCTTTTCCTACTTTTAATGTATTTAAGTCCCACCTTAATATAACTCGGCTGCAAGAATGGCGTTGGGGCGGAGAGGGTGGTGGGGAAATGCCCTAAACTGTCCCCTTTGCCTCGGCCTGATTTTCCTCACGTTTACTAGATGTATTTGGACGAGGGACTTATCTCCTCGCCAATCTCTTCCCGACCACCTTAAATCCTACGGTACCTATGAGTGTTGACGCGCGCGCCTCTGCGAGAGAGAAGCGCGAGCCTCAATTAAATATGCACAGGCCCGGTGCAGAGCGTGTTGTGTAGAGTTCCCAGTCCAATTCGTTAGCGGCTTTAATCTCGCCTGCTAACGCAAGAGAAAAGCAAGTGAGAGGGGCTGGCGGACGAGCCCGGTGGAAGGCAGTGTAAGATCCAGCCCAGTCCCTGCCTGGTAGCCCTCGGTCATCCGCCCTTGCTGCAAAGATGCAAGACAGTGTAGCTGTGCGCCAAGTCAGCCGCGGCTCGCATTTTCAGCTCCACTTACTCCTCTTGTATCGATCGCAACGGCTAGGGTTTCAGTTTGTGCGCTTTTCCATACGGCAAATGCTGCTGCTGCTGCTGCTGCTGCTGCTTCTAGGAAGCCCCAGGAAAAAAAGACGTGTGTGTGTGTGTGTAATTAGGCACAAGCCTCAGCCTCATGATGGAGCAAATGCCGCTGGGGTGTAGAAGGAAGGAGCCGCAGATTGCAATGCGGAGGGGAAGAGATGGGGACCCCCGCAGGAGGGGAAATGGGCGAGGGTGTTTTTTTAAAGGAGAGGGGTGGGCTGAAGGCGGAGGGCCGTGGGGGGGGGGAGACCCCAGCATGTACTGGAGTGTCTCCTTTCTACTCCCTCGCCGCCGTGGCTGTGCCTGGGCTCTCCAGCGGCCCTGCCCTGGGAATACAGAGCCTTCTACATGGCTTGCCACTCTCGCTGCAATAGCTGGCAGCGTTTGAACTTCTGACCTTCTGTCAACTCCCCTCAGACGCACGGAACGAAAACAAATACTTTTTCCTTCAGTGACTATCCGCGGTCCTGACACAGGAACGGGGCGGGAGGGGGCGAGCGTAGCATGGCGGAGGGAGCACGCCAAAATCAGAGCCAACGTCTGGCCGCAGCTTCCTTACAGACCCCCTTGGGGGCAGGGTGGGCCAGGGAGGGAAAATGGGGCATGGGTGGTTGCATAATGAGCTCGGGGGAGGAGAGGGACAGGGACAGGCGAGCTCTGGCGCGGCTGGAGCTGGGAGGGCGGGAATGACTCTTGTTGGGGTGGCCGGGGGGGATCCCAGCCTTGCGCTGACGGCGAGGCTGCCTTCCCCGGGCCGTCCTGCACCGCGCTCGGCCGGTCTTGGCAAATCGCAGCCTTTAGACGCCGGTCTCCCCGGCCCGTCTCCATGCCCGGCCCCTCCCGCCGCGGCATTGTTCGGCGCGCGGGCTGGCTGCTGAATGCATTAGCCGCCGGTTAATATTAACTTCCGAGGGGAACCAGCGCAAACAGAGCTGGGCAAGGCGGGCGCTGAACTCTGCAGGTGACACCAGCCGTGCGCGCAGCCCTCCCGCCCCGCCCCACCCCGCCCCGCGCACGCACACTCACTCACACACACACACGCACACTCACTCACTCATTCACTCACACGCACACTCACTCACTCACACACACACACGCACACTCACTCACTCACTCACACGCACGCTCACTCACTCACACACACGCACGCTCACACACGCTCACTCACACACACGCTCACTCACACACACGCACACACACTGGCTGGACGTGCCACGCAGATAAGGGGCCAGGTCCGCGTGCTCAAGCTGGAATTTGTCTGAAGGGAAGGCGCAATGTCGCACCGCGCCGGCGGGGCCGCGGTGGGGCCTGCGGAGCTGGGCTTGGCACGGGGCAGCCCGCCGGGCTGGTGGCCCTGGCAGGTGCCTGTGAAGTGTCTCCTCCGAGCGGCTCCTGGCGGTGCGGGGAGGGAGATTAGGAGCTGGCTGGAGGGGGCTTGTGGAACAGCCTGGCCCCGGCGGAGGCGGCCCCGCTGCGTTTCACGGTGGCTGAGCAGCGCCGGGCTTGATTGGTGGCACACGACCCAGTGAATTAATAAATAGTCTGGCCTTCACGGCTCGTGGCTCCGGCAATCCGGCTCAGCCGGTGGGAGAGGCGGGAAGGGCCTTTGCTAGGTGCTTCCTGCCCCTCTAGGTTGCCAGAAAGACTTTCTGTGGGGGAAGGAGCCGGAATCGCAGCCCTGCCTCTGCTCTTCTCTCCCCGCCCCCCGTTTGTTGTCTGAGCTCTCCAGCACCCCGGGTGTAGATCACTGCAGCGCGGGGCTCGCTCCTGGGCAGTGGCCTCACGCGTGGGGCGTTTCGCCTGTTCCCTGCAGCAATGGGGACACACGCAGCGCGAGGCCCGGCAGAGGGACATTCACCAGCTAAACTTCCTTGGAGTTCTCTGCATTGAAGACCAACCACCAGCTCTTCCCCTGAGTCACAGGGAAGAGCCGCCCACGGCCTCCCAGGAGCACTCGCCAGGGCATTTGATCTTTTCCTGCTCCAGAACTATTGCCGGGGTATCGCTTTATGGCTGCAATAGGCGCACTGGAACTTTCTGGTTCAGCGATCCGGTCACGTACCTGAAAGTTGTGTAGCAAGAGCAGTGCAAGGGCGGGGATTTCCCCCCCTCCCAGTCTGGAAGCTGAGAAAAGCAGCTTGGGGCTGTGCGGTTTTACACCTTGATAACGCGCTGGGGGAGGGGGGGCGGAGGAGTGGTGCTGGAGAAAGCCAAACATCGCCATCCACTTGCTGCCTTTGGCTTTAGCCTTACTCAGCCGCCAGGGATACTTCTCTGGCTGCAGCAGACCACCTCGCCGTGTGGAAAACCAGCTTGGTCCTTTTACAAATATTAGCTGACAACATGTGGGTTTTTTTATCTTGTTCTACAAATAGCCTCCCATTTGCAACTGTGCCTGGAACGTGTATTGCTTTTCCAGCCCCCAAGAGATGTGGCTGGTAGATTACCTGTTTCTAGAGCTGACTAAGTCATGCAGAGCAATAGCCTGTTCAACCTCGCGGGTGTGATAAGGATCTACCCAAACTTTTCTGAGTTGATTTCTCGTGGCCTTGCTCGGTTTTTCTTCTCTGGGCCCTGCTTTCCTCTCCCTCCCCCGAACGCAGACACACGTTTTCTCCTTTAGCTTGTCCCTACCCTCTTAAAACTCCTCCCGGCACGGTCAGATGCTGCATGGTGAACTTCATGACCAGGGAGAAAACAGAAAGGAAAGGAGCAGCTTAGAAGTGAATCGTGGCAGTGGTCTATAGTTAAAAAGAATGTGGCAATCCCGCTAAAGAATGCATGTCATTCCCGGGTTCATACCCTGCGTAGCACACCTCTGGGGATGTTGGTTTTGAACGTTGCTATCAACTTGCTTCTTCTTTGCTTTTCATTCTTTCCCCTAAGAGATCGCGTGGGGGTTTGCTCTTATATCTACACGTATGTTTTCAGGCAGGGGCGATGTTCCTAGCGCAGTCTGGTCTAGGGATTCTAGTGAGTGATCTGCAAAGCAAAAAAACCCTTCCTCCTAGCTGCACATCAGGGCTGTTCACGAGTGTTCAGAACCTTTTCAACACGGACTTAAGTTGAAAGGACCCGGAGAGACATTCCTGGGGAAATCTCGGACTCCCAGCTACCTGGCAAGTGTTTGTCTTTCGGAAAACTGTGCTCTGTTCCCAGGAATGTGAAAACGCACGTGTTAGTTCACCTTAGCCTACTCTCTAGGGTGACAGGGTTTAAAACTATGGAGCTGGTCGGCTGGGTCACAGGTCTCTAATGAACACACACACACGCACACGGAAAGAGGAGAGATCACTTCATGAATCAGAGGGGGAACCGAGTTAGTCTGGATCTTCAAAAGCAATCAGAAGTCCTGGGGCACTTTACAGACTAACGGCTTTGCCCAGGAAAGCTTATTATCTGTTGGTCTGTAAGGTGCCCCAGGATTTCTTGTTGGACATGCTTAAGGTTTCCCCACAGGATGCAGGCTGTAAGAAAGTGGCCAGCGTTTCGCACGCCCCCCCCCCCCATTCACTCCATGTTATCCGGGCGTCAATCTTCCCCTGAGGTCCCCCTACCTCCTACATTGGGCTAACTGGCTTGCCCACAAGGTACCTATCGATTCCTCTAGGCTGGCCCCTGGCGGGGATCTACAGGGCGTCATCCTGTCCTCTGTCACCTGGAGTTTTGCCACTGACTTCAATGACAGCGGGCCCAGGGCAGGACCCAGGTTGCGGCTGAGCACCGCAGGCCTGGTCCATAGACTTTAACCCTCTAAGTGCCGAAGAGGGGGCGTTATCGGGGTGGGTGGCCAGAGGATACCGTGCAAATGCCGCAGTGCCCCCGCCATGCCTCTGCCCCTCTCTCCCTGCAGAGGTGCAAGGACAAGCTGAACGCCCTGGCGATCTCCGTGATGAACCAGTGGCCCGGCGTGAAGCTCAGGGTGACGGAGGGCTGGGATGAAGACGGGCACCACTCAGAGGAGTCGCTGCACTACGAGGGCCGCGCCGTGGACATCACCACCTCGGACCGCGACCGCAGCAAGTACGGCATGCTGGCTCGCCTGGCGGTGGAAGCGGGCTTCGACTGGGTCTACTACGAGTCCAAGGCCCACATCCATTGCTCCGTCAAAGCAGGTAAGGGCGGCGCCTGCCCTCTGGCGGGCTGCGCCTGGCGCCCCGGGCAGAGCTGCGTCCTGGCAACGCATCCCCCGACTGGCCCTGGGGCCCGATGGGCTGAGCCCGCGTGGTGGGGGACCAGTGTCCCAGGAGGGCCGGGGGGTAAGAACCCCAGGGCGTGGGAACCCAGGGCGTGGGAACAGAGCGCCTCGAGCCAGCTGCCCACGGGCGGGCGCTCCCCACGGCTCAGCCCTGCGGGCACCCGGCCTACGGAGGGCTCTTCTCTCCCCCTGTCACTGACTCTTATCCCTACACCCCGATGCAGTCCTATTAGGAGCCAGCCTGGCCCGCTGCGTCTGGGGTGGGGGCTGTTAGGAGACGGGTGTAGATTTGGGCTGCAGGCAACAGGGAGTTGGGCAGCGAACTGAGCTGGGCATTAAAGGGGTCCGGTCCCATCGCTGTGTCACTCTGGGCGCGGGTTCTGCCCCATAACTTACCGGCCGAGCATTTCTACACCCTGTACTAACCATGAGGATGCAGCCAACTCAACCACTCTGTTCAGCTGTTGATGCCCCCACCCCAGTCACACACCTCTGCAAAATCACTATCCCCCTTCCCCGGGCATTTATTTTCTCTGGATCTGCCCCGGCTACCACGCACAGACACGGGGAGCCTTTAAACCCCGCTAGCTGCCTGAGCCCCCCGAGATCCCAGCTTAGTCCTGCGCCGCGAAAAGGAAATTCGTGCCATTCCCTGCTTCATCCGCGGAGCTAGGAAACCCCGGGCTCCTTTCCCTGGGCTTACAACGCCACTTGCTGTTTCGGCAAAGGAATAACTCGCTCTCGACACATCGCGAAATTCGAAACTTCACTTTCTGGCGCATAAATTGGCGCTTTTAGCAAAACTGTGAAGCGCGCCTGGCAGAGAGTTTGGTTTCACCTCTAAGTGCTTGTTTCACAGCATCTAAACTGTACTGTAATAGCCTCTTTTAGCCCAGGCACGCTTGTAAAGTGTCAAGAAATACTTAGTTGCGAAAGAAAATAATGACTTCCTCTAAACAGAACTGTTTATTTAGAAGTGAGGCAACGAGGGGCCCGATCCTGCTCCCATGCAACTCAATGGCAAGACAGCCATTGGCTCTCCTGGGAGCGGATCCGGCCCCTCACCAGCTTTACATTCTTGGGCTCAAGAAGAGTAACGGGCTCCCCATGGAGTGCATAGTATTGCTTTGCTTAATCTGCCGGGCTTATTTAACTAAAGCAATCCCCACAAAGCTGCTAGGCTCCTAGTGATATTAATTGTGCTTTTCAATAGTAAAGATATGCTCAGCTTAAGGTGTCCGTCTGTGATGCACAGTAACCTTATTCCAAATGACCAACATAATCCAACTCCATGTATATTTCATAGGAGACAAATAATTCCAAGAGCCCAAATCTACTCATTAAAATTCCACCCACACTTGGAGGGTGGGGGTAATATTTAGTGCATGTCAGGCAGGGTCGTGTGACTGTACTAGGCGGGTTTCAAGAGAGCAGGCTTGCATTCCGCCAGCTAAGTCTGATTTCAAATGGTCAAAACCTCATTTCATGACAGTGAATCTTATGAGAAGATTAAACCCTGTAATTCCAGGCAGGAAGATTCTTTCTCTAGATCTCTATTTGCCAAAAGTATGATCCTGGCAATTGGAATGCAAAGAACGGTTCCCCCAAGGTCTGAATTATTGTCATCAGGACAGAGAAGAGAGGCTGGGGTGGTAAAAGGGACATTGATAATGGGCTCCTGCAAGTATTTAGAGCAAGCTCCTACATTTAAAATTCAAATACACATCTTGAGTGTCTTGGAAAAGTGGCTCTGCTGAGCAAATAGTGCTTGGAAAGGCCTGGTTTTTGGAGAGTATGTGTGTGAATTGGCACATAGGGTTTCTGCACCTGAACAAATAGGGGTAGGGGGCGAGGAGGGGGAGAAGCTGGGAAAAAAATGGAAGTGTCCTCTCTTCCAAGAGTGTCTGCATTTATTACATGAATCAGAATGACAATGCAGATCCTTTATTGGATTTTAATTAGAGAACCCAAACAGCACTGCTCAAAGAAGCAGATTTTCACACCTCTGCCAATTCATTGGCATGTTTGCAGAGTTGCTACACTACTAGATCTATTCATCAAGCCCTGAATATGCAAACAAAGCTCAAGCAAGAGCTTTACTTGGGGCTTGTACTAAGGTGTAGTTTGCTAGGAAAGGACTCTACATAAAAGTGCATAGCTCATTTGTTGCCATGTTCTCCGTGAAGAGGCCTTGCAGCTCTTGCTGTTTCATTTCTGAAGCAGAAGTGATAAAGTCGTTAGCAAATCAATAATATTCTAATTTTCACCCTTCCTGTCCTTCCTGAGAAAGTCCTTAGGAGAATCTCCAAGTATTTATTTCAATCATAATAGCTTGTGCACTGGCTATGGAGGCACAAATAACCTGTGGTCTTGCTACTTTTATGAGGAAACTTACTCAGACTAGAGATTGGCACACTCAGGAATTGGGCAAAAACTGCTGCAAAGTCAAAGGAGGGAGCAGGCATGGAAATAATTTTATCAAATGCCCTTGCTACAGTGAAATACAATGAGGGGAACTGAATATACAAAAATGTAACTCTAGTTTTTAGGAACACCCAGGAATCCCTAGGTGAAGTTCCAGACCCTGCTATGGCTGAGGACAGACTAAACAGTACTAATGGTCCTTCTGGACCAAAAATCTTTTACATTTCTACATATTATACTACTGTTTCCAAGGACAGAGACATAAATGTGAGTTGATTTTGTTTTACTACTGGCTAGGATTTCTCTGATGGACTAGTAATGAGCTAGTGGTGGCAATAATAAACAAAAGCAGCAAAATTTAGCATCAGGTTAAAATGAATCTCCCTAGGTAACCTCACAGACTAGTGTGTCCTTGTGCATAAAGGAGAGGATGTTTTAAGGTTAGACGGGGGCTGGGCGGCATCCCCTCCACCCCACACACACACTCTTGGGCTGAGCAGAGACTTTTGACCTAGTGAGGAAGGCAAATATTCCGGCTTTAAGAGAATGGGTGAAGTATTGGGTGTGGTGGTGACTATTGGGTGGTGTGTGTGTGTGGAGGTGAGAGACTCTGACCTGAGCAGGGGAAGGAGCTGCAGGGAATCCTCACCTGGTAACTAGGTCCAGAGACTGCTCTGTGGGGGTGTGCTCACAGGTTCCTAAGGCAGCAAGTGGCAGGGGGATCTAGCCCATAGGGCAGTGGACTAAGGGCTCATCTACACCTCAAATGCAACTGTGGCACCTTGGTAAATATTACCGATCCCTACAGAAGTGACTTCCCTCTGGGGACAGGTACTACAGCTCCCTAAGAGGTGGTAACTATGGCAACAGAAGAATTCTTCCATCCCCCTAGCACTGTCTACCCCATGATAGCTATCTCACTCAGAGGCGTAGATGTTTTACTTCCATCTGAGATGTAGCTATGGCTATGCAGGTTCCCAGTGTAAACCAGCACTAAGTCTATGTCAACACTGCACTTTTGTCAGTAAAGCTGTTGTCAGTCAGGGCTGTGAAAAAACACTCACTGGACTGACAAGAGTTTTACCAACATAGAGCACCAGTGCGGACAGCACTTTGCTGAAGGAAGGAGCTCCCCTGCTGACAAAGCTACTGCAGCTTCTCAGAGGTGGGTTTAGTATGCCAGCAGGACAGCACTCTCCCGCCAACAGAGTGGCTCCCCTGCGTATCTTACAGCAACACAGTTAAGCCACCCAGACCTAGTCTGCACTATTGCTGGCCACTGATCTAAGTTACGTAGCTTCAGCTAAGAAGCTGACACACTTGGATCGACTTACCACAGTGTCCTCACTGCGGTAAGTCAACAACTGACTTTCCCATCAACTCTGCCTACTCTTCTCCTTCTGGTGGACTACTAGAGTCAAGGGGAGAGTAAATCGAGCCCTGCTGGATTGACTGCAGCCTGTCACTCTGGCAGGCTGTGAAGACATCCCTATATGCCATTAAGCAAGTCACTTCCCCACTCTGTGCCCCTTCCACTCTTTGGTCTTGGCCCAAGTTAGGTCTGGTCTTCACTACAAACCTGTACAGGTATAATATTGTCACTCAGGAAACAAACAATCCACACCCTTGCATGACACAGTTATACCCATCTAACTGCCATGTAAACATTGTGGTTAGTGGGAGAGATTGAGGCAGCTAATGACTCCCAGGAGGGTGGATAACTGCCAGTGGGAGAGCTCCCTCCTAGGGACGTAGCATCTTCCTTGAAGCGCTACAGCAGCTGTGCAGATGCAGCATTTTACATATACACTTGCCCTTAGACTGTCTGTGCTATAGCACCACAGCTACGGCAAGTGTAGACCCTTACTAGGTGAATAGAGAGTAGTAGTCAATCCACCATTCTATGGAGTCTATGTCTACGCTACCTAAGAAAGTTGACATAAGCTACGCAATTTCAGCTATGTGAATAATGCAAGCAGAATCAACATATCGGAGGTTGACTTGCCACAGGGTCTACACCACCAGGTTGATGGAGAAACTGTCCTGTTAACTTACTTTACCCTAGCCAAGAAGAGTAAGGTAAGGGGTTGACTGGAGACTGATCTGGGGTTGATCTGGCAGGTCTTCACTAGACCCACTACATCGACTGCCAGTGGATCAATCTCAGAGTGTCAATCCTTGCTGTAGTGTAGATGTAGGCTGAGAGGCAGTAGCTAAGTCCACAGAACTCTTCCAAGTTTGGGCAGGTCTACACTACCCTGAGTTGCTATCACTTACGTCACTCAAGGTTTGAAAAAGCCCTCATCTCCGCAGTGACACAAGTTTTGCACTGCCCACACAAGCACTATGTCAATGGGAGAGTGAATCTCACCTACGTAACTTCTGGTTCTTGCCAATGTGGGGGTAGTTACACTAACAAGCAAGCATGCTCCTGTTAGCATAGCGCATCTTTGCCAGACATACACTGTGCAATTGCACCAATGCAGCACCATAGCTTAGACTTGCCCCACCTAGCGGCATCCATGCTGGGGAGTTATGCCACGTTAAGTTTGTCTCTCAGAGGTGTAAATTTTTCATAGGCTTATAGCCTTGAGTAGTGTGTATATGTTACCTAAATTTTAAAAGTGCACAAATCACTCTGGACTTGTCCAGAAATTGATTGGCATAAACTATTCCACAAGGCCATATTGCCGAATTAAAGTGATTTTATTCCAGAACAACAATTCCAATTAGTAAGGCTGCGTCTACACTAGCAAGTTTTTTTTTTTTGAAAAGCTGAGCTGTTTTCAAAAAAAAACAAAACCATGGAGCATCCACACACAAAACGTGCTGTTTGATCTAAAATCAAAAGAACACAGCCCTTTTTCTGGTGTCCTTCCTCTCCCAGATGAGGAAATGCACCTTTTTCTGAAAGATTCTTTTGAAAACCAAAAAAGGGTGTGTAGGTGCTTCACAGGCCCTTCTTTCGAAAGAGCAGTCCTTATGGCACCAGATTTTTCACTCTTTGGCCCATTCTTTCAAAAGAGCAGGGGTGTGTGGATGCTCTCTATCGAAAGAGTAGACTGATCATTCAGTCCGCTTTTTTGTGTGTGGATGTGATCTTTCTAAAGAGGTTTTGTTGGAAGATCTCATCCAGAGGAACTTCTTTCGAAGGATTGCTGTAGTGTAGACATGGCCTAAGTGCACTAACTCAGGAATACAATCTATTCTTTTTCTGGAGTAGTATCCAGCTGTGGCGCTATTGTGAAGTAGCTACTGCAGATTAGGTTATTCTGCAATAGCTATTCTGGACAATTTCCCACCTGCCAACCAGACAGAATCAATTTTGAAACTTGTCCAGTTAAAGTGTCCCAACACCCATCTAATATAAATCCTTACACTGGTTTAAGTGGGTTAGGTTCAGCTTCAATCGGTTGATTGCCTATTCTGTCCATTCCTGTGAAGCGATGGAATTGGCCATTGTTGGAAGACAGGATGCTGGGCTAGATGAGCCATTGGTCTGAACCAATATGGTCATTCTTAAGTTCTTTGTACTGTTAGTGCAGTTAGAGGGGCCTACTCCACTGGCACAAGATCACTTTTATTAGTTAACGTGGTGAAAACAGGGCACTTTTCTAGACAAGGCTTTAACTGTCTTACTTAATCAGAGTGTAAACTCCTCCAAGGAGGGCCTGCTTCTAGCTGGTTGTGGTGCCTACCACAATAGGGCCCAAGGACCTCTAGGCACCACCGTACCCCTATTAATGGAGGAGAGGGAAGAGCACAAACTTATAGGAGAAAAAGTTCACAGCTCCTAACTTGGGCTGGAAAGATGATATGCACAGGCCATTGCTATAAATGTGTGCATTAAAACTCATAACCTGAGGTGGGGGATGCAGATGACCCCTAACCCTGGGACGTGGGGAGAGGGTGAGGCTCAGTACACTTGGCTTGGGAATGTATGTCATATGGACAAGAAGGTGGCCCTGCCTCTGTGGGGTTGGTGGGAAGAAGAAAGTCAGAGAGTCCCTGGCTAGCTTGCGCTAGGACAAGAAATGAACCAACCACAGGCTGAGAGGGTAGGATGCAGAACACATTGCCTGGTACCTGTGTACAGGATGTACACAGTGGGAGATGCAGAGAGCCTGGGGGGAAAGTGTGCAGAACCCCCATGGTGGGACAAGAATGAGATGCAGAGCACCTGGGATAGGGGCGCAGAGCCCAGTGGGGGGTGCACAAAGGATGGTGT
This sequence comes from Carettochelys insculpta, assembly GCF_033958435.1. Classification (NCBI taxonomy): domain Eukaryota; kingdom Metazoa; phylum Chordata; order Testudines; family Carettochelyidae; genus Carettochelys; species Carettochelys insculpta. The sequence continues at coordinate 263,016,700 of NC_134138.1, forward strand.
TAGGGGATGCAAAGCGCACAAGGCCACAGAGGAACTGAGTGGGACAGGACCGGGTACAGAGAGCCTGTGGTGGGGTCCACAGGGGACAGGGGTGGGTGCAGGAGGGATAGGAAATGAGTGTGCAGAGAGCTTGGTCCAGGGCAGGGAATGCAATGGAACTAGGGGTGTAGAGCGCTCATTCCAGAGCAAGGGTACAGCGGGGAAGGGGTTGGACAGAGCAGCGGGAGGGGCAGGGAAGCGCGCACAGGGAAACTGGGGTACAGCGGGGACAGGGCAGGGTGCAGAGAGCTCGACCCGGGATGGGGGGTGCAGAGGAGACAGGACGGGGAGGTGCACAGGAGAGTTGAAGTTCATAGGGGAATGGGGGTGCAGAGAGGAATGGAGGTGTAGGGAGCTCAGCCTTGGGGCGCAGAAGCGAAGGGGTAGGTAGAGGCAAATGGGGGGGGCAGAAAGCTCGGCCCAGCCCCCTCAGTCGCTCGCTCGCTCCCGGCTCTAACCCGCGCGCCTCTCTCGCCCGCACAGAGAACTCGGTGGCCGCCAAGTCGGGCGGCTGCTTCCCGGGCTCGGCCACGGTGCACCTGGAGCAGGGCGGCACCAAGCGCGTGCAGGACCTGCGCCCCGGGGACCGCGTTCTGGCGGCCGACGCGCAGGGCCGGCTGCTCTACAGCGACTTCCTGGCCTTCCTGGACCGCGAGCAGGGCGCGCCGCGGCTCTTCTACGTCATCGAGACGCGGCAGCCGCGCGCGCGCCTGCTGCTCACCGCCGCCCACCTGCTCTTCGTGGCGCCGCCGCGCAACCACTCCCGGCCCGAGTCGCCGCGAGGGCGCGCGCTCTTCGCCAGCCGCGTGCGGCCGGGCCAGCGGGTCTACGTGCTGGGCGAGGGCGGCCGGCGGCTGCTGCCCGCCGCGGTGCACAGCGTCTCCGTGCGCGAGGAAGCCTCGGGGGCCTACGCGCCGCTCACCGCCCAGGGCACCATCCTCATCAACCGCGTGCTGGCCTCCTGCTACGCCGTCATCGAGGAGCACAGCTGGGCGCACTGGGCCTTCGCCCCCTTCCGCCTGGCCCACGCCCTGCTAGCCGCGCTCTCGCCCGGAGCCAGCCTGCCTGGCACGCCCGAGCCCGGCCTGCACTGGTACTCGAGCCTGCTCTACCACCTCGGCACCTGGGTGCTGGACAGTGACTCGCTGCACCCGCTGGGCATGGCCGGGCCCACGCAGTCCAGCTGAGAGCCCCGAGGCCTCGGCAAACCCATGGGGGCGGAGACACAACCAGGAGAGCGCAGAGCGAGGCAAGAGAATAAGGATGATCATCATCGCCACCCAGTAGGACAGTCCAAAGTAGACTTTAAGGGAAGCAAAGACCCCGGGAAGTTTTGTTCTGGTTAGGTTATAAATATCTATATATTATATATTTTTATTTGTTTGGGGATTTTTGTTCTGTTCTCTTGGTTGTTTTGTTTTGTTCTTTCCTCCTCACCTGGATATTTATTTGTTTGGGGGTTTGAATAGATGTTTTACAAAGAGGTGAACCAGACCTTCAAGAGCCTTAAGAAGTTTCTTTGTTAATTTATTCGCACCTGAACTGCACTCACAAGGGAAGAAAAACGTGAGGCCAAGTAAAACTGTGCAGAGTCTATTTTTCTACATGTCACATGCGTCCTGACTTTCAGAAAGCAAAATTCTGTACTTTCCCATCACTCCATTGCTCCTTCTGTTCAGCAAGTCTAAACACAAACAAAAAAGAGACAAACTTCATGGGGTCCATAAATTATATTTTTATACACAGAATTGTAAATTAGATTTTTTTGAGAGATCAATACTTAACTGAATCACATTTCGTTTTTTGAAATAGTGTAAAATATGAGAATATATTATTTTAATTTAAATAGTTTCAAATGTAACATCATTTCCTGTATTGTTTTTCATGTTTCTTAAATATTTTGCTTTGTAAAGACACCATTTGGCCACATTCTTGGAAGTCAAGACTGTTACACAAACTTTCTATTTACATAATGGCAAGAAACTTTGTTATTTTTAACTCAAAAAAAGAAGAAAGAAATGTATTAGAGAATATTTTTTAAAAGCGCACATGGCAGTGATTCTGTGATGATGGAGATGGTAGTTTGTACAGAGGGGGAAAATGGATGTTTTTCATTAATAAATTGAGAAATAAGTGCTGTAAATTTACTAAAATGTATTTTGGAATATTTTGTAATAGTTTTAATAGTTTTATAGAAATAAAATGTGCCATGCACAGTCTGGTTAGTATATAATAACTAAGAGTTCCTGGTGCATCCCATTTTTTTTCCTTTTTGCCTAAGGGTTTAGAAAACATGATACATAAAGAAATGCTCATTGTTGTATTTAGATGTGTTGCTTATCCTTTGAATTCTGCTAAACTTGAGTAACCAAATAGATCACATCAGCTCTTGCAAAGCCACAGTTTTTTGTTGTACTAACAGTAGAACCTCACTTATTGGCACTAATGACTGGCAGAGGCATTTTAGATTACTGCAGTCTGTACCAAACCTTGCCACTCTTTCTCAGGCAGAGCTCCACTGTTCCACATCCTGTGTTTGTTTAAGAATTCATCCAAAGACCACTGAAGGCAATGGGAATCTTCCCATTGACTTCTTGGAGCAGTATATTGGACTTCTAAGGCAAGTTAATCTGCAAAGGAACCATGGTAACCAGGAAGAGTCCCAGTGACTTCAAATAGTTTGTAGAAATTGGTTTCTAAACTGCTGTATATCTGGTGCACTACACCAACTTCAGTGAATTACTCTGGATTCACACTGCTGTAACTGAAAGAAGAATTTGGCAAGCAGATTTCAGTGGCTTTCTTGCCTGAGTAAAGATGAAGAGAGTGGCACTTTCTTAAACAAGAGAACAAAATACTATATAAAAAACTCAAGGATCTTGCATCACCAAAATACGTTGCTTACTTATTCTGATGCATTATTCAGTTACAAGTATTATACTTCACAATATACTAATTAATGTACTGAAGTGTATTCTATACAATTAGTGATGCAGTCTGAGTAACATGATCTCACCACTGTCCTCAGTGATGAAATGTTTGCTGAGGATTGGGCTATGATTACCAGGCTTTTGGTGAGAATTGTCACATGCTGATTAGCAAGGTGCCAGTTAGTGGGGTTCTGCTGTATTTTGTGATACCTCCCAACTCCTCAAAGAAATTTTTTCTATTTTTCAAAAAAAGAAATTGCAGAACTGTGTGTGCATGTCAGATAGGAACACAAGATAAGGGAGATTTTCCTAGAATGCCTTTTTCACTTTTTCTTTGGTTTTGATTATAGTTAAACTGATTAGACTTAAGTAACCATTTTTCTCCAGAAGTTTAGCAACATCCTCCACTGAGCCGGACCGCAACCTCCTTGCACTCAGTTTTCCAAGGTATCTGCTTGGGCTCTGACGCTTTCCTGTAAAGTGTCAGTTTCGGAAGAAGGTGGTTCATAATTTTTTATCCTCAAAGTCTGTTAATTTCTGGAGCAGAAGTAGGCTGTCCTGGCCAAATTCTGATCATGTGTACATCATAGACAATTCATTGACAACTGGATGTGCTCTCTGACAGCCTCTGGTTTTGTGAATTCTTTTCCCTCAGAAGTGTCTGGGATTGCGTGTTCTGTCATGACCTTGTTGTGACAGCACTTTGTGCTTAGAGCATTGCACTGTCTTGGAGTTGTGAACTATCTGTGCCAGAACATAGTCATCTCTTCAGGAGGGGATTCAAGCTCTTGGCCTGCCATTTGTGGTGCTGTTTTGAGGCACAATCCAGCTCCTTCAGAAGTCCACGGGAGTTTCTTCATTGAATTTAATGGGAGTTGGATCAGGCCCTTAGACCACAATCTCCTTGAGCTCAAAGTGGGACAACATTTGGGGATTGTAAACTGTCTTAACCTCAGATCATGGCAGTGTCTATTTATTCTGAGCTCAGGCTATGGCTGTGTCTGGGGCTGCAGACTGCAAATGTCTTTCCTCTTTTTGGGGCTATAATCATACTCTGCTCACAATATATGTGTATTGGATTATAAGTTACTTGGTTTGCGACAGTCCCTGGACACATGATCACTCAGCGACCAGACAGTGGCCGTGGTTGAGGCTGTAATCATTTTAAGCTTGCTAGCAGCCTGTACTCAGCCCACAGAGTTGGGCTGGTCAAAGTTGTAAACTGTCTGCCACCGCAGAGTGGGCTACTGCTTTGCATTGTAAACTGCCTGGCCTTACAAAGTTATGTCCTTGGGTTTTGTAAAATCATTCTCAGTTCAGGCCCTGCCGTGTCAGTGGTATTAGGGTTGTAAACGTTGTGCCATTCATGTAGACTAATACATCTGGGGTTATAAACTCCCTGAGCTCAGAATATGGATATTTCTGAGTATGTACAATATGATCTCAAATCAAATGAGTCTCTGAATTTTTTGTCCTTAATAGGGCAGTGTCCAGGCATCTGTGCTCTCTTACCATATCTCTGACCAGCAGCTGGGGTTTTGCGAGATTTCAACTGTTAGGATGTGGCAATGTCAAAGACTGTGCTTTCTCAGAGTTCACTTTGCTACAGCAGTCAGCGATGCAGGCTGGTGCACATAAGGCACAGCTGGGTCTGGGGGCCGTACTATAAATCATACCCATTAGAGTTGAAAAGGACCTATTAGATCAGATCCCGTTCGCCTGAAGTCCCCAGATGTGGGTGTATTTGCTGGTAGCTAAAGGCCAGGAAGAGCTCAGAGCACTGCAGTGTGCGAGCAACTAAGATGCTGTGTTACATTAGGATCACCTATTTTAGCCAAGTAAAGAACCACTGTGCTGTGTTTTCATTGCACATATTCCTGATGACTATATGCTCCCCTCTCACGAGCCCTTTATTACATTCCCTCATGATATCTGCAGAGCTTTACGTCTCCAACACCTCTCTGTCATACACATGAGAAGTGCTTTGTTAGATGGATCAGTAGAGGATCTATAAAGTTCTTGTAGAAGGATCTACTGTCTTAACATTGTGCAAAAAGTTTAGGGTATGTCACAGTTGATATTCAGGGTCTGAGTATGGCAATAGTTTGTATAAAATGTACAAATAGTGGTGGCTACAGAATAGTTTATGACTAAATACATCTCTATTACTGTTAAAATAATGTATAAGAATGTACTTGAAGCTATTATACTTGTGCTCTGTTGTTTGAATAATTAAAGAAATTACAGAGACTTCCTGAAATGTCTGTTATGTGACAGCATTCCTATCCCATACTTTCAGCTAGTTGGGTGTTTATGACATGTACACCAGAATTTGGAGAGATCACATTTTACAAATCTCTCTCAAGTACATGAATTTGATGCATCTGTGTGATTTTTCACTGGCAGTGCAAAGGAATTCTAGGTGTGCCATTTGGGGCAACTATGGGACCCTTCTTTCCCCTGTTTAATGCCCACGTGGACAGTGTAATATTTACATGTGAAATACTGGATGACCATGCGAAAAAAGAAAATCCCAATTGGTTAATTGTTTAAAGAAGAGCAAGAAGACTGGAATACTAGTGTTATAAAGAACTGTATCCATTTCCCTGCCTGCCCCCCAGTTTCAAAGTGAGGCATCATACTAAGTAGTGTGGGGAGTTGATGCTTATTTTCATTAATCTCAGTTGATCATTCACACAGCATCCAAATCTGAAATCCTTGTGGGTCAGGAACACCAAATGATATCAAAACGGAATTTGGAGTGCGCAAGGAATGCAGAATCGCAGACCCAATGCATGCTAATGATACGTCAAGCCAGCCCTCATAGTAAACGCAAGTAAAGGTTGAACCTCTCTAATCCGTATCTCTCTCATCTGGCAACATCCATAATCCAGCATGATTTTAGCTGGACGATCACTTATCATGGGTGTGGCCAAGTTTCTCGTGGGTCTATGAAGTGTGTTTATTGCCACCACCCCTGGCTCTCAGTGTTCTGTGCTGCTATTTATCTATAATTTACCGCTAAATGTCTTCTGAGAGCCCCATGAGCAAAATATTGTCGGTAACGTGATAGACAATACTGACATCCCATGGTCGGGCACATTCTGCACTAGTCAGGTCCCCACAGTGCCGGATGAAAGAGGTTCAACTTGTATTTTCTCAGGGCAATTCAGTCCAAAATCCAAAAGTTCAGTCTCTTTCCCACATCTAAATTATGTGAATATGAAGTCTGCATAGTGCTCATGTCTGTGTGTGCTACTAGGCTATAACTAGAGTTTGCATTAATCTTCCTGAACATTTTACATCATACTAAAATTATCTGAGAAATTTGAATCAACTGAGTTTGATGGTAATTAGATAGCAAGTTTGCAGCTCCAGCATGACATCCATTTCAATTACAATGGAAAGGAAGCAAATGAACCTTTTATTTTACTCATTACTGCAAGTTATCAGGGACCAGTAGGAGTTTCTTGGCTGCTGAAATTCTCTAGCAGTTTCAGCCTTAATCTGGAGCAAATGTAAGAAAAAAATCGATCGTATGCCAACCAATTGTTCCTGTAGCAATAAAAACAGTTGACTTTTGGCAGATTTTGCTGGAAGCAGGCACAGGCCCAATAAACACTAGTAGACTAAAATTTGTTGAAGTAATCTCTAAGTTTTGGTGCCTCAGGTTTTGGGTGTTAAACTTTAGATAGGTTAGGCTTGATTTTCAGAAGCACTGCATCTAAATTAGATGGTCAAAGAGAAGTGTCCACATTTAAGGGTAGGCCCAAAGTTTCAAATGTATGGGTTTGAACCTCTGCTAAAAATCGATGACAAGACTCTTCCTGACTGCCATTAGAGTCAGACCAGAACTTAATTTGTCATGTAGCTGTGCTGCTGCCTAATTTCAAACTAGTCCTGTAAAGGTTCCTTATGTAGCTGAATTTATTTAAAACTGAAGTGTAAGCAGACTCTCACAGACAAGACTTGCGTGCAATTTAGAAATAAACCATGAGCTCAAGTAATTGACTTTTTTGGGAAAAAGCTTGTTTTGATGTGTTGTGTCCTAAATGTGAAAAAAAAAAATCCCCCACTATGTTCACACAGTGGTATAACCAAATGTCCATTCGTATTAACGAGCAGACCAGAAGGTAAAGCTAGCTGTTCTGTATGCTACCAACTGTTCTTCACTCAGATCTGCGGTGTCCAATCCATTCATTGCTCGCCACAGGTAATGAATAGGCTGCTGCATTGGGGTGAATGCATGCATACCTAACGCACAAGAAATCATAATTCTTCAAATTCGTTGCACGTGCTCAAGCGGATTAGCACAGGTGCTCACCCAGGCGAGGCAGCTTGCCCAGCAGCGGGGAACCCCTGCAGGCACTGATACCACTGGTGCTGAAAGGGAGCAGTGCAGGGCATGGCAAGGATGGTGGTTGGGTAGCAGGCACTCCAACGCGTGGGGCAGCCCTGCTGTCTGCATACTACTCACAGGGAACAGCTGGAGTTATGCTACTCCCAGCCATGCTGGAGGGTGATTGCTACTGGCTACATAGGGTTCAAAGCCTTTCTGTAGTTAGCCATCCTTTGCTGCAACGAGTCATGTTGCTGTAGTTGTGTCTGTGATTATTATGTCATCTCACAATTTCATGCGCATTCAAAGGCCAGACAGTATTTATTTTTCTAATACTATTTAATAAAGTTTTATATCATATAATGTGGCGAATATGGAAAGACGACAACCACAAGTGTGGTGAGCTTTGAATTTCTGTTGGTCACTGCTGACTCAGATAGTTGCTTAAACGGCAAATCCAGCCCCATCTCCCACAGAGTGGTGCTTGGCAGTAAAATGGTAGTTTCCTGCTACTCAAGGAAGGGCAGAGCAAGGATGGGGGGTGGATCACAGAGGAAAGGCACAACCCTTAAGCAGCACAAAGTCCCCCTGAATTGCTATCTGGCTTTTTCCATCGCTCTCTACTCCCTCTGGGGGCAGGGTGAGACCTGCACATTTTCCCAGTAGGATTTGTTTTAATTTTTAATTTTTTAAAAAAAAAAAAAAAAAAAGATCATGCTCTTGCTTTTAGTTGACATATACTGTAAGGTAGTCCAATAATTTTTCATCCTGGCATGAAATTCATTGTAATAAAATTAATTGCAAATATGTATAGAAGTACAGGCACCCTTGTTATTCATACACAAAATTCACTATGGGGGCTTTCTCTTTAGGCGGGAATTGTAAAACCAAGCTCTTGGCCAGGTTCGGCCATGAAAAGATGCAAAGGCATTGTGTTACATTCAGCCGTCTCCAAATTCCTCTTTGGATTCACTTTAACACTAGGTTTTTGGATGGAAGCAATATAATGTAGTGCTCAGTTTAAGAAATCAAAAATCAGGACATTCCAAAGCTAAGGTTGAAAATTCAGCATTAATTCCACCCCTTTCTGTACACATCTTAAAATCAGAGATGGTGGAATCATTTTGCTGTGAACATTAGTTACAAATTTAGTATTTTTTTTTCTTGTCTTCAACTACCTGATAAACCCCATTCTGCTTCCTGTTAATGAATCTGGCATTTGTAACAATTTCCCAAACAGCTAATGCATGCCAATTTCAGGCGAGGCCTTGCTTATGAACTGTTCTCTTTGATCATTATTTACAATGTGTGTCACCTCAGTCACATGGTATTGTTTCAACTCCCTGATTGGATGGTGAACTATTTAAAAAAAAAAGAAAATAACAATCAGTGAATCTCAAACAGGTCAATTCCGGCTCAAATATTAGTATGAATGATCATTTGTGCTAATACTGGCATAAGTTTCAGGATTCACAGTTCTCTTCATAAATTCTTGGCAGTCATGTAACCTATTTGCAAAGAATATATAATGTGAACCAACAAATAAACCAAACTTGCTGGTGTTAATGATGAAAATATTTGTATGTTATCCAACAACTGCTAATGTCTACAGGTGCCTTTCCAGTGATTTCAAATGGTCATTATGGGAGGCGCTGTTTGGCCAGCTGTACTAGAGTATATCTTGTTTTTGTGTTCATGTGTTGTGTGATTGAGTAATACTATCTCTAATGCAAACAGAAATTTCTTATACCAGCTAACATGGTAAGCCAAATTGTGACCCCATTTTCATATTAAAAAAAACCCCATCAACATCCATAGGGTTCCATATGGGCAAGTGATGTCAGAATTTTGTCAGCTCACTATATTCATGGAGTATTAAGCTTTCCTCCAGGGTCCTTGTCTCTTCATCACAAGCCACAAGGCATTTTGCCATTAATTTCAATAAGGAAAAAACAGGACACTGAATATTTTGTCTTTGCAATAATGTATAACAATATAGAATAAAATTTATTTACACATTTAGGACTACAACAGTAATTTTTACAAAGACACTTTTAATCCTGCCAGAAGAAGGTATTGCATAGAAACACACAGGGTAGTATGTTCAGAAGAGCCTGAATGCATGTGTCAGAGCGGTAGCCGTGTTAGTCTGTATCTTTGAGAAAAACAAGAAGTCCTGTGGCACTTTATAGACTAACAGATATTTTGGAACATAAGCTTTCATGGGCAAAGACCCGCTTCATCTTTCGACAAAGTGGGGCTTTGCCCACGAAAGCTTATGCTCCAAAATATCTGTTAGTCTATAAGGTGCCACAGGACTTCTTGAATGTACGTAGGTACTGTTAGAAATTCCACCTGATACAGAATCTACTGTAGTGTACTACTGCATTCAAAAAACAAAACAATAAAACCCCACAACTTTGTTGGGCCTTTGCCTTCAGCAACAGAATCTTCAGAGCATGAACATTGCTTAAGCCAGAACTGTTTGTGAAAGGATATTGGAGACCATGGCTGAAATTTGCATATTCAAATCTCCTAGAATACTTTGAAAATATGAACTCTTATTCATAAAATTAAATGAAAAAAAAGCCTATGAAGGCACCAGTCAAAGTAGAATGATGCAAAAAGACTGGTGACAACCACACAAGAAGAAAAGATGTGTACCTGGGGAACAGACTTGACACAAAAGACCTAGCTCCAGTCCTTACCCCTTCCACAGCCTTCCCATGTGACCACGAGCAAATCACTTGTCACTCGTGATATCAAGAGGATACGTTCATTAAGGTCTGTGAGGTGCGTGACACTCCTCTAATGGTGCCTTATGAATATTTAGACATAGTCATTCGGATATTATATACTAGTTTTTTTGAACAAATGAGTGCTTTTTGCTGGCTGGATGACAAGTTTAAAGAAAAATAAAAATTCTCATATTTGAACATGTCAATTATGTGTCAACTTATTTCAGTCATATGCATATAATTTCTAGAAATTAAAAAAAAAATTACCTAACTACCAGGGCTGTCCTTCCTGTGTACGGTACACACCTGTTTTGCAAACACATTTTCTGTGGCATCTTGATACCATTCTGACCGCTCTTGGACAAAAAGGCAACTGTCTTTTCAACTACTTTAACCCCTGAACAGCTGACACAGTCCACAACTAATCAACAAGCTTCACCTTCACAATGCATAAAGCCAATAGGTTGGTAGTACCTAAAGTGGAAGCATCACTCCCAATCAACATAGGAAATATATGACATCTTTCCTCTGCCTTCTATGCTGGCTTCCCACATACTGAGTCTAATTTAAAGCCTCAGTACTTATCTCCAAGGCACTCAACAATTCAGGCCCAGAATTCAGAAAAGATCATCAAGAGGAGCATTGCCAGTAGATCCAAAGAAGTGATTGTTCCTCTTTATTCAGCTTTGGTGAGGCCACATCTGGTGTACCGTGTCCAGTTCTGGGCCCCCAGTTATAGGGAGGATGTGGATACACTGGAGAGGGTCCAGCAGAGGGTGACCAAAATAATTAGAGGGCTGGAGCATAAAACTTATGAAGAAAGGTTGAGGGAATTGGGACTGTTTAGTCTGCAGAAGAGAAGACTGAGGGGGGACTTGATAACAGCCTTCAACTTACTGAAGGGAGGTTGCAAAGAGGCTGGAGAGAGGCTGTTCACAGTGGTCACAGATGGCAGAACACACAACAATGGTCTCAAGTTGCTGTTTGGAAGGTCCAGGTTGAACATTAGGAAAAACTTTTTCACTAGGAGGGTGGTGAAGCATTGGAATGGTCTACCCAGGGAAGTAGTGGAGTCTCCATCCCTGGAGGTGTCTAAGTCTCTCCTTGACAAAGCCCTGGCTGGGCTGATCTGATGGGCTTGGTCCTGCTTACAGCAGGGGCCTGGACTTGATGGCTTCTTTAAGTCTCTTCCAGCTCTATTGTTCTATGATTCTATGATCTTACAGTGTTCCATAGTGATGCCCATGTTCAACACTCTTCAGGCACAATGGTATTGTCCAGTGCAAGAGCGAAGCCAGTCGATGCAGAAGACGGAGCTTTCTCATGGGGCAGTCCTAGAGGGTGGAACAAACTCTCACAGGATTTTAGACCTTTCACAAATCTCACCACCTCTCCACACGCACGGCAAACTTTGTCAACCTGGCCATCATTAATACAAACACAGCACAACCTACACAGAACTGGTTAACTTAAGAAATTCCCACACAGAGGTCCCCTGAGTAGTGGGAAACATGTGAGAGATGCTAGTCGCTAGCCTTAATGCACTCCTGGAAGGTTCTCAGGTCTTTGGTGAGGAGGGCTCTGTCTCAACCTGAATAGAAGGGCAGAAGACAAATCTGTAGGTCTCAGAAAAAGGATCTCATGGTCCACAGCAGGAGAAGGAAGGAGCAGCAATCTCACTACAGAATAACAGTCCCTCCCTTTCACACATGAGAAAAGCATAACAGGTTGGCCACACCCTCCACAAGTGATACTTGCTCCTTGCTTGGGACAGGTGTTGGCTCTCCTTTAGGTTGTCGTCAGTGTTTGGGAAATCCACTATCAAGGGTCAGGCATGGGACACTGAGCTTGAGAGCTGACCAGGAGAGGCTGCAGCAGTTGTATGGAAGGCAAGGCTGAGGAAATGGCTGGGTATTCTCTTTTTCCTCTGATGGACACAGGAGTGACCTGGACAACCATGGATGGCTTTTGCTTCATGGCTCTGAAACAGCCAAGTATCCAAGAGTGGTGGAATCCTCAACAACGGAACAAGAACAGTCTTGTGCTCTCCCTCCCCCAACTCAGCAGGTAGCAATGACTTGCTTGTCTAGGGTTCATCTATGCTTCACCTTTCTTATGGTAGTGAGTCAAGTATGTGCTCTGCACACCCCCAACGTGGGCATAAATAGCAGACTAGAACGTAAGTTTGCAGAGGTATGAACAGCAGAGGAGGAACTTCTTCAGCAAGTAAAGAAACCCTTGAAGGCTATGTAACCTATGCAGCCCTCTACACACCCAAGCAGTGTCTCCCTCCCCCAGCTGCACTGCTGTTTTTAGCAGTGTCATGTCCCTCTGCCTCACTGCTGCTGAAGCTTGTCTGTGACAGAGGGAAAGGCTCTGGCAGCAGGGGAAGCCTCAAGAAGGAATGGGAAAGGTTTCTGCTGCCAGAAGTTCTCCCCACTGGCTCACCCTACCCCAGCCTAGCACTGACAATATACGATACACCCCATAGTGTGGATGCAGCTTGCTTTTCATGGCAGCTTGTGGTTATACGTACCGGGCATGCTGCTGTCAGTGGCGTGCAGTGGAGGCATTGTCCTAGCTGTCAGGGCAGTTGTTTCTTTGTTACTGTGGCAGGGTCAGTCTCATTCCTGGGCCCCAGGTCCTCCATTCAGTCCACTGGCCCCACCAGATGAACCCAGTTACCCTTGCTTGGGGCAGGGGGCAGTCTGTCGGGGAGCCCAGTCCCCTCCCACTCATTCTGTGTTCCAGTCCGTGGACCCTGGATGGCTGCTACCAGCAAGGGCTGACTCCCTTCACCCTTGCCCCTGCAGCTCCTTTCCCTGGGCCACATCCCCAGACGATTCCCACCGGTACCTCCTTCCACTAGTGGTAGCCATGGCAGCAAGTCCCCTCCTTTGTTTGGCTCCTCCAGCTAACCAGTTCCTCACAACCTCTGGTTGAGCTTCAGGTCCCCTGGACTGGGGCAGTCCAGCCCCCCGGGTTGCTGAGGCTCCTCTCCTTTTTTTGTGGTCTCTGGGTGTTCCTCCAAGTCTCCTTCCCTCTCCTCACCTTCCAAACTCTCCTTAACCACCCTCCCCTTGCCCTGCATGTGGAGAAGGGCTTATACAGGTAGCCCTGAGTGGGATCACCTGGCCCTAAGTGATTTAGGGCGGCCTACTCCTCAGCGGCTCCCACTTCGATTGTCAGCTCCATCTCTGTGGCTGTTTTTACTCCTGTCTTTTCCTCTCCTGGCCCCACCCTGCCACGGTCACCCCATGGCAAGCGTGTATGAGCACGCCTACTGAGCAAAGCAAACTCCCAAAGCTGAACGCCACAGTGTCTAGGATCATCTCATCTCTTGTGGGAGTGAGCTACCAGAGGACCCCATGAGTGATTTAGCCATCTGAGGGCAGATGGCCTCAAAAGTGGGGCTGATATTACACATCAAGCAAGTTCTTCAAGTGCTTCCCTCTGCCTGTCACCTCTGATTTGCCTCCCTTCAGCACCAGCCAGCTGTCCTTCATCCAGGTGCACGATGAACATGCACATACGCCCCTTGTCGATGGGCAGGAAGAGGTCATCCAGCAGAGCCACAGTTGCTGCCTCACTACTACACGCAGGTCTGAGGCCTGTCAGAGGGGTTCAGGATATTGGTAGCAGAAGGATTCAAACAGAAGAACACTGGTGTTCGAAAAAAGTTTTTATAGAAAGATCCTGAGAATAGGATGGATGCAGAAGGTCACCAACGAGGAGTTGTACAGGAAGATACAGCCAAAGAGAACCCTCTGCAGACGGCTGTACAACGCAAGTTACAGCTATTCGGGCATATTTGGAGAATGAACGACGAACAAAAAATCAAGATCCTGGTATTTGGCATAACGGACGACTTGATTAGGAGAGGCAGACCCCACAGAGAATGGATAGATGATGTGGTAGATTGGTGCGGAGCTAGTCTACAGAAACTAAGCTACTGTGCACTGGACAAGGAAAGATGGAAGGAATAGTGAAAGGCATCAGACACCAACGGGCACTGAGTGCCTGGTAGTTGATGATGGGAGCAATGGGGTGTTCTCTAAAGTGGTTTCTTGTACAAGCCCCTAATTAAGGGCTCGGATGACTTCAGCACACACACAAATCAACAGGAAGGGTGAGTGGTCAGAACTTAGCAGGCTGGCGTTCTAACTGGTCACGGAACTCTGCACCAGGTTTGCTAAGAAAAGCAAGATTTTATGCCAAGGAGTGGTACATTTGGACAACCATAAAGGACTCTGTTTGGGGCTTACTTGGTATTAACACTACTTCCCCAATATCCATGTGCAGCAGATGAAACTTTTCACATGATCATGGTGTGTTCACATTTTCTTTGTAACGAAATTTCTGGATATCATGCCTCAACTGAAACTGAGATGAAGACACACACACACACACACAATTCTAATTCTGTCTGTCTTGAGTGTGAGCCAGTGGGAAGAAAAATTAGGGAGGGTTTTTTTGCAGTGTTATAATCTCAGTGTGATTTCCTTCCTATTAATAGCAGTCTTGGCAGGATCACACTATTTCATGAGAGCTAAATATATATGTATAATATACACACATAAAAACCAGGGCCAAATTCTCTGCTGGGTTATATGGGCTTGGCTCCTTTGACTTAAGTGGAGTTTCACCTGTTTACATCAGTAGAGAATTTGACTCACGAAGTTTACCTAAGCAAGCATCAGAGCCATGGGCAAAAAAGTTTCCATTCAATATGATTCCTTTAAATAACAAAACCAAACCATTCTTAAGGATTCTCTTCTCTAAGTGGAATCAAAGTGACCTCTAGTGGTTCTCTACTAAGTGTGCACCTTAAGAGTCATACAGATACATGTGCAATGATTGGAGGGGTAGCCATGTTAGTCTGGATCTGTAACAGCAACTAAGGCTCCTGTGGCACCTTGTAGACTAACATCTGATGAAGTGAGTCTGTGCTCACGAAAGCTCATGCTCAAAACTTTTCTGTTAGTCTATAAGGTGCCACAGGACCCTTCGTTGCATGTGCAATGATATCATTGTACTGTCAGCTATTGTAAATGTGGTCAGTATGATTAAATCCTAATTGTAGGATTGACAGTTCTGAAGATTATTATTAAAATTCGAGGGTAAAAAACAAATTTCCTTTATTTCGTGTACTGCTTATTTGGTCCAATATATTGTACATAAATAATATCATCAAAAGAGGTTGATTGTTCTTATTACATAATTAAAACTAAGTTATAAAACATATTTGCACCTTCAGAGCTGTATCAGTAACTTAAGCAGTGACATGTCTTCTAGGGCTACTTGCAGCTTAAAACAATAGTCTTTGAGAATATGGTGGCACAATGTGCATTAGAAATACGACCTTGCTAATTTCTTGCTATCTGGTGGAACAGTCAAAACCTGATGACCAAGCTTTTACTATTTGTTATGCAGGGCTAACCTGCAAGGTTCTAGAAGTACAATATTTAGTCTGGATGAAAGGAATGTGGTTTTTACCATTACAAAATAACCTTTTTCAAACTAACTATCCCGTAAAAACAACAGTGGAGTGAAAGGACAATACAATTAATCAGTAAAGTGGAAAACTAAAAATACATCAGCCAAATTATGTCAGTTTACCCTGACAATCAGTGGAATAGGGAGACACAAATAGGCTTTCACTCAAGTACAGAGCGAAGTAGTAACAAGTCACGTTCACATTTCACTTTTGAATAAAATACCCCTTGGCCTATGTTTGCTCTTAAGGTTTACAGGCTAAATGAAAGACAATTATGTCACTAAAAACAAACCAACTAAATCCAGGTAGGTAAGAAGAAGCAGGGCCCACCACCCAGAACTAGCTGGAACTGACTGACTTCCAATACTTATTAAATATGCACATTTCCCTGCAAAGTTAAATTAACAATACTGCTTCGGCCTATTCAGAATCATTCAAAAATGCAGCTTTCAAGCATTCCCTCTTCACTGGTCTAAAATCATACAGTTTTAATGAAAGACAGTGTCTGGAAAAATAATCTGTTTTTAAAGAGATACCTTTAGATTAAAAATCATATCATTTAAAAAAAACAAACATGTACCAATCTGCATTACTGATCACACCTTGGAGTCATACACCTGAAAGCTTTTTTAAAATCTAATTTACTTTACACATATATGTTTTTTTCATCTATAGTACTGAGGATATGTTACAAATGCTCAGTTTCACTTTTGAGGTCCACTAGGTAATATAAAGAACCAAAAGTCAGGAGGTTAGGGATTTTGTTTTGACTTTGGACTCAGGCCCTAGTATACAGCAAACTAGTTTTCATTTTAAATACATATTTTAAAGCTTTAAAGCCATTAAAATATAACAAATCATGTAGTTCGCTGCCAAACAATTGCACTTAGATCAATACATAGATACTCCCCCTCCCAAGTAGAAAGAGCTATTAGCATGAGTACAAAATAACACGATAAACACCCTCTAGACTTCTCATGCCTCTCTAACTATAGTACTGTGACCCAGGAAAGAACAGGACTTAGCTAACCAGAGTCTACCACATTTAGAGCTTTATAGACAATATTGCCAACTCTCACAATTTTATTGTGTCTCCTTATATTTGGGTTTTCTCTTCAGGCCCCAGCTCCTGGAGTCATGCAATTATGTGAGAAGTTCAGAGCTTTAAAAAAATTAAAGTACAGTAAGTTTCTAGTCCTCATTGTTGAAGAAAAAAAGATTGAAACTGAAATGAAAGGCTACGGCCGCACAGCAAAGTGATTTCATGATAACAGCTGTCATTTCGAAATACCTTTGCAAGCATCTACACTCAAAATAGCAGGCACGTCATTTCAAATCTGATAAACTTCATTGCAAGGGTAATATTGCCTATTTCAAAGCAGCTATTTCGAAATAAGTGCTCTTAAGACACAGAAGAGCGCTATTTCACAATAAGCCATAATGGCGTCCAATGGCACTATTTCAAAATGGGCCCTGTGTGTCCAGACATACTAGTTCAAAATAGCTGGGTGCTATTTCAAAATGCATTCTTGCATGTAGTTGTGTTATTTTGAAATAAGCTATTTTGGAATAGCTATTCCAGAGTGGTTTATTTCGAAATAATGCTGATGTGTAGCTGTAGCCTAAGGGTTCAAGACCAAATAAAAAGAAGTCAATATTTAAAAAAAACCACACACATCATTGTTAAACAACTTTGTGATTTCAGGGGACTTGATCAGCGTTCCCTCTAACTTTTTGAAATGAAGTTTGTTATATGCACCAAGGTGTGTGTACCTGTGCATCACCAGAGAAATGCTGCTGGCTGTGGGTGCTCAGCTAATCAGCTGGGTGGCACCTGAATTTCTCCTGGGGGGCCACCCAAGTGCTCAGCTTACAGGGAGCATTGGACTTGACTCATGACTTCTGAATTCTTGGGGTTGGCAGTATAGTACAAGTCAAAACAAACACTTTAAAGCATTTAAAATCTGTGATGTTGGATGATGTTTAGAAGTGTCTAAAAAAGACAGATGGAAAACAGGTTAGCACAGTCCAACAGAGCACATTAATTTAAGGCTTTCTGACTTAATGCGTCTTTGAAGGAAAGTAAAACTTCTGGCCTTACATCAAACTCTCAGAGTTGTCTAAACCGTAATTTTTTTAAGGAAAGTAGGTATGACAACATGTTCCTTAAAGAAAGGCCCTATCAAATTTAACAGGAATGTAACCAGTAGGGTTCAACACAAATTTAACAGACATCTATAGATATTACTCAAATATTCTACAGAGCTGAATACCAAATACTAAAATGTAACAGATTTGTACAGAAATTTCTCTAAAAGCCCACATACTTGAATACAGTTGATTTTCAGAGTCTATGGAATTTTCTCATTCTTTATAAATTTCTATAGGAGTTTTCCCTCGGGGCAAACCTGACCAACTAAATAATGGAAACAAAGGGTAATATAAGGACAGGGATAGCTCCCTTGGTAAAGCTGCTTTGTGCAGTACACAGGGAAGTGCTTCTGAGCCCAAAGGAGAAGAAAGTTCATCTGTCACACCTTAAATGTCAAATACCAGTATAACAGGAGCAGTTTTCTCAGTATTCAAGTTCCTTGCTATAAATCATTGCTTAGCACAAGCGCCAATGTCAATAGCAATATGCAGATATATGATACAATTCACTCTTCTGCAGAGGACCAGCATGAGGTGTATTTACCACTTTAAAGCCTTTGAAGATCTCAATTTAAGATTTAAAGCAGGCCTACATAGGGATGGCTTGTGCAGGTTCTCACTATGGTTTGAATTTCATCCATTGGAAAAATTCATCTACAGCCATATCCAAAGACATAAGCCTATAGTTTTACAATCAATTCACAAGGCTGAAGATACTACAGGTTGAACCTCTCTCGTCTGGCACGCGCAGGACCTGACTGGTGTTGAACGAGAGAATATGATGGACCATGGGAGGTTAATGTTGTTTAGCAGCATTACCAACATTCTACTGCTTGCTGGGCTCTTAGAAGATATTTAGGGGTAAATTACAGCTAAACAACAGCACAGACCACCAACAGCCAGGACTAGTGGCTGTAAACAAACGTTATGGGGCCACCGGAAACTTGGCCACACCCATGGTAAGTGGTCATCCAGCCAACTAAAATCACACTGGATTACGGATGTTTCTGGACAAGAGAGTTCTAGATTAGAAAGGTTCAACCTTGTATTTAAATCACAACCAATCTCAAGTATTCATCCTCTTCCAGATTAACGATGTACATGCTATAAACAGACTGATAATCAAATGTGTTTACCTTAAGCTTAAGGAGATCTATCTCCTATACTTATCTGCACAGAAGTATACAGTACTGTGTACTGCATTAAAGGCCAAAAAAAGTTGTTTACCTGCCATTTAAAATGGCCAACCAAGTACCAGGATGTAGAATGACAGCTCAGAGTTGCTGACAGCAAATTATGATATATGTTTACTTAAAGAAACAGTACCATCCAAGTGAAATTCTGGGAGGGGCTAGGGAGGGGAAAAAATCAGAAGGATTTATTAGGACTATTTCCACTTGAGACAAATTGAGCCAGTTAACCTCCCATTGCAAACATGGCCTGACGGTGAAGGATGACCTTCTCTAGTCAGGGAAGTGTGGCTGTAGCGACGAATAGCTTACACCAAAGATGAAAGTCAACCAATCCATCCCAGGGAGGCGCACCGGTAAGAGACTGGCTGACCGGCCAGCGGTGCTGTCTCCACCAACCCAGCCACCTACGGTGCTTGGGCAGCCAGGCAGAATGGTCACTGCTGCACTGGGGTCCAATGGCCAGACAGTGCAGCTCCCACCACCCCAGGGGATCCAGCAGCTGGGGCAGTGCAGTGGCCACGCTCCCAGTCCTGAGCTCCCCCCACCCCAACTCTGGAACCCCCCCACCCGCCTTCCAGCCCCCTCCCCTGATTCCTGCATCCCCCACACCTGCCCTGAGACCCCCACCTCCCAGCCCCCTGCCATGACTGCTACACCCCCCATACCTGCCCTGAGCATCCCCACCTCCCAGCATCCTACCCTGACTCCTGCACCCCCTACAACCAATGCCCTGCTGTGACTCTTGCACCTCTCACACTTCTAGTCCTCTGCTCCTCCACACCCACAGCCCACTGCCCTCAGCGTTCCCACACTTACCCCAACCCCCTCCCTTGATCTCCCTCTCACACACACACAGGTCCCTGCCTTGAGCCCTTGCACTCCATCCCACACTTGCATTTCTTACAGGTACTATCCTATCACAACCCGGGGTCAGGATGCGTGGGGGAATGTTGCAATAGGACAGTACCTGTTAGAAATTTAAGTTACTTGCCCCCCTGGTTTACACTGAAATTGTAAAAGTACAGGGAGCTCAGACGTCCCAGACCTCTAGTTTTTCAGTTTAAGATCCATTGCAGTTTCCATCACATGGACCCAAAAATGCAAATATTTGCTCCAAATCCTGTTGTAGGTATCCCCACTGGCTGCCACCAAAGCATCTTTACATCAGAATCTAATTTACCCTTTACCTAGGACCCTGATGTCAGCAGAACTTACCCACAGGAGCAAACACACTGCGCTGCAGTAAGCGATTGCCGTATGGGGACCTAAAGATTTTATAAGGCAATGAAATATGTGAAGCATATTTTTGGTGGACCATTAGATACCTGCCATTCCTTCACGCTGACAGCGAAAGCCACCTCAGCATACTCTGAGGAGGAGATGTATCTCAGAAAGCCTGGAGAACTTTGTTGTAGTGGGAGAACTTGGAAAGAAAGTGCATCCCTGGAATAAGGAGCTGACTGTTTTAAATGCATTTATCTAAAGCCAAAAAATGTGAGGAATCAAATCTTAGAGAGAGAACTTTCTTTCCTTTGACTCGATGGACATAGTCACATGATTAGGTATTATACCACCTTGGACCATAAGCATTCAATTAAAAGAGGGAAAAAATCCTTAAAAAAACTATTCTATTTTGGACTCGAGATGACATTTAGGTAATTCATAAGACTGTTGCTTATTCATTGGTGTGTGTACAGGGAGCACAAAGAGCAGAACACAAGCCAATAACATTGCTAGACTTGGAGAGCTTTGGTCAACTACGCCCCTTTTTTCCCCCTGTGATCTGATTCATGCTTTTTGAATTTTTGGATCTGGCAGTAATATATGTGATATTTTTCACATAAGCAAGGGCATGACTGAGGTTTGAAACGTAATATTTATAATACTAGCAAAGTTTTCTGATAACACAGTTTTAGCTAATGTAATAAAATTGTTTATCTAACCTAAAATTTCTCTCCTTAGCATTATACCATTATTTTCTAATATACACAAAGTTCACACCACAGCTAACTCATTTTCAGT
The DNA here is from genome assembly GCF_033958435.1 of Carettochelys insculpta. Lineage (NCBI taxonomy): Eukaryota > Metazoa > Chordata > Testudines > Carettochelyidae > Carettochelys > Carettochelys insculpta. Next base: position 263,037,609 of record NC_134138.1, read on the forward strand.
GATATTATCTAGCCACTGTGTCCCTTACTACTAGAAGTAAACAAATATCTTGCTGCCAAATAGCACCTGAGTCATGCATTCGCATTTAATGCATGTACATGAATATATTACCTTTGTTTTATTTAAATTAATATAGCAATTAGAGATAAGTTGGGAGGCCACATTAACAAACTTTATGTATTTTACCCATTGAAACCCAACCTGCAGTTCCCAACAGGTTCTATTTAAAGTATGATGTAAACTTTGGCAATATACAGTCCAAGTAACATGGTCTAAAAGCTGAGTTCTGCAAAGCCTTCCTTTGTTCTGAGCACCATCTGCTGGAATGTTTTATGAAAACATCTCAGTTCAGCAGCATTTGTTCTTTAAATTCATCAGCAATGTAGCTCCTTGACCGTTGCCAAAATGTAGATCCTGAGTTTTGTGTTAAGTACAGTAAAAGTTAGACCCGCACTATTTAAGAACAGCACCAGTAGCACTCTTCAGTAACAACAGGGAACACCTCATTAAGCTTCATGGAAGCAAAGGCTAGAAATGTAACAACCATCTATCACAGGCACTAACTGCCATAGAAAAATGCATTCAATATCATCATTGTCATCATCAGCATCAATAACCATGGGCTCAGTGCCCACTGGTGTCTGATGCCCCTCTCACTATTTCCTTCCATCTTTCCCTGTCCAGTGCAGTGTAGCTTAGTTTCTGTAGACTAGCTCTGCACCAATCTACTATATCATCTACCCGTCCTCTGTGGGGTCTGCCTCTCCTATTCGAACCGTCCATTATGCCGAATACCAGGGTCTTGATTTTTCATCTGTCGTTCATTCTGCAAATATGCCCAAATAGTTGTAGCTTCCATTTTATAACCTTCTGCAGCAGGTTCTCTTTCAGCTGTATCTTCCTATATAATTCCTCACTGGTGACCTTCTTCATCCATCCTATTCTCAGAATCTTTCTATAACAACTCATTTTGAATGCCAATATTCTTCTTTTCAAATCTTTTGTTATCAGCCATGTCTCACATCTGTACAACATGCTGTTGAATATACACATTTTCAAGATGCCCAGCTTCATCCCTAAGCTAATCGTTTTGCTTTTCCAGATCTTATCCATCTCCTTCAAACTCCCTCTTGCTTTGGCTATTCTAGTTGCTATTTCCTTCTCACAGTCTAGATCATACATTATGTTGCTCCCCAGATATGTGAACTTCTCTACATTTTCTAGCTCTATACCATTGACGATGATCTTCCTTCCTATTTCCTTATCTCCAAATACCATTGTTTTTATCTATAAGGGTCCGAAATTTCAAATCTATCCTTGGATGAGTATTGGGCTCAAGTCACCAACTCCTGTGATTAAAGTCCACATGATCAACAGACTGGGAAAACAGGGTCTGAATGACAAGTGTCTGAAGAGCAAGAATGGAAATAAAACCAAAGTATGACAATTGGTGAAATCCTAAACTAGTCTGACCAGCTTTCCTTGGGCACCCACCAGGTAACTAACTGGTGGTCTTGTGCAGAATTTACCACTGGGTTATTAGGCCTGCAAAGATTTAAGCATAACCAATCCTGCCAACACTTATTCTTGACATTAAGCAAGTGAATAGCCCCACTGAACACACCTAGGCTCTCGGATTTGAGTTAAAATCCTCTCCTAGCAGGAAAAAGTAGTAATCATTTATCATCTCTGTGGGCCCACCCAGCTAATAGAAGGCAAAATCAAATGCATGTAAAGCCAATGCCTTTTAATGTGATGTGATAATCAGTGCAACCCTCAGTTAAGTGCCCTAGACCCTGCTGAAATTGTTTTAAGGTTAGGTGTAGGGGGTTAGCACAGCCTGTGAGTAAAGGTTACCTTAATGCCTGGTTAAATGGCTTTTGTGTGTTGTTACTTTAGAAACCTAAAAAAGCAATTTGGTTTCAGCTCGTGGGGAGCTTGCTTACTCTCTCTTTTCATTTATACAATGTAGATAGAATGTTTTCCCCTAGAAACGGAAAGTGGATGTTTGCCCTGGTTACATACCCCAGGATCATGGGCTGCTGTGGCTGAAATCAAGTCCTCTCATTCTTGCTTAAAGAACTAGCCCAGGGGTCAGCAACCTTTCCGTGGCAGCGTGTCGAAATTTGACCTTTAGACCTCTATGTACGGTCCGAGTGCCAGTGATACTTTTTAAAGTCACGTAGGCTGTGTCTAGACTAGCCCCCAACTTCGAAGGGGGCATGGTAATTAGGGTGGTGGGAGATTACTAATGAAGTTCTGTGGTGCATATGCAGCACTTCATTAGGCTAAATCCCCCCCACGGCAACCTCAAAGTGTCAAACGGGTCAGCTGCGGATACTTCAAAGTCCCTTTATTCCTCCAAAATCATCTTGCGTGCCATTCTTGGCACCCATGCTGGAGGTTGCTGACCCCTGGACCAGCATTTGCTGCTGCTGAACTGCTGCTTCCATAGAGCTGAGCCTACACTTTGTGCTGTATAATGGTATAAAATGTATCACACTCGGTGTCAGGTAATAAGCAGAAAGGCCAAATGCTTTGCTTCTTTTTTTGTTTTCAAAATAGTTCTAGCCAAAGAAATTCTGAGCTGTGTACTTAGCACCGGTTTACTAAATTAATTTCAAAACTGGTTAGAGTTGTAGTGTAAATCTATTGTCCCCTCTTTTCACACCTCCCGTGACCACCAGCATCCACTGACCTCAGGAGCCCTGTGCAGGAGATACCCAGCACAATGTCCACACCAGTCTGCTTAATCTGCAGCAGTTCCAAATTATTTCCTCCTGGCTGCTTCCTACTACCTCTGCTTGAAAAATCAGACTTTCAGGAGACCTCTTTCCCCCCACAACTCTCCAGCAAAACTCAGTTCCTATTTGTACACCTCTCCTGACTTCTGGCACGAACCCAGCTTCTCTCCAAGCCTCTGCATAGCTCCAGATCTGCCTTGATGCCCTCCACTCTTCCTGCACAATCCATGCCATGTTCCTCACCTGGTCAGCTCCCTCTTAGCATGGCCTCCTCTTGTCATTTCTTCTCCAGGGCTTTGGCTGCAGCAGTCACAGTAGAAATGTTGCACTTGTCTGGAATTTATGCCTGCCTCGGGGAGCGCCTCTGATTGCCTTTCCCCTTCATCTCCCATTGGAGGAAAGGCAGCCAATCACAAGCTGCTGCAGAAGCAGGCAAAGTTCTCCTCCCTCCCCTGAAGATCTTTTGGGTGAAGAGGAGGATGGGGGAGTAAGAGCAATCACTGCTTCCCATCCAGGCCTGGGAAGAGAAGGTGCTTCTCCCTCCCCACCCCACACTCCTCCCCAACACTGGAAAGAGGCTGAGGGTGAAGTACCCTGGGAACTTCTGAGCTGGGAGGCAGAATTGATGTTGGGCCAAAACTGACATGGATGCTGGGGTGAGGGACAGACCCAATGCGAGGGCTGAGTGGGATTTCTGTGGGGACTGTGTAATTCGTGGCTGAGGTGGGGGATGGGGCACTATGGAGGTGGGCCGGAGAGCGGAATTGAGTAGCGTTTTGGGGACAATCTGGAAGCTCTGAACTGTGAGGCACACAGCGAGAGCTCTCGCAGCACGGCCCAGCGTCGCCCGGCTCTGGAAACTGGGGAGAACCGGGCGCAGTCAGCAGAGAGACCAAGTGTAACCCACACACCTACTGGGTATGGTTCACTCTCCCATGGAGTGGCACCAAGACCCCTTGCCCAGAGAAAGAACATGTCTCTTATACGGCCTCAGCTGAGAGCCAGCTGGCTTTTCGCTCAAACTGTAGTGATGCCTTCACCTAGCTCCAGGGGTGTCAGCGTGCCTGTGGGCAGTTACACAAGGAATGTGTGTGCACGCGCACGCACACACACACACACACACACACATTTTAAATCTCATGATTTTTCAATGTTGGGGGTTGGCAATACTCCTCTCATCCCCCTGCCCTGGAGATGTGATTGGCCCAAATCCCTCTCCATCACCCAACATCTGTCTCTGTTACCCTGACTACAGCCCGCCCCAACCATTCATCACATGATTTTCTAAGTAGTTCATGTGGGGTGGAGGGGCTTTTTAGTTGAGCTCTGAGGTTTGCACCCTTATGGTTCTTAGCTTCAAAATGTCTCCACAACCACAAGAGCTAGAAACTAACTTTAAAAAACCAAATGGCTCTGCCATTGTGATGGGTTGCCACGTGCTGGGATTGCAAGGAAACCAGTAAATACATCAGGAGTTGGCAAAAGCACTCCCCATCTGTAGCAGAGCTCCTTGCAAAGTACCACACTGGGCCACACAAAAGCCACACACCACCTGGCTCTGGCTGTGACTCTGTGCCCTGCCACGCTGCAAACAAAGGCTGAATGTCATGGAGCAAGGGGGCTGTGACTGACTGGCAGGGGTAGGAGGCAGTGGTAGTGACCCTCCTACAGCACTGGGTCACCGACTCTGCCATCCTCTTCTCAGGAAAGGCGCACTGAGAAGTTTTTGCAGCGGAAGGAGAAGGCTGGGGCCAGCAGAGCAGAAGTAGCAGGAAGTAGAATTGTCCCATCAGCTGCTCCTCATGGGAGGGAAGAAAACATCCCAGCATGTGAAAAAACGGCAGCACAGCCGGCTCCCTCTGACTCTCTCACCAGCCTCCTTTACATGCCCCTGTGCCTCAGTAGCAGCTATGGAGCCCTGCAGAGACACAGGACAAGGCCTAAATTAATTGTACAAGGAGAAATCTAAACTCACTGTTTTGAAACTGATGTGTGTAGGCTGATGGGGCAGCCTGAAGTGAGTGTTGTGGGAGCTGTCTAGACAGGGATTTCTCCTCCCTTTGCAAGACCCTTTACTCTTGGCCCTTTCGGGGGAGTTCAAACAGGGAACTCTTTGCAAACCACACCCAGGCCCCAAGCAAACTGAACCAGGAACCCTCTCCCCATCGCCTGTCCCAGGTGACAAAGCTGGCTTATTTTATTCACATAGCAGCGAGACAGTGTCTTATCTTTAAAAAACCCAAAACAACCCTGTGCACTTCGGTGCATGGTGCCCAACAAACCACTCTGTTCCCCACTTCGCTCGCTTGGCACACATTTCAGTGACTCCATCTCCAGCTGCTCAATAACACACCTGTTGCCATTGCCTAGCCATATTCCATCCTGTTGGATAACCCCCTCCCATCTGTAACAAAGAGTGGCTTATCTTGAATTCGTAAGTTTTGTTTTTCTCTGCATCGTGGGTAGCACACGGGGGCCCACTCATAAGTTATACCAGGTTACCAGAAGTGAAGCACATCCTGTTAGCTCCACAAGTCTTACGTAACACACACACCTAGGAGTCAAGTATCGGAGGGGTGGCCGTGTTAGTCTGGGTCTGTAACAGCAACGAAGGGTCCTGTGGCACCTTATAGACTAACAGAAAAGTTTTGAGCATGAGCTTTCGTGAGCACAGACTCACTTCATCAGATGCATGAAAGCTCATGCTCAAAACTTTTCTGTTAGTCTATAAGGTGCCACAGGACCCTTCGTTGCTGTTACACCTAGGAGTGTGGTTCACTGTCCCACGTAGTGGCACCTAGACCACTTACACAGAGGCTGCGTCTACTCTAGCACGTCCTTTTGGAAAATCTGGCCCTTTTTCGAAAGAACACGTGGAGCGTCTACGCACAAAACATGCTCCTTTGTCTGACATCGAAAGAATGTGGCTCTTCTTCTGGAAGCCCTCTTCTGTGCCTGGATCAGGAAGAGCACCTGCTTTTGAAAGCTTCTTTCGCAAAAATGCATGTGTAGATGGTCCGTGGTCCCTTTTTCCAGAAGAGCAGTCCTTGTGGCACTGGATTTTTCAATCCCTGGCCCATTCTTTCAGAAGAGCGGGGGCTGTGTTGACGCTCTCTATCGAAAGAGCAGATTGCTCTGTCGGTCTGCTTTTTTTACGTGTGGACACGCTCCTTCGAAAGACGTTCTGTCAGAAGATCACTGTAGTGTAGACATAGCCAGAGAGATGGAATTAATCTCCTTTACAGCCTGAGCTGAGAGCCAGCTGGGTTTTAGCTGAAACCATAACGGGTCCTGCACTAAGCTCCAGAGGTGCCAGGCTCAAGTCCTCCTGTGGGCGGGGAATACTTGCCTTGTCAGTATTACATGAATACGACACATCAGGGAGGGAGGGAATAGTGTGCATTTCATGGATGCTGCAGAGAGAAACAGCTTGGGAGAAGTACCAGAAACAAGACTAAATAGTGGACACAATGGTGCATGTGCCTTGTCCTGTGGTGAGGAAGGTAAGGGACAGAGATGAACAGGAGCATAGATGGGGGGCAGGGGTAGGGTACACAGAGACAGCCTTGAAGGTTATCACAAACCAACCCTTCACCCTTGTAGGTTTGAGCCCTACTCAGGTCACTGCTCAAAAAGGAGAGGTGCTCTCAGCCATGTGTCCTGTTAGAAATACACATGAGCTCTTGGGGCACCTGAGCATTTTTCCTACAGAGCTAGAAGGATGTATCCAGGGTCAGATTTCTTGCAACCCAGATTTTAGACTCCCCAGCAGTTTTTAAAAAGAAGCTTGTTGGCTTGTGCGGCCACGGTTGCCAGCACAGATCCTGCACACAGTCATAGTCTGGAGATCCAGGCTCACCTCCGGACACACACACCATCCATTTTACACACACACATCCAGTGAATGCATTTGCCTGTTACAGAAAAGGTGCTCTTAGCCCTCAAAAGCACATAGAACCCCTGGCAATAAATTATGTAAATTTCCACTTGCTGAAACAAAAAGGACTGAGAGATCTATGCCCATTTTCAGTCACTAACCAGTGAAGTGTTTGGCTCTAAGCCCATGCCCGAAAGAGGAGGAATTGTCTGGAATACGGATTTTTGAAGTGCCCTAGAAACACAAAGCCCAGCAAGTTGCTGAAGAGGAGAATCACGTATCAGTAAACCTATCATGCAAGAGGTTTATTTTAGCCTGTTTCGGCCACTGAAATTGTAAGCATGGAGTATTAGACTGGATCCTTCCTACATCCAAATCCTGTCCCGTCACAAGCCCCTTCATCAGCAGTATTCACAGTATGAGAACCATTTCACCTTTTGAGAGAGGAGGTAATTACTTCTTGTCAATTTGACTCAATCACTGAACTATAAACAGCTGCCAGCATATAACCACTTACCCTCATTTACAACTCTGATAGCCTTTTAGCTCTTCCAATTTTCACACCCTCACTCTCCCATTTTCCCCGTAAATTCTTTTTTTAAAAAAATTCATAAAAATGCATGAGAAAAAACCATGGCAATGGAGTCCGCTCAGAGAAAGGGCACTGCACATTTTAAAGGGAGCTGAGGGTTATGCACCACCAGCTGTTTGAAGCTCAGTGATTGAGGGTCTAGCTGATGAGCCATGATTACTTCCCCACCCACCTACTCATAAAAAGGAAGCGTGTTCTTAATCTGGATAACACTGATTAACGGTCGGGGGGCGTGGGGCAAGAAAAACTGTGCCCTCGTATTTTAATGGGATAGTTGCCTTTTTCTGGCCTCAATGGATGAAAGCAAACCTCTGGAAGGTTCAGTTTTAGGAACCAGCAGTCAAGCGTCCCTTTGCCATGAACTGGCCTCTTTGCCATCTCTGGATCAGAGCTCACATAAAGAACTTGGCTTCTCCTGCAGCTGTGCTGTGATTCAATTTTCATGACCTTTTTGTGGGCTCACAATTCTCACCTGGCATGGAGTCTAAGGGAAGTGATAGGATGCCCCTTACTTTAATACTGTTGAGATGTGAAGCATCCAAGGGCAATATATACTTGCACAGGAATTGCCCCAGACACTTTTTGGTCAGATTTATAAACAAAAGATAGGATGGAATCCTAGCTCCACTGAAGTTAAAAGCAAAAGTCCCATTTGACTTCAATGGAGCCAGAATTTCATACATGGTTTCTGCCCTGGCCTAAGGAGCCTCTATTCTCAGTTAAAGACCAGCAGAAGTGACCTGGAGTAAAAACACATTAGACCATGGAGCTAGTCACGATGGGCCAAAGGAGCTTTAGTTCATTCCAGTACAGAGATGCTTCACCAGGCCCTCTGCACCATGGAAGACCCGCTGCGGAAGAGTGGGTGAAGCGTTGAAGTGGTGCCATGTAGAACGATGAGATTTTTTTGCATTTTGACTTTTTTGCTTCAATTTTCCTTCGTTTGTTAACAAACAGCAAAGAGAAAAATAGAAAATTTGTCAGTGTTTTGGGTTTTCAAAACTCAACATTTCAGAATTTAAAACCAGTAACATTTGAATCAAGTCTAGTCTTTAGCACAGACTGTCGGCCCTGTGTGTTGGCATGGATGTTACCAAACAAGCACCACAAATCCACTGGGGACACCACCTGAACTTATGTGTCTGGGTAATGCCACCTGTGCACTTTTTACAGTGGGACGGCAGATGAGACTGGCTGGTGGGTGGTGAACTTACCATGCCAGCGCTGAAGCAGCAGTGCTGAAGTGCATAGTTTTAGTTATGACAGGGTTCCTTTTGGAAGGAGCTGTGACAAGATGGGGTCTTTGCTTTCAATCTGAACCTTTTGAACTACACTGAATTCTGGAAGCAAAGTTGCTTCCTAGGAATGAGGCACCATATTGGGCACCAATTGCTGGAGGAGGGGACTGTTGGGTTTGTTGCCCATCTGTTTCATAGTTGATGTAGATAGTTTGAAAGGGATACGTTTTGCTTAGATAATACCCAGACATCCCATCAGTGATCTCTCCTCCAATGAGAAACTGACCTGCAAGGCCCCAACATATGCCACCACCTTCCAGAAGGGTTACAAGAAAACATGTGTGTATAGATGCACATCTTACATGGAGGGGATAGACATCAGCTTGCACAAGTAAGTGGAATACATTTGTTGTAGGGACCATAACTTTTCATCTTCATGTAAAGCGTCATACAATGCTCTGGTGTCATGATAATTATCAAAATATAGGCTCAAAATTGATCAAAAAGAAATATTTTTAAACAATGTTTAAGTATACTGTGAAATCCATTGTCACGGAAAGCTGAAGCCAAGAATTTAGCAAATTATTATTTATGCAGATAACAAGAATATACAGAATAAACATAATGAATGACAGCACATGTTGTAAAGAATCTCTGTTAGAAACCAGGATGAGACCTAATATAAGAGGCAGATTACACCAATCTGCCTACTGTGGCATTCTTATCCCCTCCCTCTGAACCTGGGCACTGTTGGAAGTAGGAGACTACACTACATGGCTCTTGGATCTGACCTAAGGTACAACTTGACTGCTGTAGGTAGTGCCAGTCAGGCCACCTCAAAATGCACAGTAGAATTGGAAAAGGTACAAAGAACAGCAACAAAAATGGTTCAGGGTCTCAATCAGCTTTTGCATGAAGAGATTAAGAAGACTGGGATTTTGCAGCTCGCAAAAGAGGCAAGTAAGAGCAGCTAAGAGAGAAGTCCACAAAATTGTGACTGGTTTGGAGAAAGTCAGTAGGGTAGTGTTGTTTACTCCTTCACATCACAAAAACATCAGGGAGCATGCGATGTAATTACCAGGCAGCAGGTGTAAAACAAACATAAGCAGATCTTTACACAAGACCCAATCACCTGTGCAACACATTGCCAAAATGCTGCAAAGGTCAAACATGTAGGAACTCAAAAAAACAATTAGGTACGTTTGGAAAGTAGGTCCCGAAAATGGCTATTCGGCAAGATGGGCGGGATCACACCCATGCTCTAGGTGTCCCCAGTCTGCCAGAAGCAGAGCGGGGCTAACAGAGGCTGGACCACTCAATGATTGTCCATCGTTCCAGTGACCATCTGTCCTGTATTAAGTGGGACAGTCCCATATTTGGGACATCAGACAGGTGTCCCTAATTATTTTTCAAAAGGGACTAATTGCCCCATATTTGGGCCCTCTCCTGCTGACCTTTTCCACCAGCTGGAGAGCAGGTAGGTCACTTCCCTGAGCCTCAGGGAAGCAGGGGAAGTATGGGTGGCTGCCCCATTCCTGCTGTTCCCTTGGGGCTTGGGGAGGGCCGGTGGCTGCTGCTTCCTTCTCAGCTCCCCCGGGCTTGATGGAGCCTGGAGGAGCTGCCCCTCCCACCCATATCTCCCTGCTCCTATAGTCGTCCTACCCATTTTATTCATTCTTCTGATGCAGCTGGCATTGGCTGTTGTCAGAAGACAGGAAATTGGGCTAGCTGGACCATTGGTCTGACTCAGTATGGATGTTCTTATGGAGCATGGCAATTCCTACGTAGCACTCCTTAATAGTAGAAAGGTGCCTTATTTGGATTGTAAACTTAGCTCTGGACTGTGATTCTATGTATCACCTGTCCTCTCTGACTACTCAATGCATATGTGTTCTGCTGACATATCTATGATGGTTATGAGCATGGGGTTTTATTTTTGGCTAGACACACACATGGCTATGGCTGCAGAAGCCCTAATGTAGCTGCAGTGGTATATGGAAAAGAGGGGAGGGAAACAAGGATTTTTGGCAGTATGGCTTATTTCACGCTTTAACCTACTATAAGCTGCACTGGCAGAAATACTTTTTTTGCTGGCAGAAACTGTGTCTGTGTTAGGACAGTTTTGCTACTAGAAATAGTTTCAAGACCAGTGTTTCTCTCAGTGGGCTGCAGCCCTGCTTTGGGAAAGCTATTAGTAGGTCTGCAACACTTTATTGAAAGGGGCTGTAGCCATGGCATCTCCTGGCTCCTTTTGCCTCTGATTTGCTGTTTCCAGCCAAGATGAGCTACAAGAAGCAGTGTAACACACAGAATAAGATGGTGTGGAATGGTGCAAATGTTTCAAACAACACTCATTTGGGATCAACTACCTAAAGCACTTGTGAGGGAGATGGTCATGAGTTATGTAAGCATGCCAATCTCACACTGATAAAAGCTGTATAACCTCCCCTGCCCCCATCACCACACACACACTGAAAATGTTTACAGTAGTATGTTCTTGCTAGGGAATTGCACAAACAGAGATCACTCAAACAGTACTCATTTGGCAGAATGTAGAACAAGAAGCAGGAAGAATGGAAATACTCACTCTCCTAAGGAATCTCCAAAAAGTTCAAAGTGGGGATTACATCCTACCAGAAACATTCTCCTGGATTCACCAATCACCCTGTTCTCAATCACTGCAACCTCCCTTCCCACTTGCAGCTGCTACTTTGCTGCAGTTAGGAAGATAGTTTAGTGGTTTAAGCATTGGCCTATTATGCCTGGGGTTATGAGCTCAATCCTTGAGAGGGTTGTTGAGGGAACTAGGGCAAAAAAAGATTTAAACAAAAAGGGGATGGTGCTTGGTCCTGCAAAGAGGGCAGGGGACTCGACTGGACTGGATGGCCTCCCCACTGTTCCTTACTGCTTGACAAGATATATATCTTTAGGTGTCTTAACAAAACATTTGGGAGATAAGCAGTTCCACAAAGCACCACATGATCAGCTACTTCTCCATGCAACAGCCTAAAGACACTTGGTCAGTTTGCAGGGAAGTGATGAAGCTGCACAGATGCAGAATGTCTTTAACAGCAACACCGTCTGAAAGATCTAAAAACAAATGTAGATGTGGACTTAAAGGGCTACCACCTAACTTTCAGCAGGTGGCCTTGACGTGATAGGCCTAACTACACAATCTTCACTGAGTACAGACATCTTCACTCACTGGACTAACCGTACTGAAATCAACAGCACTATATTCAAGTTAATGAAGAGTATTTTCCAAGATCCTTCATTTAACGCAATTGGTTTCAAATAGAAAAGTTGCTTTGAGTTGGGAACCCAAAGTCTTTCAGACCCATAGAATGGAACAGAAGTCTTGAGGGACTGGTGCTAAAGGTTAATGAAATAAGTACTAACATTTTCCCTCCCCATCGCTGTCTCAGATAACTCTTAGCTTTGACCACCCTACAAACTGTGAAACTGTGTTCTAAGAGCCTGGTCATCAAAGTGCAAGGAACTTGCTGCAGGTTAGCAGACCAGCGCCTGTGAAGTGCCAAGCTACAGGGAGAAGGGGCTGAACTAACTGTCTAGCCTCTGCTACCGGCAGTTCCTTTCAGCCTTTTAAGGCAACATTGTTTCCATTTGCTCTGGCCTGGCCACAATTCGCTTGCTCTGAGCAGTCCTGTCCTTAGGGCAGGGGAGTGCAACCACCCCAGACCCTGCACTTTTGAGGACCCTGCACCTCCAGGGCATGGGGGGAGGCAGTGTCTACAGGAAGAGAGAGTCTTACACGTCTCCCCTCACATTTTTCTTGCGTGCTACAGCTCCTCCCCACCCCCTTTGGAAGGTCCTAGCGCCCATCCAACTCTCTAGTGCCCCTCTAGCATGCAGCCTGCGCGGGGCAGCCTGACTCGGCCTGACCCTGCCCTTCCAGGCTTCCATCTTCGAGGGACAGACTCTTCCCTTTCCCAGAGGTGGATCCTCCTCCACTACTCCAGGGGTCCTTCCAAGCACAGGTAAGTACCAGCAGCCTGTCTCCTTCAGGGCCCTTCACCACAGCCCAAAACTATGCTCCCCACAGCTCCCCCTTCCACTGTCCTTTCCCTCCTCTCCCAGCCCTGTGTGCTGGGAAAGGGGATGAGCATGAGGGTATGATGCCAGGCTCCAGGGCAGTGCGAGTAGGGGTACAGCCTCTCACCCACTGCCTCAGGGTCCTCCTTGCCTTTTTCAGTTCTCCAGCAATAGGCTCCAGCCTCGGGGTTTGCTGCCCTGCAGTACCAGAATCTAGGGACCCACCAGGATGGCAAATTACAGAAAAAACAGCAGAGGGTGTCCACTGACTCCCACCATTTTGTGAAATTTCAAACAACCTGAGCACTCTAAAACCTGAATGGTTCCTCTGCTTGGAAATCTGCTTCCTGGGGATTCAAATGTGGGGTCATTTAACCAGTTACAGGTGCTCCCCAAAATCTGTTTCCTTCTGATCTGCTAAACAGAGGATGGTACTGAGCATGTTTAGATGAATTGTAGGCAAATTACATTTACACAGATGGTATGAACTCATTGTCCACCAGTTAACATAACTAAGGGTAAGCCAACCACAACACCATTAGGTAAAGGGAGTTTTGAAACAGGTGCCTATTAGGTGCTACAATGTGATAGTTATGGCAGCTATTTGATTGTGATTAAATTGTAAATCAATGTTGGGGATGGGAGGTGGAATCAGGTACGTGAAGGCCTCGGAGGCACAGGACCAGTGTTAGGAGTCAGAGAAGTGGAGAAATTAGAGGGAGAGTGGTGTGGGACAAAGGGAAAGGGGATTGTGGGGCAGGGGAGGAGAAAGATTGGGGGTTTAGGTGAGGAAGCCATCGAACCATCCAGGTCTTCCAGGGAACCGCCAGCTCGCTGCAGCCAGCACTCCTCTAGGAAGGTGGATTTCAGATGCAAGAGGCCTAACACTGATCATGACCAATGAGGTACTTTTCATTTTATGAACTTCGTTATAACTATTTAAAGATTACAACGTAACAATGACACAGCTGGCCACTATCAGTATTTAACCTGCAGCCAGTTGCTGCCCTGGAACCAGATTTCACCTGTATAAAAAACATTAAGGGGGGGCCCCACACAGGCAACTTGCCCCAGGCCTCGCACCCCCTTCGGGACTGCCCTGCTCTTACTAAACCTACTGTACCAATGCACCGTGAAATGCTGCAGGTAAAAAACACATCAAAACACTAAAATAGCTTTTAGCTGGAAAGGAATGTACTGCAATGTATCAGACCAAGAATCTCAAATGGGTTTTAAGTTTTGCTTACTGTGAGCATTTTGCACAACTGATTTCAGGTTAGTCTTGGTAATCGTCTGTCTTCAAACTGATTTTATTCTGGATAAAATTAAACAATACTTTGTACAAACATAGGCTGTTCCTGTCAATTTCAGTATAGCCAAGGAGAGCCAAGATATTACATTTACACAAACTTCTTAAACTTTGAGATCTTGATGAACCAGTGTTCACGAAATGCCTAGTGCTGGTATCAGCTGGGATTTCAGGACTCTTGGAATTTATGGTGGTCTATTATGAAGCTGGAGAGTATTTTCTCTTGTTCTAGGCTCAGTAATAGTTCTGGCTTTCTATTTTACTTAGAAAGCTTACTGGCTAATTCACATACTGCAATTTGAATCTTCGAAGCTACAATTAGTTTGGGTATATTTGCAGAATGAATGATGAACGAAAAATCAAGACCCTGCTATTTGGCATAATGGATGGTTCAAATAGGAGAGGCAGACGATATAGCAGATGGGTGCGGAGCTAGTCTACAGAAACTAAGCCACTCCGCACCAGACAGGGAAAGATGGAAGGAAATATTGAGAGAGGCATCAGACACCAATGGGAGCTGAGCCCACAGTTATTGGTGATGAGGAATTTGAATCTCAAATCTGATTTTCCATGATGAAAATACGAGGGGCTCTTTCCGATGTGAGTTATGTGACATTCATTCTTTACAATAGTCTGAAACAGTTGAGTCCAATAACAATTCAAGGACTGCCACACTTGTGGTTATTGTCCTTGCATATGCACCACAGTGCCCCTCGCCCCCCAGTCAATGAATGCCTTCCCCTCCTCCTAGAGTGAAGGGTGGTCTGGGGACACCTATTTCTAACTGTATATTCTGGCAACTCACCAGAGCTGCTGACTCTGGATCTGGGCTGCCAGGGCCAAAGGACAGGCATGGCGACAGGCAGGAGCTACAGGAGCAGCATGGCCGCACTGGGCCAGGTGGAGCCACAGGTGCTGTGCTGGGGAAACTGCTCCAGGGGCTGCTTCCACTGCCACGCACGCATCCCAAGAGGGGCTCCACATGTGTGGCTCTGGTGAGCTGCATTTTGCCAGACCCTGGTGTCCTGTTCAACACATAGGGCAAACGGGGAGCATACTGGACACTATGGCTCTAAAACATGTTTTCATGCAAATAATGCGTTGAAAAAAAAAATCATACTGCAGATTGCAAGAAGCGTACTGAGAACGAAGGATCTGATTTTGATTGCTGCCATCTGGGTCTATTTAAATGAGTGGAATTACTCTCCATTTACACTGATACAGCTATGTCCAGAATCTGCTCCCTGGGGATCATACTGGAGTCATCTGTACCTTTGTGTCATGTCTTGAATTATGAACATATCATCTGGCACTGGCTGCTGAGCATTCATAACTGACTTGATAACTGGTACTATGATACTAACTCATGCAAATAATCAAATTGTTACTGTTACTTGTTCCCATCCGCACCGCTCTGCTTATTCACTTGTGATGCCTTAAAATATACAGCTACGTTAACCTGGCCCATGGATTGTGTTTTTTGCTTACTCATGTGTATAGCCCCTAGAAAACGAGCCCCCAGCCATGTGATTTGTGTATGTGAGTGTTCCCAAGAATGATACGTGACATTGCAAGTTAAACTTGAAGTCCATGTTGTGCAACAGAACAAGACACAAAGGCAACATCCTCCAAAGCGAGGGAAAAAACTTTTATTTATACAATTTTCATTACAATAAATACACTTAAATACACATTGACATTTGAAGTATGGAATCACATAAGGAACTTGTACATTGTTTCTGTGTTTTCATTTTTACATCCATACCTATCATTTACCATAGAAAGGTATTCTAATGCAAACGGAAGGACTTGGTATAATCAGGCATACACTTAAGAAATAAGCAAAATAATATGTAGATGTTGCAGTAGAAAGCATGAAGCAGATGAACCCACAGTGGAATCAGTATCATGATACAGTCGCCTCTTGAATTTATATTCTGAACTCCTAATAAACACAAGCGTCATAGTCCAGATTAGAGCAGCACATTTTAAATGATAGTTTCAATATACCCAAATAAATCCAGCACTTAAGAGTTTACAGGTTAGGAAGGATCACATTCAGTAATAGTAATAGAGGTAGAACTGTGCTGACAGGTGCTCATTACTTCTAAGTGGCAGTGATAAAATACCATTACTATCACTGAATTCAAGAACAACCCCTGAAAAAGTAAAGGGTAGGAAAAAGTTAGTAGTTAGTCCCATCTCACACATCCCCTGGCACGCCACAGAAGCTAGAGAATGTCTAGAAACTGCTATTCCCAGAGGTGGAAAAGAGCTGTGAAACAAAATGGTTATGGTTAAGTACTATTTTCTCCATATCTTTGGCACGTGTAAGACATCCTGAAGTGCGAAATCTCTAACCATGACCCCTCCTTGGAGTGGGAGCTGTTCATTGTCAAACACTTACAACTAACATCTGTAGAAGAGATGCAGCACAATTTACCTTCAATACAGGCAACCAACACATTCCATTAGTGAGCTGAAATAGAGAATGATTAAGAAACCGAGACCACAACTGCCACGGGCAAAAAAAGAAAGTTAGACAGGAGATGAGATGAAAGAAAATACAGGAAAAATACAAGAGAAAAGAATTAAGTGAACTAGGATTGAGGAGATTTAGGAAGAGAGCAGAGAAAGGGTCAGGGAATCAAGGTGCCTGGCGATAACTTGGAAAGAATAAAGCATTAGGACTTGCTTTAATAGTGTATCTTAAGAGTATTAATGATGCAGTCCATTACAGACAGCTGATCAACTGTGAACAAAACAAGTTAATCTCGTCTTTGCTGTATCTGTAAATAAAAATGTGTTAATTTGAAAGTTTAATTACTGAAAACTCCATCTCCGTTAAAGCTGTCCTGAAAGAAAATTACGGAAAATAACTAATTTTATGCAAAGTAAACTTGTCAGACACCAGAAAAAATATGTACAATGAAAAGCCTGAATGATGAAATGTATTAAAAAGGTAAACAGCAGTAAAAATGCTTAATTTAGCAGTGATTTTTCAAATAACCACAGGTAATATTTCACTAAGAATATATTTTAAGTAACTGTACGCACAATTTTTAAAATTATTTTATAAAGAGACATTTAAGCTGTAAAAAAATTAAAGTAGTATAAGCTAAATTATTTGGGATGCTATTAAATCAAAAATCCTTGATGTAAACCTGTTGAGAATTATTAAAAATATACAAAAACCCCCTTTCCACTGAGAGCTGGAAAAATAAAGTGACCAACTTGAGAAGTGAGAAAGCAATGCAAGTGCTTAAAGACCAGTGAAATTAGCCTTCCCATTTAGTTTTTACAGTGTGAAAGACAACATAATTCCCACCAAAATCATCACAGACTTTGAAACAAGATTTTTTTAATACCCTGGAAAAGGCAGTGCTAAAGAAAAAAACAAATGATCCTTCCCAACCATTTTGTACCAGAAGATGGTATACATGAGGATCCAATATGAATCAGTGTTTTTCTACATGAGACCTTGCGCTCATGTGGATAATAAGTTAATATCTAGACAATTATGATAAAATTAACTAGGTTACAAAAACCTTACACAAAATCCTTAGGATTTAAAGCTACCTTAATCTAAAATACTTCTAGTATTAAACAATTTAATTGATTCATATTTAAAGAACCATGCTAAGTAACATTTCGGAATCAAAGACAGTTTAAAAGGCAACATTGAAACAACAGCCTTAAATTACCCTACTGATTTATTGCTCTCAAAATCAAGTACACTTTATTCAGTCTATCCAGTGCCTCTTTCCCCTACACTTAATTTTTCACCCAGCACCGCTGCTAGAAAAATCAAAATATCAAAAACAGCTATGAAGAAGAAAACTGTTATGCCTGAAGGGCCAAAGACAAAAATCCTGTTTGAGAGTAAGTAAGTATGTGAAGCCAGAAGCATATCCTTAGGGTAGAAGGATACATTGGATATATGCAATGCTAATGGGGAGGACAACACAACATCTACAGGTACATGGTAGAGCACAAATCTAGGACATATCCAGAAGGTCAAAATATAGGTAAAGGTAACATTCACAGTTACTTGTGCTAATTCTGGGAAGTGCCCTTAGCATCTTCTTAGAAGGACCAAAATTTTTAAAGCAGATCAGACTGAAGATATTCTATTGTGTAAACATTGAAAACAACTGAGGACCAAATACAACACTCATAGTTATTTCTCAAAGTGGTCAGAATTAGTTGCTATAATGTACCTAAGTAATAAGTGGAGTAATGCTTGGGCAAGCTGACAATACCTAGTTTTGTAAAAGATTTTTGGGTTAAATTTTTGCAATGGAATCCAGCTACGAAAAAAATTAAGTTGAATGAACATCTGGCAGTTTACTTACTAAAAGGGCTTTAAGCAAAGCTCTGAAAAATAAGTGAGTTTTTAGAACCAACCCCAAGTGAGAATTAAACCTATTGATCTGAAGAGTTATTTTTTTGTCCTAGAGTCTGTAGATTTGACTTCAGTATTTATAAACATCTTAATCTTTGTCCAGTGACATTGGGATTAATCAGACGTGGCCCACATTGGCCTGCAAAATTAAAAATACTGTCACTATAGTTCATAAAACACTTTGTAGTACTTCCTATATGTATGAAGATTCTGTAGGTCCGCAGTTCTGCCTTGCCTTATCCACAGGCTTTTACCAAGCTCCTCAGATATGTTTATTGGCTCGTTTTCATTATACAAAGTGTGCCATCCTGACCTCAGACTGTGAAAAGAATATGAACAACTAGAATTATATGTTCTAAATAATTCCAAGCTCCCAATCTTTGAAAACAGTATTTTTAGATTAACCATTTTGTGCTTAATAAAATAAAATAATAAAAAAAATAAATTAAAACCCCTCCCAGAAACCCAAACATTGGTCTGACAGTAGAATGTTAAGACCTAGTGTAACCTATAATCCACTTAACTTTTAAGGACAGAGGCTTCTTAAATAATTAAGAACATTCTTCTATAATTTCACACATCTGGTCAGGCCAGCCTAGTAGCCACAATGCAATAAGATATAGTAAAATGAATTTAAAAGTGCCACAAGATCAAAACAAGATAACTGAAAAAAGAAAAAGAAATTGTTCCACATAATCACCTACTGTATTCACCTATTAAAATAGCATAGTAAATTAAAGTTTCTCTGAAACTTGTGAACAAATAATACACAGATCAGGGTGTATGTATTGACTTACTAGCATCTTTATAAAAAGTTGAAGAGATTACACAAAAACACATCAACATTCATGGAACTATGTCCATCAAACGCAGATAAGACAACACAAAAAACTAACAAGTAGCTAAGATGTGGTTGAATTGTAAGCACTCTGAATAACATCTTTTAATTTTAAAAGTTCCATATTTACATTATACAATAAATGCAATTTTTGCATTCTGCATCTTATTTTAAATGCATGATAAAGAAAGAAAAAGATAATGGTTGCAACAGATCTTCCAAGAAAATTAACTTAAGATGGTCAGATTTAACGAAGTGCTGTAAGAGAACATGGAAATAACTTGGCCTTCTAATTTTACACCCTACTTCCTTTGCTTTTATGGAAAGAGCCACCATAAACTGAGATAGTATTGTTCAAATTGGTTGCTAGCAAATCCAGTTTTATGTTGGAAGTTTAGTACTGATATGTTTTAGTGAAATAATTTTAATGCACGCCTAAACCTAATGGCTGTTTTTACTAGTGTACTTTTTTTTTTTTTTGATCATCCTGTTAAAATGTTCTGTAATATACAGGAAGTATGTATGTACGTACATAATTGTATCCACATAAACATACATACAGAACATATTCACAGCCAGTATATGATACGCAGCTACTGTGATAAACAGCTACAGTCACTATCAGATATGTCTGCACTTTATGTACAAGCAGTAATCTAAAGTAACTGTCTACAAAGAGGGATATATACAATTATTAAACAAAGCTTACATCGCTCCAATCTATTTGGTAAGTTTAAGGAGACACTGTTCATGTCATTGTTTTCAATGCCACAGAATGATAATATGGGAAAAAGTTTCAGGAACCCTAACTAAAAATTATTAATCCTCTACTTGCAAAATGTTGCTCTCCAAGGAACTGATTCAAAACCCTCTGAAGTCAGCATGAGACTTTCCATCGCCTCAGTTAGGGTTTGGATCGGGCCACTGTTCTCTAGGTCTCAAAAAACCTCACATTCCATCATCACCTACTCATAGAAGATCAGCCTCAGACTTGCCCACTCCTGGACTCTGCCTACTTAGTTATTTGTAGTCACATCCAGACCATGCTTGCATAAGTAGACACATGGATCCATCCATTTTCTGCGTATTTCCCCTCACAGAGAAGCATTCCTTTGTAACAACAAAACCACAATACAGGTAGGGTTAATACTTGTGGATATGAGGGAATAGCACTAGTGTCAATCAAGCAAAACGGAAGTCAGGCATCATGATAGCCTTCATATACAACCCCACCAACAGACTTCTACATGTGACACATCTGCTTCTTCCAGTCTTGGCTCTTGTCTGAGCTGAGATCATCAATTATGCTGAACTGCTACAAACGTTCTGATTTAGAGACACACGTGAGAATGAACTCCACTTTAATGTTTGAATATTCTAATACTCTTACTCTGATCTGCTAAGATACCTGCTTTGCTAAGGAGCAAATATATGCCTTTGGAAACCACTATTCCTTCAACATTTTAATTTTCCCATTGTAATAATGTTAATACAGGACATTATTCTCACATTATTTCAGTGGAAAAAGAAAGCAGTTTTACCTAAGAGGCTTTAGGCAGTATTTACTGCTCAGTCATTAATTTTTAGCAACTTCTGCTTAATTGGAAAGTCAATACAAAAAACACTCTGCTGTGAGAAATCCAATTAACCAGCCTACGTGAACTCTGTCACTACTAAATCTTACATACAAGCTAAGGTTTACAGTAACTAATTTGCTTCAAACTGTTATTCTTCCATGTTCTGGCACTTGTTTAGACCCCATTCACAAGCTTCTGCAAATTAGGTTAGTGTTTTTTTTCTGTTACTTAAATATTCTCAAAGCCTATGAAGTTTCCGTAGCTGACACCTCCACAGGTCAGCAGTCTTAGAGGTATATCCTAAAAGTAAAGAACAAAAGGAAGACCCCGCCAAATAAAAATCAAGTAAATGTTCCATAAAACCTGCAATTGGATATAAACAATGGTATTTTGCTAAATTTGTAAAAAAAAATAAAATAAAATAAATGAAAACTTGTTCCTTTGGAAATACCATCCAGATGGTTCTAATCCAAAGGAAGTATAATGGATTTTACCAACTATAAAATGCAATATTCTTTAATATTTGCACATAATTTCTGAAACTGCCAATTCCACCAGCAGTGTATAATAATCCCGTCTTTGTGGGGAACAGCACATCACTGGTGTCTTTGCCATAATGTTTAAAAAATGGTTCAGCAGTAGTTACAAAATAAAGAAAAATACTAACTGACAAAGATGAAGAGGAAGCATACACTGCAACAGTGGCACAAAAACACTATTGGGAATATACCACTTTCTCTGTGTCACCCTATTTTTAAAATGAACTTAAGTGCTTCACTTTTTCATTGTATCTTGCAACCCCATTTTAAAAAAAAACAAAGCTAAACTGTAATAAGTTACTACTTGGAGTAAACTTCATGCTACTGAAAGGTGAAGATCTAGACCCTTCCTTTTAAACTATGGGGAGCGGGGGGAGGGGGAGGGGGGATGTAGCAATATTATTTCTACAAAATGTTTCATTTCACAAAGAGGGAAAAAGGAGTAAAGAGGGAATGTGTGTCAGACTAGAAGATGCGAAAAACAGTTTAATATATTTACAAAAACAGTAACTACAACCTTCTAGTGCCACCTCCCAAGCCTTTCAGAATATTATCAAGCAGACCACGTCAATCTACATAAGAATATACCTTCTATCTTCTCAGAGGACCAACACACATGTATTTTGTTTAGAAAAGTGAGTTATCCTTTAAATACCCTGCACTGAAGATAAGAGCAACCATTATCAAATATTCTTTGCTATGAAGAAACGTTCTAAATTTTTCAGTGGAACTGTTTTTCTCAAGTCACTGTTATTACCCAGGACGATCTCCATGAACAATGTCTACATGCATTGTAAGCACTTTGGAAAAAAATCTGGAGTTCCATGGGGTTACAACCAAAAGTGAAGAAATCGAACACAAAACTCCATTTTGTTAGATCCTCTAAAGTTCAGCTTATTTTGAGGAAATCTTCTTAGTTTCTGTAATTCTACAGACCAGTTTTAGAAAGACGGTTTGCTGAAATGACTTCAGATCCTGGTGGTTTTGTCTTTGTCTTTTCTCAGTGTAGGTTCACAGTATGCTTCTATTAGCATTGCCAGCTGTGCTCACTCAACTATCAATGCCACGTTAATATGGGACAGATCTATCATATGCCTGTAAAATGTCAAAGAAATAGTTTAATATATTCTGCATTCAACATGCATGCTTATACTACATGTATGGAGTAGAAAACCGTTCTATGAAGATCAGCAGTAAAACATGTTTGACAGGACTTGGATATGGTGCCTTCAGAGAAGACTATGGTTTCAGCATTTGCAGAGGGCAGAGAAACTAAAGAATAAAGCAATGGCTAAATATTTACCTGTGAAATTTCTGTTGAAATGCTAATGCATGTGCTGGTTCCTTAAATTTCGCTATGGCTTTCCGTTGTTGAGGAAGCATCTGCAAACTCTATGAAGACAAAACAAAAAACAAAAAAAACCAGTTATTTTCCTCAGCGCTGATCAATTTCTACAAAGAATAACTCAATACTTTTGCTTCAGAGGGATCGCAAACCTGGCCATTTTTCTGTTACCAGAAATGTTTAATTGGCCTGTAAAGGGAATTAGACTGCTAATATTATTTACATAGGTGATGATGTGAAACTGGAGTTCCTTGCTGTTCTAAGGAGAGCTTTCAGTCCAAAACCATGCTGCTAACCCAATGGAGTTTTCCAGAGAGATTAGCTTTCAAATGAACAATTTTACAGATGAGAAAACTGAGGGAGAGAAGCCTACGTATCCTGTTGAGGTTTACGTCCTCATCCTTTAATCTGATCCATATGGATGGACCATAGGATTTGGAAAGAGTCTCACCAACTTCATTAGTAATATCTAAATGGGCCCACCTCCTGGGGTCTAGCCATGGGGATCAGATTGAAGAACAAGGGATGTATACAGTAAGACACTGACAGAACCATATACCAAATCCAGACACCTGATATCAAGCTATACACTTAACTGCTAGGTCACACGCCCTCTATTTTCATAAAAAATATGCAGGGCTGGCTTTTGATAAGACATTTGGGGAATTTATAGAATGTACTAAAATACAAAAGTTACAGTGAGTTGTGAACTCCTGTTGGCCATCTAAGATGAAAAAATATGAACTAGCATTTTATTATAATGGCAAAATTTGGCATAATACAACTAGAAGAAATCTGAGTAATGTAAAGATATACTTATGTACATAATAAGCAGCTAAACCTAAATATGACAAACATTCAGCACAACTGAAATTCAGATAAGATCTGCACCACTTCCCTTCTCCAAAGACCAATATACAAACCACAAGGCCCAGAGTTATGCTCAAGTTAGAACAACAGCATCAAGATGGGAGAGGGAAGATTTAACTGAAGAAACTGTATATAAAGGTACTCTTGAACTTTCTAGAGGACTAATAAACCCATAGTTAAAAATATTAATCTTACTTTAAAGACCAACAATAAAAATGTTTTTGGCAATTATTTTTTCAAGCTAAGAATGTAAGTCTATAATGCTCTAAGCCCAAGGTTCAAACTCAGTCTCAAGTCTAACCCAACACTCCTCCCGCAACTCCCAAATGGCACTAATCCTGGGCTAATCCAGGATTCCATAGGAATGGAGGGTCCAAGCCTGAGTCAAGCTGGAAGCCAGGATTCAAGTCCTTTTACTCTGCAGCGTATACACAGCTCCACTGGACATGTATGCTGGAAGTTCACCAAAAGTATCCTTCAGCCCCAACCGAGATTTTCTTTGTCCTAGGGATGGTAACGGTTTCCCACAATAACTGTAGACCTCCTGACTTACGTGGAAGGTTGCGTTCCTGAGCAACCCCATGTAAGTCAAATTTCGAGTTACTCGGGGGCAGGGGGGAGGCGCGCAGGCCAGAAACTGACCAGCACAGCAGCACTGGACGGTTTCCTGTCTCCTGTGAGCAGCAGAGAGCTGGAGCCTGGCTCCCAGCTCCCTACCACTCACAGGAGACGGCAAACAGATCAGTGTTGCTGCACTGGTCAGTTTCTCAGCCCTGGTTAGGGGCAGCGACTCTTCCCGCCCCGATAGGAGCTAGAAACCGCTTCTGTTAGGGATGGTGAGAGAGTCAGACTGCTGCTCCTGAGAGGAGCAGTTTCCCCGCGCCTGACAGTGGCAGCAGCTGAGAGTCAGGCTCTCAGCTGCTACTCTTGTGAGTGCAGGTGAGCTGACGCCTGGCTCGCAGCTGCCCGCCACTCACAGGAGTTGGGAAAGTGACCAGCACTTCTGGTCAGTTTCCTGGCTCCCCTGAGTGGTGGGCAGCTGGGAGCCAGGTGCCAGTTCTTCACCACTCAGAGTCACGCTAACCCAAGATTCACACAACTTGAGTGCGTGTGTCTCAGCGTTCTACTGTACATCAAAAACAGAACATCAAAGCAGCTCCACTTCAGGAGAAAGCTGGAAAGTCTCACATATGCATGGCTGGACTGACACAGGATAGCCAGGTTGGGAGCCATGATTCAAAAATTCCAAACCTGGGAGTACAAGCAAATGTAGATGCTCAAGCCCTAGGTTAATAGACTCTCCTAATTCAAATTTTATTGAGCCTTGTCTTACACTGAAGTGTAGACACAACCTAACTGCAAAGTATCCCAGGCATAAAAGCTGAAATATTTTACACAACAAAACTGAGACATGCACGTGATCTTGCTACTGTAACAAGTTGTTCTTACTCACTTTTTTCCCCCGACATTGTCGCTGCATTACTGTATCATGTCTAAGGGAAGTGCAAATATGCTTAATTCAAGGTAGGTGATGCATGTTAATGAACTGAAGTTCTAAGTGGGGTTGCCATCTCAGTGGGTTTTACCTGGACAGTCTGGATTTTGGCATTTGTGACCAACTGCCATTTAGGACTGCCAAATGCCCAGTTTTCAACCTGTAAGTCAAGTCAAAAAGTGAACCTGTCAACCCTAAATGGCACTTGGACCAAAAACTACTGAGGGCAAGGAGAAGCACTGAGTCATTACCCTGTACCAGTCCCTGTTCAGCCAATCAGGTCGACCTCTGATCTGCAGACAGGCTCCTTGAGATGATCCAAAAAGCAACAAGAGGATTGGGTAAGCAGCATGAGTGACAGAGGGGCAGGGCCTTGAGGGAAGAGGCAGAGCAGGGATGGGGCCTTGGGAGTGGGAAAGCCAGTAAGAGGCTGGGGCTTGGTGGGAAGGGGGGCAAAGGTAGGGTTTCAGGCATCCAGTTACCAGCAGTTAGAAAGGTGGAAACCATGGGTGGTGGGTATAATAGACCAGAGCAGTCTGAGTTTGCCTTGGAACTGTTTCAAGGTTTGGCAGAGGAAGCTGTTTATTACAACCCATACAGGTCAGGGGTCTGAGGGTCTCGGGGCTCTGGCTGCAGGGGAGTTCAGGGCTCCGGTCACATAGCGGGTGTGTGGCTGGAAAGGGCAGAACCGAGGCAAGTCTCTCTAAAATGGTGCTCACCTCGCGTCCATCCAACCCTAGTTAAAACAGGAGTAAAAAACGCAGCTTTTTTTTTTTTTTAAACTCTGGGTATCCTCTTGAGCTCTTCTCCAGACTCCCCTATGGGTTTTAACTCAAGTTGCCATGTCTTCACTTGTTTTAACCTGAGTTTGCTAATGAAGGTTAACAAAGCTGAGTTCAGAACATCCTGGAAGTGGGGCTGTGTAGACATATCCTAAAATCACATTGCAGGCTGTGTGGAGCAAGAAGTTTACCTTTTTTTGGGTTTCTGTGAAGCACTCATTGCTTTTTTATTTTGTATTACAAAGAAGCTGCGAGGAAAAGACCGTAGAGCCTGTTTTTGTGCATTTTAGTCAGTTTTTTGCACTTTGAAATTCTGTGACTGAACAATTACTTACCTGATTGCAGATTCCTGTCCTTACTGTTGAATGGAGTATCTCTCACCAATGTGTCTAGATCTCTCCTCCATGCTCCTATCCAGAGGCCCTCCAGCTCTCTCTGCTGCTGCTGAAGGACCTCTGTGGACAGCACTATGTAATGGGTATTTGCATATTAACTTTTCCCCTTTGCTTTAAATTAAAGCAGCTTGATCTAAGTTTCAGGAAAAACTTCATTTGTCACTTCAGACAATTTGGAGGATGTAAGAAGTAATTCTTTGCTCTTTTACAAAACAGAAGTTAATATATTTATTTAAATAGCCTTCAACACCCACATTTTTCCAGAATATTTGAAAGTGAGGGAGCATGCAGCATTGTTCTTGTGAGTGTCTAGACAAAATTATTGCTTTTTCTTCTCACTGTTCATTACCAGTTCAAAAAGCAAGTAAGAACAGTGTATTCTGCCTTCATCAAATTAATTCTTTAAATTCTTCATATTCCTTCACTTAGCAGGGGATATTAGTTTTATGCTAGTGTAGTCTTCACTGTTTCTGTCAGTGAAGAGCAGCAAGGCAGCATAATAAGGGCTGCCCACTTTAAGTGGCAGCCAAATACAGTAAGCTTTTTTATATTCCATTAAAATACTGGAACTACTAAATGGACCCTAAACTATAATTCATCTATGGCAAAGAAGATAGTATTAGAGCACCAAGGGCCAACTGTAGAGGTAAGATGCGCAGACATGGAAGGGCAAAATATGAGCAACTTAAGCGTGAAAGAAGTGCACCTTGGTATTTGGTCAACCTCATCTGTGCTAAAAGTCAAACACACAAAAACAAATATGACCCCTGCAGTACGTAAAAGGGGATATGGTCAAACGAAAAGTGACCGACAATCATAGCATATTGATTTTCCCTGCCCCCACAGTAAAAACTGTTCTATTTTCATGATTAACTTAATTTCACTCTGAGGCCAGGTCTACACTTGGAGATAAAGTTGATTTTAGATACACAAATCAAGCTATGAGAACTGCATAGCTGCAGTCGACATACCTAATATCGATTTTTGCCGCTGTCTACAAAGCAGAAGGTTGACAGGAGCAACTCCCTCATCGACTTTCCCTTACTCCTGGTGACTGCTAGGAGTATTGGGGGGAAAACCAGCGGTGCCATAACAGTCTGATTAAGTGCGTCCCTAATAAGTTTGCTAAATTGAACCCAGGAAGATCGACCGTCAGTGTGCCGATCTTCCCCTAAATGTATACCTACCCTGAGGCAGGAAGAAGAAAGATGTGTAATGGATGTCATGTTACATCAGAAGAAACAAGGTGTCTCTGCTTAACAGACAACTTCCTCAAAATGGAAAGGACATCATATCCACCATCATTTGTGATGTCCCATGAAGATTATGGGGGGGAAAAAAAAACCAAACAAACAACTGAAGACTACTGACCCCAAAATTCCATGAGTAGGTGGCCATCCCAATAAAAACAGCTAAAAATATTCTTCTTGTTGTTGGCATATAGGATCCAACCATGAGCATAACTGTAGCAACAGTCTCAAACTCATACATTACAGAGGAGGGACCATGACATTTGGAAATTCTATGAAGCCATAAGGTGTTGTTCTCATGTCTTTTGCTCTACCCACGTCCCAGAATTGGAGAATAAACTTGCTTGGATTTGGGAGTTTTCTTCATACAATATGCAAGAGGCATAAAGGTATCAACTTCATTGAGTGCTTAGGGCATTTTTAAAGACACATTTTGATTGCTACAAAAGAAAACTACATTGGCATCAGTGAAATAAGGCTGCTACTTTATTCTCTCTTCTTTTAATATATAGGTAACCGACTTAAGGAACACTAGTATGAAAATAATTGTACTCTTCTTTCAGTGAGACATTCCCATGAATGAACACACACACACACACACACTCATGTTTCTATATACAACATATGGATACACCACAACATGAAGTGTCCTTCACAAGGATATGTTCACATCACACACCACAGTATTTACTGTTTACATTGTATGTTATACAGTCTTTAATTAAAAACAGCAGTTTGCTAAAATCCTGAGTTTTTCAGTTGTTACATACCAAAATTAAATCGCAAACATGACATTAAATTAGCAATGATATTTTCTAGTCTTTGATCATGGGAAAGAATGAAATAAAGATCTAGATAAAAAAATCAGGGAAAAAGTTCGACTGCATGGCCTAGCCAGGCTCATCAGGTTAGACAGTCTTAAAAATAGCAAAAGGAATGAAGATTAACATTTTCAGGATTTGCCCATGTACACAGCTATTTCTTTTGGTAGAATTTAATCTATACACACTAACAAGACTGGAAGTGCATAAACTACAAAGGTTTTTGAGAAGCTCTGCAAATGGATCACGTTTGCTACAAACATTTTCCTCAATTATTAGAAGGATTACAATGTATTTGTTATATAAAAATTTTCACCCAAACGAAAATTGTTACTAATAAATGTTGATGGGACCAATTGTCACTTCCATTAAGGACCATGCTAGCACTGTGAATTACGCTCAACACAGGGCTCTTAATTACCACAGCAACATCAGAAGGGCCTTAGCATAAGTGCGTATAAGTCCCAATGAGAAACACTTGAGATTTTCTTCCCACCCCCTTTAAACTGTGACTTCTCAGCTCAATTTTCTATGGTCTCTCCCCATTTTCTCTTTATTTCAGTCCGCCCCAACAGAATAAGGCTCATTTCTACACATAAAAACATAAGAATGGCCATACTGGGTCAGACCAAAGGTCCATCCAGCCCAGTATCCTGTCTGCTGACAGTGGCCAATACCAGGTGCCCCAGAGAAGGAGAACAGAAGACAATGATCAAGTGATTTATCTCCTGCCATCCATCTCCTGCCCTTGTACTGAAGGCTAGGGCACCATACTTTTCCCCTGGCTAATAGCCATTTATGGACCTAACCTGCAAAAATTTATCGAGCTCTTTTTTAAACCCTAATAGAATCCTGGCCTTCACAGCCTCCTCCGGCAAGGAGTTCCACAGGTTGACTGTGCGCTGTGTGAAGAAAAATTTCCTTTTATTAGTTTTGAACCTACTACCCATCAATTTCATTTGGTGTCCCCTAGTTCTTGTATTATGGGAAAAGGTAAATCATTTTTCTACGTTCACTTTCTCCACACCATTCATGATTTTATATACCTCTATCATATCACCCCTCAATCACCTCTTTTCCAGACTGAAAAGTCCCAGTCTCTCTAGCCTCTCCCCATATGGGACCCGTTTCCAAACCCCTAATCATCTTAGTCGCCCTTTTCTGAACCTTTTCTAATGCCAATATATCTTTTTTGAGGTGAGGAGACCACATCTGCACACAGTACTCAAGATGTGGGCGTACCATAGTTTTATATAGGGGAAGTATGATATCTTTTGTCTTATTATCTATCCCTTTTTTTAATAATTCCTAACATCCTATTTGCTTTACTAACTGCCGCTGCACACTGCGTGGATGTCTTCAGAGAACTATCCACTATAACTCCAAGATCCCTTTCCTGATCCATTGCAGCTAAATTTGACCCCATCATGTTGTACGTGTAATCTGGGTTATTTTTTCCAATGTGCATTACCTTACACTTATCTACATTAAATTTCATTTGCCATTTTGCTGCCCAATCACTCAGTTTGCTGAGATCTTTTTGTAGTTCTTCACAATCCCTTTTGGTTTTGACTGTCCTGAACAACTTGGTGTCATCTGCAAACTTTGCCACCTCACTGCTTACCCCATTTTCTAAATCATTGATGAACAAGTTGAACAGGATCGGTCCCAGGACTGACCCCTGGGGAACACCACTAGTTACCCCCCTCCATTGTGAAAATTTACCATTTATTCCAACCCTTTGTTTTCTGTCTTTTAACCAATTCCCGATCCATGAAAGGATCTTTCCTCCTATCCCATGACCGCCTAATTTACATAAAAGCCTTTGGTGTGGGACCGTGTCAAAGGCTTTCTGGAAATCTAGGTATATTATGTCCACTGGGTGCCCCTTGTCCGCATGTTTATTAACCCCTTCAAAGAATTCTAATAGATTAGTTAGACACGACTTCCTTCTGCAGAAACCATGCTGACTTTTGCCCAACAATTCGTGCTCTTCTACGTGCCTTGCAATTTTATTCTTTACTATCGTTTCTACTAATTTGCCTGGTACTGATGTTAGACTTATCGGTCTATAATTGCCAGGGTCTCCTCTGGAGCCTTTTTTAAATATTGGCGTTATATTGGCCATCTTCCAGTCATTGGGTACCGAAGCGGATTTAAAGGATAGGTTACAAACCACTGTTAACTCCGCAATTTCACATTTGAGTTCTTTCAGAACCCTTAGGTGAATACCATCTGGTCCTGGAGACTTGCTACTATTCAGCTTATCAATTAACTCCAAAACCTCCTCTAATGTCACTTCAATAACACAAGTTAGTTATTTCCTTACAATGGAACCAAAATTTCAAAACTGATCCTGTTCTTAATAGATTCTCACTGCACGTGCTGCCTCCAGACACACAGAACACAACAATATGGTACCAGCACAGGTATTATTACTAGGAGTGATTCATCTACAGGAAACACAGAATCAAATAACAGAGCCCTTCCCCACAGGATACAGGGTGTGGTTCAATGTGTGATGAGATACTGCTATATATAAACAATGGGTTTGTTGACAAGTAACTCCTAAATATGACCTTGGATGTATGGTTGCAGGAGAGGGCTTTATTCCCCTCAAAGAAATGCTGAGAAAATGTGTTAAACAGAAGGTGCCCTAACACTAAATGAAGCTAAATTTGAAAGACAGATGCTGAGGAAGTAGAACTAATTAGTATAATTAAATCAAGAGAAGCAAACCCTATTCCTATGGCAGTTTAAGAGAAAAATCCGCTTAGTTCACTGAAAGGATTAAATACTTGAGTACGATCAGCCAATATAAATGAAAAAGGAAAATAGGGATACGTCCCATTAGCTGTACTCCGCAAGTCCTCCCTCTGTCATTTGCTGCTCTCTCCCCTTGCCTGAACAATCTTCAGCCCTTTTGCTAATAACTGATCCTCACAACAACGTTAGGTGTTTCTCTTTCAGGACATTCTCCCATTGCTTTAGGCTCCAGCCTCCTGTCACAGTCAGTTGCAGGGAGAAAGAAGAAGCTGTATTTAGGTTCTGAACAATTTTGCACAATAACTACTGATGTATCATTTCATAAATCTACTTGAGATACACAAAGCCAAAGAACTGGTTAAGCTGTGAGCTTACAGACCCTCTCCCTTTAACAGTGAAATTATTCTGAGCAAATTGACTCCATAATGAAAACAGGGTAATAAAAGGAGACTGACTAAAGACAACTAGCTTGATAGAGGGTACATTAATTATCCAGGGAAATCTTTGCGCCAAAAATAGAATGAAAAAGCATTAAAAATGACCTTATGGCATGTGATTTACCTTTACTTAAAGTGAGACTAAATTTTGATGACAAAAAGGTTTGGCTATTGTATCACAGCTTGTCAGTGATTCTTAAACTATTGTGGTATGCATTTGCATTGAAAAACAACATTTAAAAAAAATCTAAATTGTTCTTGATTATATTATGTTGGCATGGAGGTCAAGGTGCCGTTTTTCAGATAGGACTATTACGAAAAAGCGATGCTTATTTCAGCTGCAAACAAACAATATTGTGGCAATGAAAATGAATATATTTCCAGTAAGTTTCATTGGCTATGTCTACACTAGCCAAAAACTTTGAAATGGTCATGCAAATGGCCATTTCAAAGTTTACTAATGAAGCGCTGAAATACATATTCAGCGCCTCATTAGCATGTAGGTGGCTGCGGCACTTTGAAATTGACGCGGCTTGCCGCCACGCAGCTTGTCCAGACGGGGCTCCTTTTCGAAAGGACCCCAGCTACTTCGAAGTCCCCTTATTCTTATGAGCAGATGGGAATAAGGGGACTTCAAAGTAGCTCAGGTTCTTTCAAAAAGGAGCCCCGCCTGGACGAGCCACGTCAATTTCGAAGTGCTGCAGCTGCCAGCATGCTAATGAGGCGCTGAATATGCATTTCAGTGCTTCGTTAGTAAACTTCAAAATGGCCATTTGCATGGCAATTTCAAAGTTTTGGCTAGTGTAGACACGGCCATTGAAAATTATATCCACTTCTATCAGGTCTAAATCTGCCTTCAAGTGCTTGATTTATTCAGTTTCCTTACGAGATACTGTGATTTGTATTTCTGCACACAAATACATTTTCATTTATTGCCGTTAGAACTTTTTCCATGTTAGTTCTAGCTACAAAATATTACTTGTTCTCAAGGCAATTAAGCATTGTAACTGAAAACAATAAAAGTCTTTAAAAATATAATTCCATCAGATAGAATATAGGTTTTACTGCCTATTTAACTTCTTTATATCATTGATTTGTGCCCATTTACAGCCTAGTCTAAATCAGTTCATTTGAGTATTTTTGAAGGATTACTATCACAGAACACATAACAAGGCTAAACAAAAACCTCTCAAGCTAAAATTGTTTTCTCCCATCTTCTGTTGT
This sequence comes from Carettochelys insculpta, assembly GCF_033958435.1. Classification (NCBI taxonomy): domain Eukaryota; kingdom Metazoa; phylum Chordata; order Testudines; family Carettochelyidae; genus Carettochelys; species Carettochelys insculpta. The sequence goes on from NC_134138.1 coordinate 263,070,166, forward strand.
TTCATTGTATACGCAATGCTGTACATGAGCACTAGCTTTTGTAAAAGCTCATGAGACATATTGAAGATGAACTGGCAATATGAAAGTAAAGACTACAAAACAAATGCATAATTTAATGAAACATTTAATTTCTTTTCCTAAAAAGTAGTGTTGGATCTTAACTAAAACACATTAGTAAAGGGATCTTAAAGCAAGCCAAACAGCTTGAACAAAAACCAACATTTGCCACAACTAAACTAACACTGCAACAAAAATGATGCAAGATTGTTCTTTACTGGCATTAGTCAGTTTGTTTGGTTTTTTTAACATTAGCTGAAAATGACTCAGTTTAGTATGGTATTAACTACTGACACATTCAAGCTTATACTCAATATCTGGTTACGTTGTAGGCTTGCCTTGGATAAAAAATAATTGTAGTAATAAGGACAAAAATAAACTGGGCCAAGATTTAAATTGTAAACTATGTCACATATATAATGCCATAGCTTTAAATATCTACTGCAAACCCTCTTACAGATAGGAAGCGGTAGCATCTTAGCTGCAAGCGTATTTGTTTTGCATTTTATTTAAAAATAAAAACTAAGTCACAACCCAACATTTCTGGATGTTGTTCAGTTCACCAATGAAAACTTGTTGAAAACCAGTCATGTTCTGGTGTTGGGATTCTCCCCCTCCCGCCCCCAGTGTGTGTCTTCATAAACTATTAAGTTTCTACTTAGGAAACAAAGAACTGATGGCCCTGGGAAAAGCAGTGGCCCTGAACATTTTTGGATGAGTCCCCCGGGAGCCATGAATGGGGGCCAACAGTAATAGCGGGGGAACAGGGCTGGAAAGGAGTTGGGGGCAAAAGTTAACTGTGGGGGCAGAGTGGGGCTGAATGGTGCTCTCTCCATTCTCCCCACTGAGGCTTGCGTGGGCCCTGCCATGTCCTCCTGAACGTTCTCTGCATCCCCCAGAAATCATGCTCCACAATTCGGGGACCACTGGGCTACAGCCACACATTGTACAGGTGCATATTGTCTGCATGCAATTTTGACAGTGCAGCTTAGCGCTGACCTTTTTTTCCCCCCCATTGTCCTGAGTAAGGGAATCTTCTTGATCACTGATAAGTTGTATGAAACAAGTTAATAACCACTAAGGAATATGTTTCATTGAACTGCTTCAGTTGTGACCTGAACACCATTTCAGCTGAAGTCTCAACAGATGATATATTACCATATTGATTTACTGCATTAATATCTTCCATACAATTAATGTTGGATGATAAGCTTAAGCTGGTCACACTCATACTGAAGTTAACAGTGATACTCTGAATAAAATGGAACTTTTGCACAAGAAAAATGCAGGATCAGGCCTTACAGTATTTAAAAAAAACATTTGCATGAAGTTTAGAATCCAATAATTTTGTGAAAGACAGCTATCCTTAAACTTACTTTACCAGCTTCTGCTTTTTGGATTCCAAATACAGGTGCTAGGCAAATACACGCACACAATTAATAATTCTGCGTATCATAGTTATGTTGCTATTACATTCAATTTATTAACAGTTTTGCCTCCCTATTAAAAACAGCTTTATACCAAAACTAACCAGTACCATCCTATAAAATCCCTCTTCAGAATAGTTTGTCTGCATACATGCGCGCGCACACACACAAAACTACAGCCTCCCATGAAAGTTATTTTCAGCACTCTGTACGATTCTATCTAGACTTCTGTCCAGATCACTAGTAAAATATCCCTCTTCTGTTTAACAGTTATCTAGCTGACTTATATAAAATTCCCTAAGAAGCATGTCCGAATTGTTAGTTCCACTCCCTCACTCACATATTTTTCTCTTTGAGGGGGAAAAAACCCCACAAAAAACACCATTACATTTTCAAGTGTTCATTTGCATCTCCTTCTGTGAATCAGTCTACACACTACTTGCCATATTCTGTAGTGATATAGCTTGCATGTACAAAAAGAGAAGTTACCCATACTATGAAGTCTGTCTCAATGACTATTTATATTTCACTATAATACATCTATTTACAATCTACCATCTGTGCACAACCACCACCACATACCTACCAAGTACAATTAAAAACTTGTTCTTTTTTAAACTGCCCTATAATTTGTAGAATTTACAACAAAAATTCTGTTGGGTGCTCACATAGAACATGCTTCATGATGATTCTGTTTAGTAGCCCCTGCCTGCATGAAAAGAACACGTGTAAGGACAGGAAATGTTACAAGCATGTTTCCAAAATAAAACAAAGGTAGCCCAAGGACTAGATCCTATAAGCCTAGATAGAGCTACAATACATTCAAGGTATACCTCCTGCTTGAAGCCAAAGTTTCTCCATTATTGTCAAAATAACTGAGTGAAAACTGGCTACGCAGACACGAGACTGGGCACAAGAAAAGCTCTTTATGCTTCATAATCCCATCCCTCAGTGCATGAGTTCATGCTGGAGTCTTTGTGCTTTTTCATGAGCACGCTCTGGGATATCACTGCCAAAAACTGAGGGGGTGGGGGGAAGTTATCCACACAGTAACCGGGCCTTGGCAGAAAAGTAGACATTTTAATTCTCCCTAAATGGACAAAATACTGACACAATATATATTCAATGTGTGGAAGGTTTACAATATTCTAAAAGTTCTCCTCAAGTGCCCAGATAGGACTGACCCTTTCAACACTAGAAGCCAAGTAGGCAGAATGCAGGTCCTACTTGGAATCACCTGACCTTTTTAATAAGCACTTCTCCTGTCTTCAATATACTATTTTCAGAAAGAAAATCTAAGAATTGTCATAGCTGAACAGGTCGATGGGTGTCTAATTCTGATCTTCAATAAGATCTAATGACATCTCTTTGTGAAGGACGTGTAAGCCTCAATAATACATCTAACTGGCATACATTCAATACTACAAGGTAGAATATCATGACACAATTTTTTCTTGAAAATTTCAGCTGTCAATCAGGTTATGTACTAAACGCAAAGTAACTGCTCTTACTCTCTTATGCTGGTTTAATTAGAGATTAAAGTTAAAGAAAGTCATTCAGGTCTATACCACATTTTCTATGTCAATATGCTGCAATGAGTCCTACGGTTACAGGTAAATTGGGGCAAAATAATTTCTTGCAGTAGTGTTAAAGCTGATGTCTATTTTAAGAAAAAATGAATTATCTTACATAATCAGTAATGGCAGATAAGACCATCAAGTTAACCTTCATGCCATTCATTTACTGTCTTTTCACTTTTCACAGCACGCAAGCATATTCATAAAATTTATATTAAAAAAACCTAGTTCTTAAATCCTCCACCATACAAACACCAAAACAGTGTTTTCCTTAAGTGCTATACTGTGACTCAGTGGCTCATCTGTGGTACTTTATTCTCTGTTAGCAACTCTTGTCCAGTGTGACACACTCACCATACCTAAATACAGTATTGTCATGATACATAGCTACAAGGGAGAATTTCCCATGCAGAATTGGAAAACTAGTAAATCACTGCTTGAGATAATTAAGGCAGATGTGCATAAAAGATAAACAAAATCATCAAACCAGCAGGGAAGGGAGGCATCAAAGCTCAGACTCCTGCAAGAAGCTAAGTGTTCTGAGCCAACTGAGTGTATACAATATTACTGTATAATCATCCTCAAGTAAGGACTTTTCTGAAAAGTTCATGACACATTGGTAATATTGTGAAATGAAAATATTACTATTTGAGGAAATATGGATACTTATTGATATTATGCTTTAAAGTCTGTGACTACACACAGAAAGGAACAGGGTTTCTCCCACACGAGGGAAGACAGCTACCTATTTGTCTGCAATGAAATTAAGTAAGGTGTGACTGACTATTCTCTACATCAACAACACTTCTCTCCAACAGTGAAATGTGCACTATCAATCTACTGAGCCACTGCTGATCACACTGGCTTTTCCTTCCTTGAAATTACACTTACAAGCATCCAGGGTCAAAGGAGATCCAAAGCACCATAAAAAGCAGCTTATAAGGAGGGAACAACAAAACTGACCAACCAGAATGAGGAAGCCATGGAAAAATGCAAAAGATCTGCCAATGGGAAGGAGGAGAGGTAAGAGCCGCTGGTCAGACCAGCGCTTCCTATTGAGGTACTTAACAAGGAAGGAAAATGAGACAAAGGAGACTCGCCAAACTGTGAAGGAGACTGCAGCACAGACAGGAAAAGCTCCTCTAATTCAGTGATGAGTGCAACACATGGACAGTGCAAAGAAGAGATTTTGGTAAAAAGTAAATGGATTTGAATATTAACTGTACATGTGCCAGTTCACCAGTAACTGCAGATCTTATCAGGTTGGTGTGCATTTTTGAATGGGGCAGATTAGGAGATGAGGCAGCTCATGAGATAAAAACTTGCAGGAAGTGGTCAACTTTAGAATAAAGCGTATGCTTCCACAATAGCATACGACCTGACCTGTTCTCCAGAAAGTGAAGGGATAATGCTGGAGAAATATTTTTAAAGGCTCAGATTCTATTTTTGTTTCTTCCTCAGCTTAGGTCACATAAGTCTACCTCCTTTTGTTGTTCCATCACTTTCTGATGCCTGTGACATCATGTCTGAGCATTACAAGCACGCTTTTGGTCCATGGCACCATTTATCTCTTCTTCACCTACTGTTTGACATCTTTCCTTTCTGTTGCCCTTCCCCTCCACCCCTCTTTCCTTTCCCGCTACTCTGTTAGCCCTCCCACTGCTTCAATATATGTGTACTATACAAGATTACCAATCTATTGCTAGCAACAGACTCTAGAAGCAAAATTGCAACCGCTCAAAAAACCCACTGAGATGGGAAAAATACACCACTCCCACTAATGAACTAGTGTCTTGCCTGTGCATGTCTGCGGGTAATTCCTTAGTCAGGGAAGCTTGGCTCAAAACTTGTTTCCAGAGGATGCCCTTCCTTCAGCTCCAGGGAAGAGGCTAGGCAGGCAATGGCTGGGGTGACTACGTCTACTCTCAGGGAGAGCTAATGGAGACAGTTAAGGATTCTCAATCGTGACAGCACAGAAGGCTATCATATCCAGGAGGAGCAAATGAGTCACTAGATGGGGACTTGGTCTTCTGTGCAACGTAACTCTCTAAAATGAACCTTGATACTATAAGAACCACCCTGGGCAAGGACTACTCATCAAGCATTATCCCATTTATCACTTTCACGTACGAGTGTTAGCTCCAAAAACAGAAATCGGCATTTTTGAACAAAACTGCAGACACTTGTCATTACTGTGACTGAGCACTAGGTAGTGCCATCACTCTAAAAAAGCTGAATAGTAACAAAGAGGAAGCCGTGCTAGTCTATACACTATCAAAACAAAAAGCAGTCAAGTAGCACTTTAAAGACTAGCAAAATAGTTTATTAGGTGACCCACTTCTTCAGACCATAGCCAGACCAGAAGAGACTCAATATTTAAGACACAGAGAACCAAAAACAGTAAGCAAGGAGGACAAATCAGAAAAAGATAATCAAGGTGAGCAAATCAGAGAGTGGAGGGGTGGGGGGGGAAGGTCAAGAATTAGACTGAGCCAAGTATGCAGACAAGCCCCTATAGTGACTCAAAGTTCCCATCACGATTTAAACCATGTGTTAATGTGCCAAATTTGAATATAAAAGCCAGCTCAGATGTTTATGCCAAAGGAGGTGCAGGGCAGAGCAGGAGCTGCCCCAGGCCCTGTACCTGGTGCTCTGGTGAGGTGTTGCCTCAGGCTCCACCCTCCTTCCTTGAAACAGCCCTGGCTATACTGATTTTTTTTTCCAGCAATGGTGAAGCTGCACACATTCTACCAATGGAGCAAGCTCTTGGTTAGCTCAGCAAATTTTTACCACAGAATCCGATTCTACTGAAAAACGATAAAAAAAATTCCCTACTGCAGATGAGCCCATCTAGCCAAGATTGTGTTGTGACACTGCATTAGGAATCAAATGGTTGTGGTACTTGATCTGGAATAAAAAGCGGTGAACAAGTTTTCCAGCATGTTTGTAGTGTTTTTTTTTTTTAACCCTTTTTTGGACAGACTTGGGAAGGTGAGCTACATTTCAGGGAGGAGGACATTCCAGTAGTCCAGGCAAGGAATGACTGGATCATAAACAAGTATTTTAACAGTCAGAAGAAATATCTGACTTTTTCAAATAGTTTGGAAGGCTTGGTGAATGGATGGATGTGTTAAAGGGGAAGGTGGGGCAAGGGTAACCCTCCAGAGTTGAGGCCCTTCGTGACAAAGAGAATGCTGGCATTGTCCTCGGGCACACAGGGGGAAGAGGAGGGATTTGGGATGGAAAAGAAAGTAAGTTTATTTTGGCTATGCCAAGATCGTACTGGTAACAGATAGCAGTGCACAGTATACCAGAAAAACATCCTGATACTGGGAGAGACTGGTCAAGCATGGTAAGCTAGATTTGTGAGTAAGATTGATAGTTGGAACCTTGTGAACAGATGAGATCACTCAGGGATAAAGTGTAGAGGAGGAAGAGTGGGGATCAAAGACAGAGCCCTGAAGGACTCCAGTAGAAAGAGGGCAAGGGAGAAGAAATTCCTGAAAAAGCAGTTAGAGAGGTAGGAGGTGGGCCAAGAGGGAGGGAGGGAGAATATCGAGAGCACAGCTGGTGACAAGGAGGAGAAAATCACCTGTATTAAAGGCTGCAAGAAAATTGGGTGAGGTGAATGTACTAGCTCCACAGCTTAGCCTAGAAAAATTCTTAGAAACCTCAGTAAGGCTTCCTCTGCCTCATGGTTTCCCAAACTGGGGTGTGTGCGTGCCCCGCTGGGAGGGTGTGAAGAAATTCGGGAGGAGGGGGGCAATCCAGGCCCCTGCCGGCCCCCGCCCCCCACAGTCGTTCCCCACACCCGAAGAAAAAGCTGCCCCTTGCTTCCGTCTCAGTCCCTGCCATTTCACATGGGCAACCTGGTGCAGCCACTATAACAAGCAAGTAGCTGGCGAAGGCTCACATGAAGCTAGCTGTCTCCTGCAAAGGTGAGTGAGTGTGGGTTGCAGGGGAGGAGGAGGATGGTGTTAGATGAGGGGCTGGGGGTGCCCGGGCTTTAGGAGAGGGGTGGGGCTCAGGCTGGCAGCTGGGGTGGCTGGTCTAGGGTAAAAAAGAGGTGGGGGGGCAGTGTGAGGGTTTCTCAAAAATCAAAAAGTGGGGGGGCATGATGCCGAGAAGTTTGGGAACCACTGCTCTACATTGTGAGGTAAATTTGAATTTACGGCAGTAGGCTCCATATTGCAATGTCACTGTCTTCACTGTAAATACCATTAGCTCAATTTAAAGAGTACTAATATTGAGATCATGACATTGTTGAAACTGGCTGGGTGCAGCATCAAGTTCAAATTTAAAAGCCCAAATGAAGACCAATGTGGGAACACCATGTCTTAAAGCCTAATTCATTAGCCTCCAAAGGTGTCCCATAAGTATCCCACAGTGCTCTGCTGTGGCCACTTCCATCTCTGCTGCTTTCCAGGTGTGCAGGAATTAGGTAACAGGAAGCCCATGGCTATGAGTTATGCTTGTATGAGAGGCTGAGAAACTTCTTTCTTTGCTATCGGTGCTGTGAGTGTATCTACCCATGCAAAATAGCCCCAACATGGAGTTCATGGTTCTGTCTCTACCTCTGCAAGCTAAGCACTTGGGTTTTTTTTTCCAGCACTAGCACCAGTCTTTGCCCTGCCGCTAAGCTGTTGGGGGTGGGGTCATGCATGAACGAGGCCAATAAACTTATTTTTTGCTGTTTACATTTGTGCAGGCCTCGTCCTCCCCAACAGGTGCCATGCAGTTGGGGTCTTTCATGTGCCCAACCACATCTGTAGCTAACCCACAACCCAATAAAAGGATGCACATGCTCTTCAGGGCAGACCATGCTGCCAAGCAGCACCATGTCCTGGCTTGTGCACGGTGAGGGCTCTAAGGGTGGGAAAAATTTTCAGGGGCTTGCTGCTTCTGTGGGGGCTGCTTCAACTGCCCCCCCACGACTCCCACCAGAAATATTTTCAGGGGCTTGCTGCCGCTCACAGTGACCATTCCAGCTGGCTCTGCAGCCACAGACCTCCACACACACACCCCTCTGCGTGAAAAGATTTTTGGGGGCCACATCAACTGACCCATCATTCTGCTATCCACCCAACCCCGCTCATGTGATAAGGAGGTCCAGCACCTGACAGTCAATCAGAGCTGCTCTGTTCTTAGAAAAGGTAGGGACATACCTTCTTATGGCATCCATTGCTAGGATACACAATCACATAGCATAATATAGCTCAAAAAGTTTCAAACTAAAGGAATAACATCAACTTTATAACTGTATTTCTATCAGAAAATTCTGTTCCTAGAGTTGTAAGGAATACCTAAAATTACTAAAACTGAAACATGGGGGGTGGGGGATCAATGTTGTTTTTTAGTTTTCTTTGTGTATGTCACAGCACTTGGGTAGAAATTTCAGTTATTCCTCAGTGAAAACGAGTTGGACTTCTGGTTCTAAATTCACTAAGCATTTTCAAAATCTCCCCTTTTGTTTAATGGCATCTCCACTAGTTAGCTGATAAATCAGTTTCACACCTGGGCCATGCTTGCACAGAAACAGACAAGAATTTAGCCTGGGTCACAGCCTGTATGGTTCTTGGGGCTGCTCATAAACTGCTCCTTTTAAAAGGCTTAACAAGAAGCAAAAAGACTGAAAACTTCAAAACAAATTTTTTAAATGAAAAAGTCTGATTATACTGTCAGAATGTACTACTGAAAACTGGATTTTTTTTTAAAAAACTGGATGATTTTCAAAGTTACTTGACAATATCTTTCAGTTAGTGCTTCTGAAGAATGCAAACTAAACGTCACAAAAGAGCCTCCCTAGCTTACACTAACAAAAGTAATATTACTGAAGGTTGTAAATTAATAAACCAACAATAAAAAACAAAAATAATGAATATCTAAAGATGCTTTCTTTGCACATGACAACAATGGCTCTTTATATGCTTGTTTTTGGCATTTTATTTCAGAAGTGGTGAAAAGTACCTTCAAATAGAGGTAAAAGTCATATTTCATTTCAGAGAATTAACTGAACTTTTTAGAGTGAAAGACATCTGGCACAAAAATTATAAAGCAAGGTTGACCTACCTGAATGGGTCCCACTGACATCAGCAGGTTTTTCAGTTGGACATCAGTAGTTGACGAAGAAAGCCCTTCAACTGACACAACACAGGGCTGAGGTTTGCACTCCACCACTCGCAGATTCTGTTTATTTGGCATCAAGCGTCCTCGGCCCATCTGGCCTGCTACTCCTCTGCCTCTTCCATGCATAATAACCTGCCAACAACAGAAGTAAGAGTATTTTGATTTCCTTAGTGCTTCTATTAACTACGCTTGACAGATAATAGGAGAGTTAGCAATGTACTTAAAGATTTGATTAAAGTGCAAGTTGATTAAAAGCAGCATGTCACTGTTTGCTAATTTAAAAGGCCACGTGTTAACATTTTATCTGATTTTTAGCCAAATATCTCTCTCAATCACAAGAAGTTATAATGGGTACAAAGTCTGTCTTTATATTTAGAGGTGGGTTTGCAAAGCAATTGAGCACCTCATGCCAAAAACTATGTAGTCTAGTGTGAACTCTCATTTGGGAAGGGTCAGCAAACAACCTTTTGTTCCCTCCCCTTCCCAGACCACTGTACTCATGTGGGAAGGAGGCTCAAGCCCTCCCCAGTCTCCACTGCTACAGAATTCTTTTAATATACTGTGTTGCCCATTACTTAAACTATCCCTCTTTTTTGAGGGGAGTCCATGCTGGCAGGGCAGTTTATGAGCCATTTCAGCTGGAGGCAGATAGCCAGGAATTAGAAAAAGTCCCCATCTGATCCACAGCAGCCAGAGTGACTCAAGCCCTACAAATCTCAGCCATAAATTCATTATTTTCCCTTCCCAAACAGAAGTTCCAAGGAATACAGAAATCACTGGCCCCATAGACTAGCATCGAGTAGCCTTCTGGAAGTAAGTGAGGCGGGAAAACAAGGAAAGTCACCATCAAGCTTTTAACCAATACCAACTCCACAATGAAAATGGCAAGCAATCGTCAGAGAAAAGGGGAGACTGGCTTTCAAAAATTTATAAAAGCCAACACATTATTGGAGGGGCCTCTAGTCATAAAAGCTAGCTCTCACAGGTACTGTCTAGTACTGATAATAATACTGAGTAAGATTTAACACAACTCATGCATAATGCACATCTGCAGCTGCATAAATGTCACAGATTGGTCCTTTTTGTATTTGCAGCAGAATTTTGTTTCACAATTCTGGGAGCTGCCATTATAAAAAACAAAAAAATTAGGCCTTCTTCAGGTTCTTACGATTGTGAACACTATTTTCAAAATCAAAACAAAAAGCAGTCAAGTAGCACTTTAAGACTAGCAAAATAGTTTGTTAGGTGAGCTTGTGGGACAGACCCACTTCTTCAGACCAGAGCCAGACCAGAACAGACTCAATATTTAAGGCACAGAAAACTAAAAACAGTAAGCAAGGAGGATAAATCAGAAAAATATGATCAAGGTGAGCAACCTTGATTATCTTTTTCTGATTTGTCCTCCTTGCTTACTGTTTTTGGTTCTCTGTGTCTTAAATATTGAGTCTGTTCTGGTCTGGCTCTGGTTTGAAGAAGTGGATCTGTCCCACGAAAGCTCACCTAACAAACTATTTTGCTAGTCTTTACAGTGCTACTTGACTGCTTTTTGTTTTGATAGTGTATACACTAGCACGGCTTCCTCTCTTACTATTTTCAAAATGTAAACCAGATGTAACCAAAGCTGCAACATCTGCTCGACCTCTGCATACAGTTTGAAACAATAGCTATCGGAGATGCATGCTGGTTCTGGTCATCCCATCAAGGAGACCACTTGCAGTATTACTGAGGACCCTCTCTAAAACGTAAATGTTAACTACTGCACTGCTGATTATTTTAGGAGACATTTCAAGACAACGTCCTTCACATCCTGTTTGGCTGTAGCCTGAATGCTGTGCTGAGGTCCAATGAGGTTATCATCAGGTTGGGATAGATATGGTCAATCACTACTTTAGTAACAGCATAAAAACAGAACAACAAAGGAATACAAGACTTACTAACTGCACTGGACCAAAGCAACGGGTGAAAGGTGCAGGAACAGGTACGTGTGAATTATTCTGGAGTTCTTGTTGTACAATTCAAGTCTAATTTACTGCACAGTTCACACGGTCTAGAATCAGTGTCAGAATCACACTTACAACTACTAACATTAACTATCCTAATATTAGCCCTGCCTGGCAGGATAAGATGACACTGCAGAGAAGGTAACTGGTGAGAGACCCTGCTCTGTGGGGCTCCTGTGGTGATTTAGAACCCCAGCCTCTGACCGCTACTGCCAATGGGAGCTGCAGGGCCAGGGACAGTGCACAGAGCCCATGTAGCTGTGTGCGTGCCTAGGAGATGAAGGGACATGTCAGTTACTTCTGGGAGTTACCTGAGGTAATCTCTACCCAGAGACTACACCCCACATCACTGCCCCTCCTTTACGTGAACTCGGCCCCCCCCACCAACCTCAAACCCTTCTCCAGCTCTGAGCCCCCACCCACAGCCAAACTCCTTCCCGCAGTCCAACTCCTGCCCCAGCACGTAGCCTCCTCCTGCACCCTGAACCCCTCATTTCTGGGCCCACACCAGAGAGCGCACACAGACAGAGCCCACCCTGCTTCCTCCGGGGGACTCCTCAGCCCTGAGCTCCTAATCCCTAGCTCCACCCCAGAGCTCACAATCCATCCTGCTCCCCAAACCTCTGCCCCAGCCTACAACAACATCCCCACATCACAACCCCTAATTTCCTCTTCCACCCAGGAGTCCACACTCTCAGCCAGAGCCTCAATCTCCTGCCCCAGCCTAGTGTAAATGGGTGAGTGACCAAGGGTGTGGGAAAGCAAGTGACAGAAGGAGGGGGGATGGAGCAGGGCCAGGGCTGTAGAGCAGGGCCAGAGGTGTGCAGTTTTCTGCAATCAGGAAGTTGGCAGCCCTAGAGGAGAACCACTTTCGAGCATTACCAGCTTGGGCTAGATTCCAATAAGCATACTGTAAATGTAAAGCTGTGCACAACCCTATCAATCTCCTGGGTATCCAACCCTCCCTTCATAATTTTACACAGGCACTTACAGCTTAAAATGACTTCAGTGGTGTGAAGGATTATGGTTACTTCTTACACAATGCTAATACTAATACAGTTACACATTCAGCAGATAAAGATCCTAGCAGCAAGAACACATCTTAAAAATCACCTTTTTAGCTTGATGAATCCCCTGGATGTTTTTGACTCCTTGTGGAACTGTTGTCTGTATCTGTGCCTGCTGCTGCTGCTGCTGGAGTGGTCCCTTTGTCAATGTGACCTTCCGCATTAGCTGCTGTCTCAGTTCTGGAGGTTGTTGGAGGCGTTGGGGCTGGCCATCTGGGTTCACAAAGCCAACATTCTCCCCCTCCTGCTGAAATCAAAATCAGAACATGCTGTTCAGTGTCTATTCAATGCAAACATTCACTTCCTGTAAAACCTGCTGTGGTGGTGAACTTCATTAAGCACATAATTAGAAGAACACAGACTTGCATATTACATCCAATGAGTGTCTGCAAGGGAAGGCTGCATGGTGCACACTTCGGTTAGAAACTATACCTAGTTAAAAATCCATAATGCAAGAAGTACAAAATAATACAACTGGCATGATGTTAAAAAGTCACTGTAGTTTACAACCGTTCCTCTTAGTAGACAGAAAAAATGTCCCATGATTTATTCTAGGACAAATCCATCTATTCATTCCTCACAATTGTAACTTTTCAGACTACACATTTGCATTCCATTAGCTATACTTTTCTAGGGGGACACATATTCTAAACTAGAGAAGGGCAAAGCAGTCTGAATCAAGCAGGAACCAGTCTGAATCTTTATGTCTCTTTCAAACCACACAAAATTTCCAAGACCTAAATCCTGGCAATTTGTACTGAGTGCATCATTATGCTGCCTATTTATAGCCAAAATAAGCCTGCAAAGTAGTCTTCTCCCTTCTAACAACCACCAAAATTTGAGTACTTTTCTCAAGTGCTTTTAACCTTTATTCCTTAAAAAATAAGAACAGGGTGACAAACTATGTCCCACTCCCAACCTCTGAAGTCATATGTGGAAGTACTTCAGTCTTCCCAAAACCAGCTGCCTACGCAATTCAAGCATGGGAGGAAAGGAGGGGTAGGAGAGAGGACCCTAGAAGGGAACAGCAGTGTGCAGGGGCTCAGCTACTTCCACCCAAGGAACAGGGGTTATTTCTTGTACATGTGTGTTCACCTGTCCCAAATCAGTTATGGCCAAGTTTACAGTCACCATGCACAGCAAGAGGCAACATAATTGATTTATTATGAGAAACCAAGAAGGCACTTGGCTTCCCCACAGTTATAAAGTGTTTCCTATGGCAAATCTAGTTTCCAATGCTATTCAGCAACATTAACAGCTTAAGGGAACTCCCTCCAAAACAATAAAGATCTGTTATGGTTACAGAATGGTAGAGAGAAAGCTACTTACCAGTAACTATGCTTCAGTCTATATTGCCTCTGGAGATTTACCACTCATTCCCACAGAATTGCAAACTCAGAACTACTGAGAAATGCAGTGCCTGTTGTGGCTATATAACACCCTCTCACAAATCTAAATATTCTAGATCAAAGTAAAAGAACTATTCCTTTCACTAATTCAAAGAATCTACCGAAGTTCTCAAAGCAGAGAGGAAATAAGATGGAGTGGATGAACAACAGTTACTTGAAAACAGCCTCACTCTGTTCAGAATTACCTTTTAAATTGCCAGTCCTGAGAAACTAATACCCATGCCCTGGCGTAAGTAAGACTATTAAAGGAGAACTGCCTCTCTCACCAAAACAAGCAGGACATCATACAGCATAAGTGCATACCCACACACACAACTGCTTTCACACATTGGAGCATTTCTTAAAGCATTCAACAGGCTGTATGAAAACGTACTCAGTGTGCTGAAACTGCATTGATAACACTGACAACTACAGTGGATGCTTAACCAATGGCTTTTGGGAGCATTCAAAAGCTAATATTGCTCCCAGGATAGTGCTTGCCCAGCAGCAAGCCAGCAAAAGCTTATAAAAAGATTTTGTCTTCCTATTATTCGTTTAAGTTTCTTAAAGACATACCTGATCAAAGGCAAATATCCAAGGCAAAAAAAGGTAGCTCAAGGTGAAAATGAGCAATGCGTATTTGTTAATGTTTATATCACAGTTCAAATATTAGAATCATTATCTATATCATTCTGCAAGTCCAATTCCTTACTTGGAACACAATGAATGGTAACTTCCACAAATTCTAAGACTAAACAGCTAAGCTAGTAATGAGGATATCTCAACTGCACACACTTCAGAATCAGAACATTTGGATTTCACGCTATGAAAGAAATCTTAACAGATCACTTATCCATAACAGGAATACAGCATCAACTTCAAATAATCTTTGCATGCCATCTACTAAGGAAAATGTAAAACATAATACACATGCTGGCCCCAAATTCTCCTTTCAGGGGAAATATTAGGATGGGATTCATAGGGTGAACATGATACACACAGCAGCGCAAACACTAGAAAAGGTTCTTTGGTGCATAGTAGAATGGTAGCTAGAAGAGGGTGGCGATATTGAATCCTACTTGATTGAAGTTTCTGTGATGTCTGGGCAACAGCAGATGGTTGGTCAGTTGAAGAAAAAAGCTCACAGCTTGTACGTGCATAAGGCCAAGATAACTCATGTCTCCAGTATAACCTAGTACAGTAAAAGTTTGATTATCCAGCCTCCCCAGGGAAATGGGATAGCTGGATAATCAAATCTTCCAGTTATTTGAGTCTGTCGGAGACACCAGCCTTGCTGCAGCTGGCAAAGCAACTGCCCCACCTACCTGCAGGACAACGACACACCAGTCCTGCTGTAGCTGGCAGGGCAGCTCCCTTCAACCACTGGCCAACTGGCCCCAGGGACCAAAGTGCAAGATAGCAGAACTTGCAGATTATCTAAATGCTGGATAAAGCTGGTATAATGCATAACTTAAGTCTCTTAATTCTTGATGATTTTTAAGTAAAAATAAAAATTTGACAACTTTTTACATTTTTTAAAAACCTTTTCACCAGCCTATTTTTGGTTAGCATCCAGAGGAAAAGAAAAGGGCTAGCAGCAGTGTTCCCTGTAACCTGTGCGGCCACTCAGGATAGATTCAAATGCTGCCCAGCTGATTAGCAGAGTGCCCATCACTAGATTTTAATGTTTCTACTTATGATGTATGTTTGCACGTGCCTCAGTACACACGACAATTTATTCTGCACATGAATAGAAATTATTAGGGGGAACATTGGCTAGGAGGCCCACACACAATTTTAACGCTTGTTTCCAAAATCTAAAAAGTTCATAAAAGCTTAATATTTGAGACATGTATTTTAGCATCAGATCTTGCAAGGAAAGGTTTGCTCTATCATACACAATCTCATGTCAAATTTTTGACACTTCTGGTGAAACTTACCTTCTACTCTCACAACCAACACATGGCCTATGGACCACAATCTACTTAAGTCCTATAATGAGGATGTAAATAGGATAATTTAAGTGGTGAAATACTTTTACCCACACCAATCTGAATACCAAAAATGAAAAAAACATGTCTAGAGCTATTGGTTGCCCCTTAAGCTCTAAAGCACAAATAATTTTCCCCTTCACTATGTGAATTATCAAATTTTATCCAAGGCTTGCTCCCCACTTGTTATTTACAAGCATGCATGAACATTTCTTGTTAAAGCCCTGTAAAAGTAGGTTTAAATGGCAGTCATGACAAAAGCTGCTACTTTGGGCAAGAGTTCTGTCTGTTCATCTGAAAGTCTTTGGAACATAAGGAAAACTGGTTGTGTGTCAAAGAAAAGCTACTCTTAAGAGTCACTTGCCAAAAAAATCTACAAGTTCTAAACAATGAATATAATTTAAAAATGAAAGTTCAAAAGGCATAAACAAGTGGATTTGGTCTATATTATGAATTTTTTTTTCAAACTTCTACAGCTAATTTGCAAAGTATTCTAAAACAAAGCAAAGAGCAGAAATTATTTCCTTCACGCCAGCAATTTTAAACCAGATGTGTCAGACAGAATATTATGTTTCAGAATAGTTGTTATATAATATTTCAGTGTTTTCTGGTATTTAAGTCATCCTGTTAATTTAATATAAAAATTAGTTTTATACAGGGAGATTTTGTTTTTTCTTTTTTTAAAAAGAAGGGTACCTGAATTTAGCAAGCTAAGGCATTGTACTCTATCAGGGATGTTATGACAGTTTTACAACACAGATGAAGTTTGTTTGCCAGAACATTAGCCGGACAAATTTATTTATAACAAATGCTTTTAAAATGTACTGACAAAAATGCCCATAGATACTGTCAGCACTTCTTGCAATTTGACAGATCAAATCTTATTTTCATTCTGAAACCCATGAAGGAGTGATATCACCAACTTGCATTCTGTAGTGAGCAAATTGATTAATCCCTCTCTATAGAAATCTCAACTCTTGATTACACCTATCAGACGTTAAGCAGCATTATTCTAGAGTGACAACACTTGACAAATTCCCCAACCATTTTTCTCAGCCTTTGTGGCCTTGCTAGCTTGTATTAACCCTGATGAAAAATTAATTTTCCTTATCTTCTGCTAAACCCCAAAATCCAAATCCGCCAAACTGGCAACTCTTTCTGTAAAGGTATTATGAAAACCTCTAAAAGATTAATTACATGTCTTCAGGTGACATTAAATTAATTTCTATACTCATGACAGACATTTGATACTCCGTACTGAGAGGACAGATAACATTGTCAGGATACACAGAAGGACGGTGGTGTAGTGTCCCAGGGCAGCCTCTTATGCATTCTCCTTTCGATAAGGCCATACTTCACTGTCACTGGCACTGTTACTGATCTTTCATCCCATAGACCTCACTACACAGGTTTCTATTAACTACTACAATGCTGTGTCTATCCATATAATCTTTATAAAGCTAATTCAAAAATCACCCAACAGCAAATTGACATGCATGCCACAAAAGCACTTCATAAATCAACCCAGAATTTTTATTTAAGTATCACAGGCATAAGAACACAGAGGTGGCAGCAAAGGTTCTATAGAATATGCTCACACTGTTCTGTGGGTCCATACCATAATTCAAAGAGAGCACGTAGCAGAAAATGAAGTCTTAAACCTTATACCAAAAACTTCAAAGCCTTAAATGGTCTCTCTTCCCTTTTCCCTCCCTCCTCCCCACCCCAGAAAAATCAACTACAAATGTCGCATGCAGTTTAAAAGTCAGTATTTCCAGAAAAGAATCTCTTAATAAACCCCAGCAGTTAGAGAAAATATCCATGAAACCACTAACGGCATCCTCCTTCAATAGCAGACGATGTTAGTGATTATCTTGTAATATATCTGTTTGTGTGCAGAGTTTAAACTAATACTAAAATGGGTTATAGTCAAAAAGATTAAAGTCCACACAGACTGATGCCAACACAGCAGTGTAACAAACAAAAATGAACACTCTGAAAACAAAGCAAAAGCATTGATAGTTACTCTGAAATGTAAAAAAAACATCTAAGTAATGGCCCAGGACATTATATCAAGAGTAGGGCCAGATCGGACAGACAAAAAACCTCTCACATAACGTTAAAAAATAAAACTATAGACACTGAAAGTACTTACAAAAGTGGCAAGTATTATTGCCATTCAATGGATTGGGAAACTAAGGCATAACTACCAAACAATCACAATCAGTGGCAGACTCACCACAGGTGGTTCAGTTCAGTTTTCTGCCTGACCGGGATATGCCTGATACTTTTCATTAAACAGCAGCAATAAACCAAATATATATAATGTTCAGTCTCCTCCCTCCACCCACAGTGGATCCCAGTCATCTATTTAAAGAGAAATTCAGTCCAGATGAGCAGTTCAAGACAGAAATTAAGAATCTAAGCTCCAACTATTTGCTCACAGCCACCTGCCAAAAGAAAAGCGCATGCCTGGCAGACAACACGTTAGATTAAGTATGACTCAAATTGTATAGCTAGATTACCAATCAAGCAGTCTCTATTTATGTTGAAGGAACTGACTTCTAATTATATGGGAAAAATATACATTTCCTCAAATATGACCCCTAAAATTTTGATCATGAAGCAAGCTTATTCAGACTATAGACAGAGAATACCATATAAAATCATCTGAATAGAAAAAAATTATTGTGGTTATGCTGGGAATACACATTCTTTTTCCAGCTCAGTATAAAAGCAGACATGTCAGTCAAACTGCAGAAAGGTATTCTGTGAGTAATGATGCTCTGAATACCCTGGATGACTTCTTCAAAAGTGGTCTGAAAACTTCCTTGCTTGGTCTCTGCCTGGAAGTGTATAGTGTTGTTCATAACAGAAGAGGCTGGGACACAGACAGGGTTAGATAACAGCAGTAAAGGGCAAGAGACTCATTTATGTTATGATTGAAGTCACTGCACAAATGGTGAATTAGGCCTACTTGCTTTGATAGGGTAGGATCTACTGCTGAGTTAGTATGGGAAATTCCCCAATAAAATGCAAGTAACTGCAAAGCTATCATAAAACAAAGTTTGAAACTTACCATGTGCACAGCCTTCACTGAGTTACAGTGCTCCTATTTTAGGATCCACCTCTTTTCACCAAAAGATCTATAAGAAATGCTTGCTCTCTGGTTCAAATGACTGCAGCTAAGCCTGTCACCTTTCTTATCTTGATTCTTAAAGTATACTCATCATTGAGATATCTAAGCACCAAACAAATATTCAGCAGGTTTAAAACAAAACAGAAGGAAACCCTTCTTCACACAATGAAAAGTTCATCTGTGGAACTTATTGCCAAAGGATGCTCCGAAGGCCAAAACAAGAACTGGGTTCAAAAGACTTAGATAAATTCATGGAATACAGGTTAATGCTCTCTATGAAAGCAAGATGGTCAAGGGCACTTGTCATATGTGGGTATTGCAGGAAAGGGATCTTGGAGTTATAGTGGATAGTTCTCTGAAGACATCCACGCAGTGTGCAGCGGCAGTTAGTAAGGCAAATAGGATGTTAGGAATTATTAAAAAAGGGATCGATAATAAGACAAAAGATATCATACTTCCCCTATATAAAACTATGGTACGCCCACATCTCGAGTACTGCGTGCAGATGTGGTCTCCTCACCTCAAAAAAGATATATTGGCATTAGAAAAGGTTCAGAAAAGGGCGACTAAGATGATTAGGGGCTTGGAAAGGGTCCCATATGGGGAGAGGCTAGAGAGACTGGGACTTTTCAGTTTGGAAAAAAGGCGATTGAGGGGCGATATGATAGAGGTATATAAAATCATGAATGGTGTGGAGAAAGTGAATATAGAAAAATTATTTACCTTTTCCCATAATACAAGAACTAGGGGACACCAAATGAAATTGATGGGTAGTAGGTTCAAAACTAATAAAAGGAAATTTTTCTTCACACAGCGCACAGTCAACCTGTGGAACTCCTTGCCCGAGGAGGCTGTGAAGGCCACGACTCTATTAGGGTTTAAAAAAGAGCTTGATAAATTTTTGCAGGTCAGGTCCATAAATGGCTATTAGCCAGGGATAAAGTATGGTGCCCTAGCCTTCATAACAAGGGCAGGAGATGGATGGCAGGAGATAAATCACTTGTCTTCTGTTCTCCTTCTCTGGGGCACCTGGCATTGGCCACCGTCGGCAGATGGGATGCTGGGCTTGATGGACCTTTGGTCTGACCCAGTATGGCCGTTCTTATGTTCTTATGCTAGATCTCCAATCACCAGAAACTGGAAACGGGATGGGTTACTTAATTGTCCTGTTTTGTTCATTTCCTCTGAAGCATCTGGTACTGGCCGCTGTCAGGAGACAGAATACCGGGCTAGATGTCCCACTGGTCTGGCCCGGCAGGATACTGGGCTAGATGTCCCATTGGTCTGGCCCTGCTTAGCCACTCTTATACTCTGTTTAAATGAGCACAAGAAGATTAGCCTGCTACTTTCCCCTCATTCTGTAAAATGCTTCTTTTGTTTCAAAAGATTATTTTTGTGTGCTTATCATGGTGGGGGGGGTGGAGGGGTGTTCAGTCAAAACAGAGTCTGAACATGCCTCGATGTGTCATTCTGATCTCTTCTGGAAGAGCAAGCTAACTGTTACAACAATTCTGCCTCCTCTGTGCTATCTTGATATTTCTCTAGTGGAAGTATAACCATGGTCGTGACTTTGCAAAGTGAAACAATTCCACTGATGATCTTGCCCATTCTAATGCAGGACTTTCAACCAGAGAACCCAAAATCTTCAACTTGAACCAGCATTCAACAAAAAGCCAGAGGAGAGAGATTACTTGGATGATTTGCATTTGATGGCCTGTACTGCTAAACAAACAAGCTATGCTCTGAATGGAACAGAGTTTTTTCCTAATTTTTCTTGTTGAGGGTTCCTGTAACTTAAAATTGCTGGCTTAACTAAGGTTTCTTTCTGCCTGCATTAAAATTTGGTGTGCCATTGGTACATTTCAACAGCAAGTACCTGCTGATATATTCATGCAATGAAAATGGTGCTGGATTCTCTGATACTTTTTCCCCTTTAAATACAGAATAGCAAACCTTCCAAGTTGCTTATTTCTAGAGACTGTTGAGTGTACTCACACTTTCCTGGAGGAAAGTGCCTCCCTCCGCTCCCACTTTACACCCTCAACCAATAACTCTGGTTGGCTTTTCAACAGACTGTGGTATTCTTCCACAAGCAGGACGTCCTAGTACCTTGAGAAAAAGGTCAAAATTTGTAACTGGAGAGTTATGTCTCTGAAGGGGACTCAATATCGCACCTCAAAGTAAAGTCATTTTGAGCTTTGGCTACACAAGCAATAGGCAACCTGCAGCCCACAGGCCACATGTGAACCACACACAAAATCCTGGAAGTCTGCAAGATATTTTGTTTAACATTGTCCATGTGCCAGATTTAGTGGGTTTCCATTTGGGTAATTTTTCTTCTACTGGTATAACTAAACCGACGTGTATGAAAGCAAAGGCATGTGAAGCAAGGTGTGTGCTGAATACATACTACAAGGACAGAGATGCGTGCTCCCTTGGCATGCAATCACACACCTACTATGGTTCAACCGGTATATCTTGCAAATTCTAGGCACACAGGCACAGTTAGCGAAAAAGCCCTATTCCTGAAGACAATCTTGATTACGACAATCCTGAGGCCCACTGAGATGAAGGAAAGTCACTCCCTAGCATAAGTTGCCCATCCACACCAGTCCATAATTTGGACAACAGAGGGTGGGGGAAATCACTGTGCTCTAAAGTGTTGCACTCTAATTCACCCACTCGGATATTGTGGACTTAAACTAAAAGGTTGCATTAATGAAGTCCTCTTCAGCCACATGGATCTTGCAGCCTTACAGAACCTTTTAAATAAACAACCCCCTGTACTGACATATTCTTAATGAAGTCAAAATAGGAAGCCAGTGTAAACCACTCTGCTATGGCTACAAAAATCTGTTCAATCAATACTGAAAAAGTGTTCTGCCCCAAGCTTGTATTATTATGTGTGCCATGGCACTGATGGTTTTCAACTAATTAGTTCTCCATTTGTGGTTTGGGATTCTTCTTGATCCAGAAGACATACCTGTATTAGTGGCTAGCTCCTCCAATTTCTTAAACTTTAAATATTTTATATTAAAGCATTTCACCGCTCTTGGGAGTCACTAAATTTAAATGGGACAAATTCCCACTCCAATAATCCCATGCTGACCCATTTTCATTTAAAAATAAAATCCCTTTGATTAGTAACATACTTCTACTTACAGTATCACGGGCATCCTCTATCATTTCCTCTTGGGAAATCCAACTACTACTTGATGTTGCAATGATGTACACCAGGCCTCTCACAAGAGACTGTTTTACAGTACAAAATTCCACAATTAAACTGCAGACGACTATTGCTATTTTAAGGGATTGAAGATCTGGATATCAAATGATCTGCTTTAAAGCTACTCAATTAAAAGCATATCCCTTCCCAGTCTTACGACTGTATATTGCCATTTTGCCTAAATTTTAGTGGTCCAGAGAGGAAAAGACAAAAGCTGCAGGGCACCTTGGCATCCTCTCAGGTTGATAAGAAGAAGCTTTTAAAAGAATGCAAATTAGTTTCTAATTTACCCTGTTAAAAATGAATGCATTTCAGACAGGTTTTGTTGCTGACCTCTCAAAGTGCCATCTAGTTGTTCTCCTCTTCTTTACCTCCCCTACCTTTCTGTCCTGGTCTCCTCCTGCATTGCCCTTCCATTAACTGCTCCTTTGTCCATGTGTGACTTCACATCTCCTTTCATACCACCCTAGTAAGAGATGTATCTCCCAACTAACATGCAGCATCTTTATCCCTCTCTCTAAAACATTTCCGAAATTCATGACATATTTCCACCTAAGCCAATCAATCTATGCCCCAATGGCATACACATAGTTTTAAATATTTTGCTCCAGATTGCGCCTTTAGATGGTATTTTCACAGCAAGAATTCTGATGGGTTTTTCAGTGGGGAACAGTCTAATGTGAGAAATGCAGCCAGTCTGAAATATTCCAGATCCTGGAAGTCTGTCCAGTCATTAAACATGGAGGTTAGAACTCAGTGAAAGGTAAATTAGTACAGCTTCTTGGGAGACCCTCTTTATGCAATTTAAGTTGTAAGTATGAAAAAGAATCATTAAGATCCCCTAGAAAATGCTAGCCCACTTGAAGTTTTTAGCTGTATGCTTAATAAGGCGGACATTGCCCTTGTACCTAAGACCATTCTTCCTGATGGTGGAGAATGAGTATTGATGTTGACTGAGGCCATCCTCTGACACTTTGGAAGAATTTTACTGTACTCTGCTAATGTTCTGATGTTCCAGACTTCAAAAGAGCATTTCAAAGATGGGATCAAAGCTCATTATATACTTCTTGCAACACAAGTGTTGGAGACTTTAATATTTGTAGAAGTACTTTTGAAGTCTTTGGATGAAAGGTGCTATAGAAATTTCAATTTAAACAATGTTTATTGGCTAACATGAACAATACACATACAAAAACACAAATACAATCATCAGGCAAAAGTCGGCAGATAAATTATCATCATCCAACAGGACTGTCTAAACCAATAACTTTTTTCCCATTGTCTAGACTTCAGTGCAACTCCCTGCTGGCCTGCTGTCCTAAATAAAGATGACACAGCAAAGCAATCTGTCTTTTCTCTAACTCTTCAGCCTTTTTTATAGAGCCCAAGAATATAGCCTTACAGAAAAAACTGCAAAGCAAAATAGTTTGCCAGCTATTTCCATCAAGCTTTGCAGATGCTATGTTGGGCAGTGGTTGCCATAACTCCTGAAAAATCTAAGAACTCACTTTTAATCCAAACAGAACGTAGTTACTTATACAAAAGACCCACTAGCACAGATCTCCACACAGACAGAGTGGGATAATCTTGGTCCAGCATAAGATTCAGCATTTTCAGGAAACAGAGGCTGAGACATATCACTTTGAGCAAGGAAGACCAGTCTTTGGCTAGAGAGAAATCATGCAATAATCATTTCAGGTAACTGAGTAGTACAAAAATGATTTTAAAACACTATGCAATGCCAACAGAACTTCAGACCAATCAATGGACATATCTAACATGCAGTTTGTATAACCTTTTAACACTTAAGACATACAAGACTAACTCTGGGCACAACCTGGTCCCTCAGTGCCATAATTATCTCTGCCTATCTACTACACTCATCTACAGATACCCATTTATTACTGTATTTGCTTCCAACAAGTCCCATTTCAATATCTTATCCTGTTTGATTCCTATTCTAGTCTTTATCAAGTACTGATATCAGGCCTATGATTGAGCCAGACATATACCTAAGACCTTCTCTCATGGACAGCGCAATAATATGTATGCAAGAACCACTGATGTCTGAAAGATATGCAACAAATAAGACTGAGGCGAGAAACTATGCCAAAAGAGTGTTGAAGCTCTATGAAAAAGCAAAGCTCCGATACCAAAAATATCTGCTGAACACTTAATCCCACTGTCTCTTCAAGTCCTAAAGATCAGAATAACTAAATTTGCCAAGCATATTTAGACTACCAAGATTGAAAGGGAATAATCAAATAGAATGCCACTTATATAGATGTTCCCACTTGCTCATATAGAGCACAAAAGAAGGGTTGCCCTCAAAACGTTTGAGGAGCTAGCATTCGAGTAAAAGTGACAGCTGTGACTTGGAATCGATAAGAATAAATCCTAACATTAACCTCCAGCATCATACCACTTGTCCCTGATATGACAATATACCACAGTATCTGACATACAGGAAGTGTTAATCTTCTGCTCTCTTTTCACCTACTGGACTTCTACCGTGTCAGAGGCACTGCACAGTAAGCCTTATTTTTAAAGATATTTAATTGCTAAGTACTGCAATTTAATGAAATCTTCTTTACAAAGACTATTCTTCCCTAAGTGTGAACTGTAGTAATACCCACTCTGACAGGTCATCTTATTTTCTTCAGAGATATGGGGACATTGCATACCTGGAGTAAGATACTCTAACTTGGGGAAAGGCAATAATTTTTCATAGGAAGGACATGCCAAGAATTTGTAAGTGGTCAAGGGCTTCACCTTTCCATTATAACAAGAAGTCCTGTGGCACTTTATAGACTAACAGATAATTTGGAGCAAAAGCTTGCCCACTAATGTTTATGTTCCAAAATATCTGTTAGTCTACTAGGTGCCACAGGACTACTTCTTGTTCTCAACGATACAGACTAACATGGCTACCTCTCTGATACTTGTCACCTTTCCATTATACTAATGGAGGGCATGCAAGGGCTGGGGCAGAGGTCTGAGGGATCAGTTTAAAGAACAAGCAGCTTCTGCCAACAGCTCCTGTGTAACACAAAACTGATTTAGATAAAAGGAGGTCTGAGCATGGTCCTAGTCCATAACTGTTTACATTATTCAGTAATGCTGTCACTCAGCTGAAAGAAAGGACTTTTCAACTATGTGCAGACATGCACTGGCACAGCTGTTTAGAGTAGCCTGCACAGTGCCTAACCATCATCAATTTCACCATCCCATGGGCATTAAAGATTTGATCTGCAGAAAAAATTAAAAGGAAAATGGGTACAAGTCATCTGTATAAGTGACAGCTGCAGAGAGGCTTCTGTAACATAGAATCAGGCCATTGCTTACTGATAAAAGGACCCAAAACATTCTGGTGGCTGACAGCAGGGAAGTTAGGTAAACCTAATTTAGGCTGAGGAAGACAGTTTAGGAAGTACATGTTCCTTTAAAAATATAGTACCTGAGCATCTCAAAGGTTATTTAATAAGTGGTGTATGTTGACAAACTAAAAACCAGGAGTTAAAAACGTGGATTTGAGATCTTTATTTGTGGGCTCTGATAAATTTATTCATTTTTTTAAAAATACTGATCAAAAAAATAGTCCAGATTGCCCACCTGCTGCTGCTGTTTTCCTTTTTCTCTGTGTGGCTTGTGGAACGAAGTAATACTGATTCAGATTTTTGACAAATTATTAAAATATTAATTGTCTTGATCAGCATTAAAAAGCTAACTTTAACCTTCACTTTCATTATTCTACACTCTCAAAGAAAATAAATATTTCATGGTGGGACACAAAAGCAACTACATATAATGCACAGACAACCTATTCTGTGCTGATGATCCTGAAGATATAAAATGAATTTTCAGGGGGACAAGATCAAGTCCAGCAGTAAAGGCACATGTATTCCAATGTGGTTAAATCCGATTGAAAGCAACAATATAAAACCACTAAATCAATTCAGGTTTTCTGGAAAAGAGAGAACCTTAAGAAAAAAACACTTTCATGATACTTGCTAGAGGGTGGACGAATTCATTTGCCTTGGGCAAAAATATTTAAATATCTATAGCCGATAATTAAGAGGGTCTGACTATAGGATTTCCCCAGGGAAATCTTAATTATTAGCTTGTTCTTCACTCCTAATCTGAGTATTTTTTCCAGTAATAGAAATCAAATGTAATGTAGATTTGAAGGGTATGCTGCACCTCCGTTCAATTTAAAAAAGAGTCCACTAATGAAGAGAGGTTGGAAACCACCGCCAACATAGCTATTTGATGGAAGAATATAGGAAAAACATTGCAAGTATACAATACTATTATGACCACCACCAGTGCTCGGGAACCAATGTATAGCAAAAGACTCCTTGTCTGAAGATAAGTAATCCGATTTAGACAAGTGAAATGGTGGCATCTCCAATGTAGTCCATAGTAGAAAATCTCCTCTCTCACTCTCTCCAATTCCAGTTACATCACAGTTTTGCAATGCGGTCCATAAAGTGGGAGGGGGGGGAGAAATCTATCCACACTGTTCAGGAAACTATACTAGCTTCATCTGTACTTTAAACATGACTGATTTCTAGTACGGTTTCAACTGCAATAAGGACAGGACATACATTTTTTTTTAACCCCTCAAATTTAAAAATAGTTATACAAATTCTTTTCTCATATATTAAAATATTTCTGGACAAAAATGTTTTATTTAAATATTCACAGATGGAGATTTTTAGGCTCAAGTTAAAAGCACCCAAAAAGAGTGGAAGTTACCCAGGAAACAGTGATGTACACTAAGTAGCACAGCAATCCTCTGTTCCTATGACATTTTTAAAATAACTTATCTATAGCTCTAAAAATTCTCTTCTGAAATATGGATATCAGTTCTACTGAATTTACTGTTTCTTTTCAAAATACGTTCTTTTTTTAATCTGGGGATTACACTGAACGGAACATACACAAAACAGACCATGACAAAACACCACACAAAAATAGATGAGCCTTGGAAACTTACCCCTCCTGACAACTTAATCACCCTCACTTTCGTGCTGACGTGGGGCCCATCTCCACTACCACTGTTTGCCCGTTGCACGACAGTTCTTTTCACACCAGGTTTCTGTTCCTGAGGCCTTCCTTGTATTGATGCCACCCTAGCAGTCTGCGCTGGGGTGACTGATGCTGCAGTGGCAGCAGGTTTTGTTTGTAATACTTTTGGTGAGGGCTGAAGAGGACTTTGAGGTACTGCTCTAGTCTGTCTCAAATGCTTCATTGTTTTGACTTGTTGTCCTTGAAACTGCGTATTAGCCCCATCCTGCACAAAATCTGTAGGTTTAGGCTGAATATTTGGAACTACCATGTCTTGCTTTTTAACAAGAAGTCTGTTTTTCACATTTTGCCTGGCCTGTGCACCAGGATGGAGCATAAATGGGTTTCCATTGGTGGAAAACTCTGATGATTCTTCATCCTGCTGTGTGAAAGATTGTTGCATAGGAGGCTGTTGCTGCTGTTGCGCAAGTCTTTCAAGCAACTCTCTCTTTCTAGCACCTGCCTGCTGTTGCCGTCTCAGCTCCTTTTGTTTCAGAATTTCTTCTCTTAAGCGTTTTTGTTCTTCTATCTTCAAACGGTATAATCTGGTTTCTTCATCTTCATCAGGAAACTAAAAAGAAAGCAAAAGGCATTTCCTGAAATAGTGAAATATATCCAGTTCAGTAAAAGCTAACATGGAGTGATTATTTTACAAGATGTCATGAAGGCATAACTCTGCAAAGAGGTTTTGAATTTGCCCCTGACATTGTACTAAAATTATTAGTGATTTATCTTCCAGTAAGATTTGCTATTCATTACAGATAGCTGAAATAGGTTTTAGGAATTAGATATGCTATTTCCTGGAGGGGGGAACCCCCCCCCAACCTCAAACTATAGCGCTAGTTTGGAAATTGCATCAAAATACTAAAAATTAAATCGTCTAAATTAGAACTCCTGTAGAAGTTTCTGAAACCAATTAAACTATTAATATAATTAAAGATATCAAAATATGTTTCAAATGGAAAGTAACAATACAGAGCCAGCCCACTGTCACACAGGTTTTATCTTGCTCTTTTCTGACAAACTAACAAAAGGTAGGGTAGTAAATGACCTGAAAAGGCCCTGATTAGAACTATTGATTTTTCTTGCAGAATTTTCAGCCTGATCTCAAACTCATTTGTCACACAATAATTGGTTATAATGAACAGCACAAGTCAATCTCTCTGACCTTGAACTCATGCACTCTCTTCAGAATCAAAATGTTACCAAATGCAGAGTTGGAATATTAATGGTATATAGAGAATGCCTTTAATATTCTACCCATAAGCCATTCTGAAAGTATTATACTTTATCAAATAACCTTTTAAAAGATCCTGCAACTACAGTAAAACCCTCGATTTAACAGACTAATGGAGTGGAGGAGGATGTCTGCTAATGCTGAAAATTCGCTATATCCGAATGGTTTTACTGTATGATGACGCACTGACCTTTCCAGCCCATCACTCACTCCTGTCCCTCTGCCCCATTCTTCCCCTCTTCCCACCTCCTGCCCCATTCTTACCCTCACACCTCCCTCTCCCTCTCCCAATTACCAGGAGGGGAGCTGAATGCCAGCCTGGCTTCTTCGACTTCCTGCAGCTGTCAGTGCTGCGGTGTCTCCAAGCTCCCAGCCGCCCAGATGAAGGCAGAGCATGACCGCCCCAGCCTGCCAGCAGACAGCAGCCTACGACATCATGGCTGCCGCTCAGTGCCATTGAAGGCAGCAGCTGGGTGCCGACATGCTCCACACACACACGGGGCTCGGGGAAGAGAGCTCCTGCACCCTGCCGACTCCCACTCCCCAACTCCTCCAGCCCCAGCAGTGGTTCTGAGCCCCTGTCATGTGCTGGGGGAGAGGATGGCTGGCAGACAGCATCCATTATTTCTGAAGTTTGTTATACTGAGGTCCATTATATTGAGGGTTTCCTGTATGGCAGAAACTGTCCTTATAGGAAGCTTTTAGAAATAAAAGCTTAAGGTAATATAGATGCCCATTTTCATGGGAAGAGATCCAGCTTGCTTTTTGAGATGTCCGTTTCAACAGGAGATGCATTTTTTAATAAAATAGATCTGATGCCATTTGATTCCATTTTAAATAGCTTTAAGATTGTTTTAAAAACAGTATACTTCTAAAACATGCTATATACACTACATTTCTTAGTTCAGTGAACAGATCATTCTAATTTTAGCATATACTTCATCAATATATTTGTTAAATATATTAAGATTAAGCTTTCATCAAATATACATTGCTTTTTAGTAAAGTAAGACACTATTTCACAAACAACTTGTGTCTAGTAAAAAACAAGATTTATTGCAGAAAGTAGTGTTAGGTCCATGCCTACATCCTAGATATCCTTGAGCAACTTTTCCCCATCTCACAATTACCACCATGCACCTTGGTCAAGGGCAGAAAAGGCAGAGTGCATTCAAATACCCCTCAACTCTTTCCCACTACAGAACAGTAAGACTATGTAGCAGCAGAGAATTATGGAATCCATGCAGACAATGCATTTTGAAGTACCACAGAATAAGTAGCTGTTATTTCTTCGAGTGACTGTCTATGTGCCTTCTACTTTTGATGACTAGCAAGTTGTTATCTGCTGGTTTAAAGGCTGGTTAGGAATTCTGTTTAACCAATGACTGCAGAAAAGCCCAACCAAAAAACAGAGACAGTTTTAAAATGGAACTCAAACGACTTCTGGCAGAGATCTGGGATGAGACCTAAGCCTATTAGGGGACTTGCACCTTCCCTACCATTCAAACTGACATAATGGCTTTAGAAAAGGCAGCCGTCATTGATCTGTGGTACAGGGAACTGACTGCTAAAGACTCAGAGGGAACACATTAACTTTGTTAATACTACAGTCAACTCTCAAGACAGACGGGGCAGCCAAACTGGGGGTGTGGAGGGCAAGTGTGAATAAAAAGTTGAAGAATGTAGTCAGCGAGCGTGAAAATATAGTGTGGCTCTGGAGAGGAGAACTCATATTGCTGCTAGACACATATTGAGCCTTATGGAACCAAACAGGAAGTCCAGATTGTTTCCTGTCTAATAAACAGCCCAATATTGCTGAAGTGGGTTTTGTCAGCAGGGGAGACAACTGGGTTCAAAATAACCTGTGGCAAAGAAAAATCTCTTCCACGTTGATGAGTCAGTCTAGCTGAGACCTTCTTGCTTTGGAGCAGAATTTTCTGAACTCCAAAAAAATTTCTGCCTTCAGTGGGTCAACCAGCCCGCATCCCAGCTGTCAAATGTAACAATGACAAATCTGGTCATAGGCTCCAGCTATTGTTCTGCAACACTGCTGGGAAGAGCAGCTCCTATAATAAGTATAACAAAAATCCACCAGATATAAACAGAATCGCCTGGCCCATGCTGGGGCTATCCTGATCATCAGTATAGGATCCAGAAGAGTCTGAAGCAGGATGCTTCGCATTCAAGGGACTGAAGGCAGAACATACATCTGTCACAGAGTAGCAAGATAAGAAAGGCACCGTCAAGATGACTGATTTGCAGCATCCTCTGGGGCAGAACACTTGGAATTTTGCGATCTGGCCTGTAACAAATGGTTTATCAATGGGAGTCTTCATTTGCAAAAAATGCTCTGCAACATTGGCTTTTGGGAATTGTCTCTTCAAGTGATTTGTAAGTTCTCAACACCTGGAAAATGTAGTCAGTATGACCTGGTGACAAATACAGAGCTGAATGGGCTCCTGAAAGAGCAGAGATGATCCGACTCCTCCTTACTGGCTAACATTCTGCATAGTGGTGGTGGTGGTCTGTCAGTGCCTGGACTGCTGCTTGCTGGAAGAGAGGCCAGGTTAGGGTAATGAATTCCAGGATGCTTAAATGCAGGTGAGCTTCTTGAGATGACTCAAGCCTCTGTAGAAGGTCTATCTGAGCTTCCCCATCCCTTAGAAGCAGCATCATTTTAAGAGGAGATACAAAAAGGGTACTACACTGCACACTAAGGTGGGTCTTTCCATCAGCTCAATGGAAGAGAGACTTCTTGTGGGACTGTGACCATCATGTTCATGTTGTGTCTTCTGGCTAGATACACTGATTTTGATTACCCTTGCCATGGAGCACAAGCGAAGTTTGGTGAACTGCATCATAAGTGCATGAGGCTACATATCACAGAAGGCTAAAGCACGTACATGGTGATATCACTAGGGGAGCTTGAAGCTGGCTGATTGAATCCATTTTAATTTGAAATCCTTCTTGTGAGAGAGATTCACTGACCTAGAATCTAGCATGGCTCCTATGAACACTATGCTTTGAGGGAGAGTAAGCGTAGACACTTGTCTGAGTGAATCCTGCTACAGAAAAGAGATGAGGTTACTTGAACTGAGTTGATAATGTGATGTCATCTCAGATCAACACATTAATGGAATATGCATAAATCTGTATCTCTTTCCTCCCTAACACTGCTGAGAGAAATGGGGAGTATTTGGTGAAAAACCCTTGGTACTGTGGAGAGTCCAAAGGGTAGGATCCTGTATTAGTAGTGAGATGGTAAAAACAAGACTTATTACCTGTGACCTGGATGTACACACTTTAGATATCAAAGGTTCAGAAAATGCCTTCAAGCCCCTTCTTTGGGAAGAGAAAACAGGAACGAAGATCCCTATCCCTGGACTCAAAATGGTATGTCTTCTGCTCCTCAAAAATGCAGGACAGGATCCATTCTCTCTCTCTCTCTCTGAAGGTGGGGAAGAGTGTCCCTGAAGAGGGATGGGGAAGGTGGGAGAAGGTAGGAAGGAACTTGAATTGTATGCACTGTCCAGTGCTGACAACGTCTGAGACCTGCTGGTCCATGGCGAGTTTCGTTCAAGGCCCTTTGAGGGTGGAAAGGAAGGCAGTTGCCAAGAGGTGGCTGGGAACAGAGATTCTCCAAAGGTTCTGCCAGATTTTCAGCTCTGGCATGAAGACTACAGTCAAGAAGAATATGACAAGTGCACTGTAGCTGAATTAGAAGTGGTGGGCTGTGTACATTAGGCCTCTTCTCTCCAGGAGGCTCCAATGAGCCCATGGGTTAGAATTATATTTAGCAGGTCACCACACAGATGTGGTTTGAACTCTGACTTGCTTTCTCTTTGGAGATGGAGCTTACCAGAGGAGGAGTTGCTGTGTCTGAATTTAAGATATTACAGCCTCAAAAGGAAGAGCCTTCATCAGTTTGGACTACCTGGGTATTCCTGATGACAGCAGCCAGGAAGCTCTTTGTATCACCACTGATGCAGTCATGCTGTATGTGGATATATCAGATACATTCAAAAGCTGCCAGCAGGGAAATCCCAGCTACTAGATTCCCTATTAGCAAAATGGGTCTTAACTCTATGGTCCTGCATGAGTCTCTCTATAAATTAAGACAATGTATCCCAGCATAGCCAGTTATTGTACTGGAATCACCTAGTAATTGGCAATATACATCGGTAGACCGTCTGAAGAGTAGACATATTCTGAACAGATCGTCTCCTAGATTATGTCTATACTTCAATTAAAAAAAACCCATGGCTGGCCCATGCCATCTGACTTCTGTGTTCATGGGACTTGGGCTAAAGGCGCTGTTTAACTACAACGCAAAAGTTAGGGCTTGGGTTGGCACTCAGGTTCTAGATCTAGTGAATTCTTCCTTCCACCCTGAGTAGGAAAAGTACCTGTCAATGTCTCAGCAGCTCTATGGTACCATGATTTCAGTGGCTGAAGGCTTAGTTAGCATTAAGACTGTATGCTCTAACAAGGAAGACCCTGGTACTGGTGTACAGACATGTCATTTGGTAATGAACAAGCCACAGGCACCAAAAAGTATAGTAATGTGGGAGTTGCATACCAAGATTGCTAATAATTGGTGCTGAAGGAAGGCAGTAGATTTAGCTAGTACCATGTGCACTCTTTTTATATATGGTAATAAGGTTGCAGAGGCACCTACCTTAGAACATTTGCTGCCCTTGGAATGCAGAGCTTGAGACAATGTAATATTTTGATTATTGTATATCTGTCCCAAAGGTCCCACTGTGGGAGACCCACGTCTTGTCTCTGCAGCATGGGACCTTTTTAGCCCTTCTTGAAGTCAACAAGGCCGAGTCAATAACTGCACACTCAGACTTCAGCCCTGGAGATTGGGAAGCAATAACAATTTGTTGGGGGCACCTGCTGAAAAGGAACAGGGAGGAGTGAGCAGTTACTGCATCCTCCTTCTCTGAGTAGGACTTAATGGAGTGCTCCAAGACAACTTTAGACAGACATCCCTTGTCATCTGTGTCTGACAAGAGCAGTAGAGGAATCATGAGTCAGGGATATGCCCATGAAAAGAAGGGAATGTCAAATCTGATATACCAACTTAAGTCATGGTGCCAAGGGGAGTGCTCGACGCTTACGAAATATTAAAACATGATCTTTCTAAAGCCAATGGACAAACACAAAGTAATTAACTACATACCTATACCAACTAGTTATTAACACTATGTAACAGCATCACAGAGAATCAAACGGACACTACACATTTGCAAGAAGATGGAAATGAGTGATGTTTGGGCCTGCTCTGCCTTTTCTGACCTTGTTGGGTTGAGGATGTCATGAGGACATCTAGGGAATAGGAATGGCCCCAATGGACACTGAAATCCAGAAAAATCCAATCTCACATGCCTGGACACCAGAGTGTAATCAATGTGAACAAAACATTCAAAGTACCCACTTTATACCTGGGAGAATATCAGGCACAAAGAGGTTAGGTAACTAGTCCAAAGGGAAAAAAAGACATTGTTCCAGGTGGGAACAGAACCTAGCTGATTTGACTTTCATGCCTATGTTTTAAATTGAAGTCTACAAATCAACCGCAGAAAGGCTGACACTTTATGAGCTTAGTGGTAGGTACCCATGAGGTCAGCTATAGCATCCCCTGGCATGGTGCCTTCGAGGTTCAGTATATAAAACACTACTGACCGCCCCCACCCCACACACATCATCACTAACACACACACACACACACACACTTCCTTCTTGCTCTATTTTTCCAACAGGGTTAGGTGGGGGTGAGTTGGAAAAGGCATGAGCAAAACATCTCGATGAACAGTTACAAAAGACACACAACCTTTTTTATTTTTTTCTCCTTTGAGTGATTACTCATATGCATTCCAATAGGTAGTTCACCAGCAGTCCGTCGTCCCCCGCCCCCCCCCCGAATAGGTCAGATCACCTGGCTGCAGACTGAAGAACTGCCATGCCAAAACCTGCATTTTCTTGTGCCTGCTGAAAGGTGGCATAGTGCAACGTAAAGGTGTGGATGTCTGATCATGTGACTGCCTGACAGCTGCCCTAGATAGGGATTTGTGTAAGGAACACCACAAAGGATGACTGTCTTAGTGAAATGTGTTGTCAGTGCCAGCACTGGGACTTCAACTAGGTAGCAGCACAGCCAGATGCAGAATCAAGGGAAAAAGGCGTTGGGCCAATATGGGCAGGTCTTTTACCCTTTCGGATACTGCAATAGAGTAGCATTGATTTATTAAATGATTTTGTATGTTCAATGTAAAACGCCAGGATGCATCTGAAGTCCAACAAGTGGAGGGCCCCTTTCCTATCAGTGGCATGTGGTTTAGGAATGAACACTGGCAAAAATATGCCCTGGTTCATAAGAAAATGGGAAACCATCCTAGGCAGAAATGCTGAATGAGAGCATAGTTGAACTGTTTTTGAAAAAGCCAGCATAAAATAGTTCAGAAGTGAAAGCTCAGATAC
Organism: Carettochelys insculpta; assembly: GCF_033958435.1. Classification (NCBI taxonomy): domain Eukaryota; kingdom Metazoa; phylum Chordata; order Testudines; family Carettochelyidae; genus Carettochelys; species Carettochelys insculpta. Next base: position 263,104,957 of record NC_134138.1, read on the forward strand.
CTTCCTGGCCAAGGTTATGGGCATCAGAAAGGCTACTCCTCCAAGTAAGTTATGACAAGGGACAGGTCACAAGGGGCCCAAACAGAGGACCCACGAGCTTGGAAAAGACTAGGTTCAGGTCCCAGTGAGAAACTGGGGCCTTCACTGGATGGTACAACCTGTCCAGGCCTTTTAGGAACCTTCCCAATATAAAGTTTCTGAAAAATGATTTACCCCAACCCAGATGGAAGGTGAAGATGGCTGCAAAATGGACCCTAATGGATAAAACAGCTTCCCCCGGTGCTTCAGATGCAAGACGTAATCAAGCACCAGGAGACAGGGGCCTGCTGTGGAAGGACGTCCTGTTGAGTGGACCAGACAGAAAACCTTTTCCACCTTGCCCCATGTCACCCAGGGAGAAACGGCCAGTATGTCGTGGACAATACCACAAAGATGCTTATATAAAACAGAGGTGCTTCCTCCTCTCCCATGTCTCAAAGCCCTGTTCCTGTGGGATTTTTGTACTGCCCATCTCATCCACCTGTATGCTTCATACCTGCCTGGAATGCAGTTCATTGTGGGGGACTGCCCCAGGGGCACTTCAACTGGGTCCGAATACCAACACTCAAGTCAGAGCAACCATGGAGCGCCCATGCCACGAGGTGGAAGGACTCCAAACTGGGAGGGCTGGAGATGGCCACAGTCCTGGGTGATCAGGTCTAGGTACAGAGGCAACTCTAGTGGACAGTCTACTGATAGGGTAAGGAGCACGGTGAACCAGTGTTGCCTTGGAATGCCAAACCATCAGTATGAGGAACACCCTGTACTGCTGAACTTTGAGCAGGACCCTGTGAATGAGGGGGAAGGGCTGGAAGGTGGTCAGCAGTTGGCCTGACCAGAATAGGTGAAAAGTGTCTGCCAGGAAACCTGGAGTGTGGTTTTTAAAGGAGCAGAATAGGTGGCAGTCGCTGCTGCTCCTGGTCACGAACAGGTCTGCCCTAGGGAGGGCCCCACTTGCAGAAGATGAGCAGAGCTGTATCTGCACGAAGTGACCATTCATAAGTGCTGAAAAAATGGCTGGGGCAGTCCACCACAATGAACTGCATCCCGGCCAGGTATGAGGCATACAGGTAGATGAAATGGACAATATAAAAATCCCATAGGAACAGGGCTTAGTGACACAGTGGAGAAGAGGGAGCACTACTCTGTTATATAAACATCTCTGTGGTATTGTCCATTGTCAGTATTGTCCAAGACATACTGGCCCTGCAGTTGTGGAAGAAACACTTGGCAGGCCAGGCGCACAGCCTACAACGCGATGATACTGATGTGAAGGCGGAGTTTTGTCTTGGACCACCTGCCCTGAGTCCAGAATATGCTTATGTGCATTACTCCCATTCTATTTCTGAAGAGCCCATGGTGAAGATGAGCATGGGCTGTGGCTAGTGAAAGAGCACCCCTGCTTGCAGCATGTGAGATTGCAGCCACCACAACAGGGACCAGAGGAGGGGTATCTGGGAGGGTTAGTTATCTATCTAGAGAACATCACCTGGGCCTGTAGACCTCCGAACAGCCAGGACTACAGCGGGTGTTGTCACAGTCTGGCATGTTCTACCACATAGCTGCAGGCTGCCATGTGTCCCACAAGTCTCATGCAGGTCTGTGCCATTACAGTAGGAAACTGCTGAACTGCTGAAGTCCAACGTGGTCCAGAAGCAGCTTTCTGGCAGAGAAACCACTACTGTGGTGGAGTCCAAACGAGCCCCAGTGAACTCTATGCTTTAGGTTGGAACCAGGGTACACTCGAGTTTGTTCAGTAGGCAGCCTAGGTCTGTGAAGACAGTCCTGGCCAGGGCCAATGTGCCAGAATCGGTTCCCTGGACCTGCCCCTGATCAGTTATCCAGATGTAGATAGATGTGCACTCCTCACTTTCTGATGGAGGCTGTCATAAGTTTTGTGAACATTTGGCAAGCCAGGGAAAGGCCAAATGGCAGTACAATTAACTGATAATGGCAGTCTGACAAGAAATCTGAGGCACTACCTGTGAGCTACGATGACAGAAAAATGGAAAAATGTATCCTTCAAATCAAAAGTAGTGTACTAGTCCCTCGGATCCATGGAAGGAATGATAATGGATAGGAAGAAACTTCAGCTTCTGGTAAAGGTGTACAGATTCTGCTGGTCCAAACCAGGCCTGAGCCTGCTGTTGGCCTTGGGAATAAGGAAATATTGGGAGTAGAACCCTTCATCACTGAACTCCCTAGGGACCTCCTGCACTGTGGCTAGACCAAGAAGAACATATATCTCCTGCATGAGAAGAGTCCCTGAAGAGGAATGGGAGGGGGGCAAGGAATGGAATTGAACAGAGTATCCTTCACCCACCATGCTCAGAATCCAGCAATCTGAGGTAATTCGGAGCAGGCATGGCAGAAGTGGGACAAGCAATTACCAAAAAAGGAAAGGATCCAGCTTGAGAACTAGTGCTCCGTCCTTGGACACACACTCAAAAGTTGGGGATGCCTAAGGCCTCCCTGATCCAGGCTTAGCTCAAGTTGGAATGAGGCTGATACTGTTGACGATTCAGCCTCTACACCTGGACAAGTCCTGCCTCAGTTGACTGGAACAGAAGTGGGCAAGGGCCTGTGGTCTAAAGGGCTTTCTCTAGGGTGCTGTGCAGGTGAGATTCTGTATTCTCTGCTAAGAGCTCAGAGCAGTCAAAGAGGAGGTATAGTAAGGCTTTCTGGCCGCTGGAGAAAGACCCAAGACCTCATAGTGACAGCAGTCCCTCCTCAAAGTGTCAGTGGCATTCATCTGAAGGGAGATTTTGGAGACCAGCTTGCCCTGCTCAACTACAGTGGGGCCTCAGCAGTGTCTTATACGCTGCTCCTTGAAGGCCTGATGCCAAGGGTCTCAAAAGCCAATGCAACGGACACCATTAAGGAGAAATTCTTTGACTGTGCATGCGGCATGTACACACCACTACTGGAATGCACAGGAACCATCACTCAGAGAAGAACTACTGTGAGAATACCAATTAAAAGAAAAAAAACAGGATGCAGAAATATCCCCCTACATGTGTGTAGAAATTATGTACTGACTTACTGCACAGGAGGTTTTCAGACATCAAAAAGACTCAAAAGCCTATAAAAAGGGACTGAAAGGGGTACAAAACTGTGGTGAAGTTGAAAGGACACCTTTGTTACTATGATATTTTATGTGGATTGTTGCTGGTTTCCTAAGAAAGAAACAGCCTCATCTTCCATTACCATCTCAGTTAATTGTTGAGCATCTTCCTGCACTTACTGTGATGGGTTCTACTGGGAATTTCAAAGAGCTACTTCCTCTGTTCCAGGATGAAAATAGCTTTCTGCAAATTTCAGGAACTGAAAGTTTCACAAATTGCTTCCAACTAAAGTTCTGAAGAACCCATAAAGAGATAAGGAATACAGACATTCTACAGGATTAAAGCTTTATAAGAGCATGGGAATTTAATCTTTCCATGTCTGAAGTTTACAGGTTTTTATTTAAGTTTAAGTTACATCTGAGGGGACAAGAAAGCTGCCTTGTCTTGTTCCTTAGGGAACAACCAGTTAAACACAGTGAAAAAAGACCTAAAAACTAATGTATAGTTTTTGGAATTACTTCATATTTGACTGCAGAGAGGAAGCCTGTAACCATACATTATAAGCTTATAATCTTTATTGACATTCCTACTCGCCTGAAAGATACAGAATTTTTCCCCAAATCTCTTATTTTCTGTTTCTTTTAGAGTCTTCTATGAGGAACTGAAATGAGAGGGGAAGAATATCCTACCTCTGCTGAAACAAAAAACCCAAGTTTAGGGGTGCTGACGATTGCCTGGCCCTTGGGCCAGGGATCGGAAACCTGTGGCTCGGGAGCTGCATGCAGCTCTTTGAGGAGTCATTTGCAGCTCCAGATGCTGGAATTAGGGTTACCATACATCCAGTTTTTCCTGGACATATCCTGTTTTCCAGCCATTAAATCTCTGTCCAGCCAGGTTTTTACAAAATCTAAAAAGGTTCGGGATTTTGTTCTCCCCCTGCAAACTCATTCTGCAGCCTGGAAGCCTTTTCCCCAGTTGTATCTGCTCAAAATACAGCAGCATAGTCAGCAGGGAGCAAAGTCAGAAATGGAGTGGGCAGGAGCTGAGTGGTGGTAGGAGATAGCAGGAGGGTTCACCCCTCCCTTTTTGTTTAGGGGAATGAGCTCCGTGGGGGCAGGTTCAGGCTGGGAGCTCAGCCCTTCCAGCCAGCAGCATGCTTGCAGCCCAGCTGCGAATGGGGCCAGCCAGTCCAGCCACTGTTCTCTCCAGCAAAGGTAACCTGTGGGGAGGTTCAGGCCAGGAGCTCAGCCTGTGCAGGCAGAGTGCTTGCTGCCCAGCTGTGAATGGGGCCAGCTAGCCTAGGACTAGGGAGAAGCAGCTCCTGGTGAGGCTCCATGGCTAAAGCTACCATGTAGAACTGCGGTGGCCCAACTCCTGTACAGTAACCGGGTTTTGAACGCTCTGCTCAAATTAATTGATACTGAGATTTTCACAGGCTATGGACGCAGGGGAGCAGGAGAGAAGAAATAAAGTTCAGCGTGTACAGCAAAAGGGCACTCACGTTCACCGCTGGCTACTGGATTCTCTTCTACCTACTTCCCTATGTCTGTGATGACCTAAGGCTCAGGGTCTGCCCACCAGTGATGGGCTTTCAGCTTCCCTTCATGCACTGGGCGGTAGGTCCTAGCAACTAGGATGCTTCAAAAGCACATTTGGCATAGGCTGCTAGTGAGGATCAACCAAATAAGTTTTCGTTCATTCTCCCAAAATCTCTGAGACAGACATTATTAAACTTATTTCACAGATGGGGCAACGAACAGAGAGAGAGAGAGAGAGAGTCAGGCCTCAAGTGCTGCAAACCTGTGTCTGAAAAATGGGCCTCTGTTAACTCTTTTGCTGCCAGTGTGCTTTGAAAGCCACTCTCAATCGTGGTTTGCCATTTATGCTTAAGCTGACTTCTGCTTAAGTTGAACCAATGAATACCAGAAAGAATGTGTCTCTGGATGCCTCAGCTTCCGCTCCAAACACTAGGCAAGGTGTACTCTTCCTGATACAATACTGTAGAGTTACCATATTAAAAAAGAGAATACTCCTGAGTGTATTTGGATCAGTATTTACCAACTTACGTTGTATGAATGTGTTTTAGTATACACAGCACATCAGTACAACATGAGTTTGCAGATACTAATTGATACACACACTCCCTCACAGGGGTGTTCTCTTTTTTGAAAGGTCAAATATGGTAACCCTCCTAGAATGACCCTGCCCTGCTTGCCCCCTCAGGAGGGGCACAGCCCAATCAGCTTCCCATCACCTCGCCCCCTGCTGAGCTGCACTGTTTGAATCCTCGCCTCCCCATAGGCTGGAATGTGCCAACCTGGCAGCAGCACTGCAGCTCTAGGGGCACAGAACGCTCCATGGAATCAGCACAGGGTGAGTCTGAGGAAGGGGGAGTAATGACACTCGGCAGGGCTCCGGCTGCCAGGCCCAGGTGCTGCAGTTCATAGCAGAACCAATAGGGTGGGACAGGTGGAGGCCAGGGCAGTGAGGGGGTGGGTTGGCTACACCTGTTCAGAGCAAAACATTGGTTGATAGCAATATTCCCTCTAAATCTTTTCCATCTGTAAGAAGATGTTTTTCCACCCATGTGCAGAACAAACCCTTCTGTGCACTGAAGCATATGCGAATATGTGCCACCAGCAGAAACTCAAATCTAGCTGTGGGTGCTCTGCTAATCAGCTGGGTAGCAACTGAAATCTCTCTTGAGCAGCTGCACAACCACACCTAGCAGGGGTGCACAAGTGGGAGGGTGCGCTCCCTCAGGGGCATGACACTTCATAACAGGGGCACAGTGCAAACAGCCTCTGACCTGTGGCCTCCGCTGCCTTCCCTCCTTACCCCTACCATTGCCAGGGAAGAGTGGTGCATAACTTACAGGAGACCCCCCTGCACTTGCTTCCGGGGCACTGGACAGGTTGGGGGCCCCTGCTAATTGCAGCGACAAAACCCAGGGCCTGACACAAAAAGTTTGCTCACCCCTGCTACTCTCCCTTTGGATCCCCAATTAATTTCTGGTATTCACTGCCATTAGGTAGGACTGATCTTGGAGCTTGCCAGGACTCAGAAAAGGGTTAAATATTTACACGGATCACATTACAAATCATTGTGTGCACACAGTTCTTAAAATACGGGTTACAAAAAGTACGGTTTGACATTATTTATTAAGGACTGTCCCGTATTCACAAGTATTACAGCTCTTGGAAGTACTGATTTTGCAACTGAATTTGAAAAAAAATGGCTCTTCTCGCTATTTTGGTTGCAGACCCCTGCCTTGGGCAAAGGGGGCTGGGAGGGAGAGAGAGAGGCTCCACACTCCTCAAAGGGGCAGGACCTCAGGCGGAAGGGTCTCAGCACTGCCCAGACTGTGTCACAGCATGCCTGCCCCCAACTCCTCAGCTCTACCTGGACCGCACCACCTGGGTTCTGGGGGAAATTTAAAGGCCCGAGGGCTCTAGCTGCTGCCACCGCCAGAGCAACAAGCTGAAGTAACCACAAGCCCCAGGTCCTTTTGAATCACTGGGCTTCAGGACAGTTGACCCCCCACCCTTCTTTTTAGCCCTCCTATCCCCTTTGCAGGCCTGACTAAGTTAAAAAAGTGACCTCTTAAAAATCTGATCCAAGGTGCTTTTATTCCTGATGATGAATGAGTGCATGGAGATTACATACTGATAGCTGCATGTTTCCTTCATTTGTGGAAATGAGAGCTCATCATAACTAATTCAAGAAAAAGATGAGCTAATCATCAGCAACTGAAAGAAACCTACAGTGTGAGACCAAGGGGTTCATAGCTAGTGTAACATGAAGAATTTGTTGTTCTGTTTGGAATTAACTGACATTCAAAAACTAACAGTCATTTAACTATCACACAGATAAAGCGCCTCAGTGCTCGACATCAAAGGCCTAATCCTGCACTACACAAGAGGACTCCTTGTAATCATGTGGAACCCCAATGGTTTCAGCAGGGTTCCATATAAAAGTAGAGTCCACACACAGCAGCCCTCGAGCTCAAGATGTGAATGAGATTCAGAGCAGAGATCACTCTTACACTCTTGCGGGGATGGGGTGGGGCTCTGACTTTTTTCCCCACCCAAAATGGAAAAGTATAAAAATAAAATTTGCAATTTTCTCCCAATGAAATGAAGGGCAAGTATCTGCTGCAGCAGCAAAAGAGGGGTCTGAAGGAATGGCTCAGCTGCAGCTTAGTATGAGGACTCCAGGACGTGGAGGAGATTGGCTGGGCTTGGAAAGCTGTCTTTGGAAGCCATTCGGATTTCATTCGAACGAGCAGAAACAGAAGAGCAAGAGAGGGCTCTGGCTGTCAAGAGGCCCATCAATGACTATTAGCTAAGATGGCCAGGAATACAACCCCATTAGCTGAATGCCCCAAGACAGGAATGGAGAGATCAAAAACTATCATGTTCTGTTCACTTGCCTGCAGTTTTGGTACTGGCTACTTTCAGATAAAGGATATTGGGCTAGATGGACCACTGATCTGACTCAATATAGCAGATCTTATGAGAAAACTTATACTGAGCAGCAGGTTGAGCCTACATGTTCCCATATCACACCAAGATAAGCCGCAGAATCTGAGGCAAGGACAGAGAAGTACTGTTGCTACCTGCCCTACTCCAGTCTCACTTAGCTCCATACCATTCATTGCGGTTCTCTGAGACCCACAGAGACCAATACGTTGGCCCTTCACCACATATGGTGAACACAACACTGCAAGGTGCTGAATAAGTCTCTGGGGCCACATGTGGCTCTTGGAACCTTTAACTGCGTCTCCTCAGAGCTGCACAGGTGGCAGGCCCTCCAGCCACACCACACGCCCACCATCACTCTGTGGGACAAACAAATGGTGGCAGCGGACCCACCCTGGCTCCTGCAGTTCCAGCAGCGCCGGCTCTGGTGCGTCACCAGAATATTCATTTTGGAGGGTGTGTGGGGGTGGGTGGCGTAATTCAGTGAGAGCAGCGTGTGTGTGGTGGGGGGGTGTCCTTTGGCAAATATGTAAGAATACACAAGTGTGTGGATCTTTGAATTGCTATTGGAGTCCACTGTCTTAGATAACTGCATCACTGAATTCCAAGGCAAGGAATGGCCTGCCTATACCACCTCTCAAGCAATTTTAAGTCTGACTCATTCCTGCTCAGCATCCTCTCCCTGGACAATTAACGGCTGTTCCTACTTTAACCCACATCATATACCAAAGAAGGGTGCCTACAATCAAGGAGATTACCTCCAGTACACCAATTTTTGTAGGAGTAGCTTCCTTACCTTTCAAAGCTCACCCAGCCCTTCCAACCTTCAAGATGTGGACCCTGCTCCCAGGAGGAGCTTACAGCTAATTCCAGTCTCTGCTTCTGATGTCACTACAAGGAGAGTCTGCAGTCTGGAAGTGACACTCATTGTGGCAAAGTGTAGCACAGTGGTGCATTTAGGTGACTTTATGCTCCACAAACAAGATTAACAAATGCCTAAACTTTCTTTAATAAAAAGGTAAACTAGCTACAGGCATAAAGGGAAACAAGAAGGCTTTTTATAAATATATTAGAAACAAGAGGAAGACCAGGGACAGGGTAGAGCCATTGCTCAGTAAGGAGGGAGAAACAGTAACAGGGAACTTGGAAATGGCAGAGATGCTTAATGACTTCTTTGTTTTGGTTTTCACTGAGAAGTCTGATGAAGGAATGCATAACACAGCGAATGCTACTGGGAAAGGGGTAGGATTAGAAGCTGAAATAAAAAAAGAACAAGTTAAAAATCACTTAGAAAAATTAGATATATTTAAGTCACCAGGGCTTGATGAAATGCATCCTCGAATAGTCAAGGAGCTGATAGAGGAGATATCTGAGCCTTTATTAATCATCTTTGGAAAATCATGGGAGACAGGAAAGATTCCAGAAGATTGGAAAAGGGCAAATATAGTGCCCATCTATAAAAAGGGGAATAAGCATAACCAAGGAAACTACAGGCCAGTCAGCTTAACTTCTGTGCCAGGAAAGATAATGGAGCAGGTAATTAAAGAAATCATCTGCAAGCACTTGGAAAGTGGTAAGGTGATAGAGAACAGCCAGCATGGATTTGTAAAGAACAAATCATATCAAACCAATCTGATAGCTTTCTTCAACAGGATAACAAGCCTTGGGGATAGGGGAGAAGTGGTACATGTGGTATACCTAGACTTTACTAAAGTATTTGTTACAGTCTCTCATGATATTCTTATCAAAAAACTAGGCAAATACAATTTAGATGAGGCTACGATAAGGTGGGTGCATAACTGGCTGGATAACCGTACCCAGAGAATAGTTCTTAATGGTTCTCAATCCTGCTGGAAAAGTATAACAAGTGGGGTTTCACAGGGGCCTGTTTTAGGACCGGTTCTGTTCAATATCTTCATCAACGATTCAGATATTGGCATAGAAAGTACGCTTATTATGTTTGCAGATGATACCAAGTTGGGAGGCATTACAACTGCTTTGGAGGATAGGGTCATAATTCAAAATGATCTGGATAAATTGGAGAAATGGTCTGAGGTAAACAGATGAAGTTTAATAAGGACAAATGCAAAGTGCTCCACTTGGGAAGGAACAATCAGTTTCACACATACAGAATGGAGGGAGACTGCCTAGGAATGACTACAGCAGAAAGAGATTTAGGGGTTATAGCGGACCACAAGCTAAATATGAGTCAACAGCGTGATGCTGTTGCAAAAAAAGCAAACATGATTCTGGGATGCATTAACAGGTGTGTTGCAAACAAGATACGAGAAGTCATTCTTTCACTCTATTCTGTGCTGGATAGGCCTCAGCTAGAGTATTGTGTCCAGTTCTGGGCACCACAGTTCAAGAAAGATGTGGAGAAGTTAGAGGGTCCAGAAAACAGCGACAAGAATGATTAAAGGTCTAGAGAACGTGACCTATGAAGAAAGGCTGAAAGAATTGGGCTTGTTTAGTTTGGAAAAGAGAAGATTGAGGGGTGACATGATAGTGGTTTTCAGGTATCTAAAAGGGTGTCATAAGGAGGAGGGAGAAAACTACTTCTTTTTGGCCTCTGAGGATACAACAAGAGGCAATGGACTTAAACTGCACCAAGTGAGGTTTAGGTTGACCATTAGGAAAAAGTTCTTAACCATCAGGGGTGGTCAAACACCAGAATAAATTGCCAAGGGGGTTGTGGAATCTCCATCGCTGGAGAGATTTAAGAACAGGTTAGATAGATGTCTATTAGGGATGGTTTAGACAGTACTCGGTCCTGCCATTAGGGCAGGGGGCTGGACTCAACGGCCTCTCAAGATCCTTTCCAGTCCTAGTATTCTATTATTTAAACTTTTAACTGTGACTTTGTACTTAGTGACACTATTCTGGTATATTTTGCAGGTACTTCTCATCTGTACCTCTACAGATACTGCATGCATTAAGAATAGAAATACATGTACTAGAAACAACCATTTAATACCAATGGAAAAATGCCCTTACCTCCGGTTCAGATTTTACTTCCACCTTAGTTTGGACCACTGGCACAACTGCTCTAGCTTTCATTTCAGTCCTTCCATGTGGGCTCCCAACACCTACTACAGACCTTGTAGCAGGTGTTGTGCTGGTAATGGGTTTCACCTGTGCAGCAGGTGCAGCAGTTCGCCGGTTGTTACTAATCTCAATAGCATGTGATGGTGCTATTGGTAATTCACGCAAGTTGCTATTTCTTGAAGCAGTTGCCTGCAGCTGCTGATTCGGACGCTTGACAATATTCTGTGTTGGTGTACTCTGAGAGCAGCAGAAGACAAAATTCATATAAAAGAGAGACCTTGGTAGCCATTCCAGGGTTCAGGTTACATTGAAGTTTCCACATCAAACAGGACTAACATTTAGTACCAACTCTTCAGGGGGCAACTGCATGTTCAATGCAATGTTTTAGGAAAATACATATTAACTTTTGCAGAGAAATGGTTTAAAAGTGCCCTCCTTCTGAAATGTTCTCAATTCTTCCACATGCTTTAGGTTTCTTTAAGCTGCAAAACTTGAATTGGCTCTCGCATATCTCTCTCTTAGACATAAGCCATTTCTCAAATCCAAAAAATAATTGTTCTGAGCTATATTCGCGACAATGCTTTGGATCCCCCACAGATCAAGCAAAGAGGCAGGAGGGACAGAAAGATACACAAAATAAGAACATAAGAACATAAGAATGGCCATACTGGGTCAGACCAAAGGTCCATCAAGCCCAGCATCCCATCTGCCGACGGTGGCCAATGCCAGGCGCCCCAGAGAAGGAGAACAGAAGACAAGTGATTTATCTCCTGCCATCCATCTCCTGCCCTTGTTATGAAGGCTAGGGCACCATACTTTATCCCTGGCTAATAGCCATTTATGGACCTGACCTGCAAAAATTTATCAAGCTCTTTTTTAAACCCTAATAGAGTCCTGGCCTTCACAGCCGCCTCGGGCAAGGAGTTCCACAGGTTGACTGTGCGCTGTGTGAAGAAAAATTTCCTTTTATTAGTTTTGAACCCACTACCCATCAATTTCATTTGGTGTCCCCTAGTTCTTGTATTATGGGAAAAGGTAAATAATTTTTCTATATTCACTTTCTCCACACCATTCATGATTTTATATACCTCTATCATATCGCCCCTCAATCGCCTCTTTTCCAAACTGAAAAGTCCCAGTCTCTCTAGCCTCTCCCCATATGGGACCCTTTCCAAGCCCCTAATCATCTTAGTCGCCCTTTTCTGAACCTTTTCTAATGCCAATATATCTTTTTTGAGGTGAGGAGACCACATCTGCACGCAGTACTCGAGATGTGGGCGTACCATAGTTTTATATAGGGGAAGTATGATATCTTTTGTCTTATTATCGATCCCTTTTTTAATAATTCCTAACATCCTATTTGCCTTACTAACTGCCGCTGCACACTGCGTGGATGTCTTCAGAGAACTATCCACTATAACTCCAAGATCCCTTTCCTGATCTGTCGTAGCTAAATTTGACCCCATCATGTAGTACGTGTAATTTGGGTTATTTTTTCCAACATGCATTACCTTACACTTACCCACATTAAATTTCATTTGCCATTTTGCTGCTCATGTATGCCAGCATTCACTGGTACTTACATGTCTTGGCTTCATTGGACCCTGCCGCTGTTGACACTGTATTCTATTGTTATTAGACTGTTGCTGGGAAGTCTGCAAATGGGGTCTGAACTGTGGCTGGGTAAGGGGAATCAAAGGTTGTGGTGGACCGGCAAGAGGGTGGTGATGTTGATGCTGAAGATGCTGCTGCTGCTGCTGCTGCGGTTGATGCTGGTGGTGCTGTTGCTGCTGGTGAGGCTGTGGTGGCAGCGGAGGGTGCAAGGGACCCTTCATATTTTAAAAAGAAAAAATGATTCTAATGACTTATTTTTCAATTCTAGAGAAAATAAGCTTTTGAGGTAATCAGATTTATTCTTGTAGGTCAACGTTACTTTGACTGGTAAGAGGCTGCAGACATAGCCTTTTCCTAGGGCAACGGTATTTGGGGTAAACATGGACTGTTGATTGCTGTGAAGGGTAATGATACCACTGAACATTTGTACCCAGATTTTAGCTCACCTTCTTAAAGTGAAAGAAAATCTCAAATAATATTACTGAGAATACAATAAATAAATCTAACTGTCCTTTTAGCTTCTCAAGGTTTCTGTACTTACTCTTAAGTTCACAGCACATGCATCATGAATCTATAACAACCCCTCGTTTTCCAAAATTCAAGGGCCTCTGTGTATTATTTTTCATGGTCATACAAACCATTTGTCTAGTTTAACAAACAGTTTACAAGAAAAACTAATTTTGAAGAGGCTATACGGGTTTCTCCCCCACTGCTAATCCCCTAAAAATCATAGTTCATTTTTATCAGCAGAGGGCACCCAAGACCTGTGACAAGAGGTGAAATAACCCAGAACGGTCTATATTTTGTATACACACACTAATTTGTATACAGATATTTTTGAACACAATACTTGCCTATTTTGGCTCGAGTAAATCAATTTAAGGAACCGTTGTTGAACAGAATGTGACATTAAGAACGTTTCTAATCTCACTAGCTATAAACAATTGAGCAGAAATTACAGCAAATTTAATAATTTCACTTTTGAAACATATGCTGATTAATTTCAAACCTAACTTGTTCATATGGTGATAAAAACCTGCCTCTGTTCAATATTCTAAAATAAGAGGCACTATGCTTAAATGTGCTTCATATTGGTACTATCAAGCAAAACTTGGCCACTTTTGATTAGATCATTGCTATGAGCTGAAGAAAAGATCCCAACATAGTTTTCTAAGTGCAGAAAGTTCTAAATAGAGCAGATAAAGCCCCTTCTATCATCAATTTTTACCTGCATATTGGGCTGTATGTGCGTTCCTAGAAATGGCTGTCCTGGGTTTTGTAAAAACTGTTGTCTGGGTTGCATGTAAGGCCGTGGACTTGCTGAACCTGGTTGGTTGAAGTGCAGAATTCCTGCAGGATTCTGAGGTTGGATATTTGGCCTTACTGGTCTGTCTCTGGGAAATACAGGCTGTTGCCCTTGCTGATTATATCCAGGTCCAGGTTGACTGAATGGCAGAGGATTCTGGGGAGGGACGGCATGGGTACTGTTAAGGAGTGGGGGATTGGGTGGAGGTGGGGGACTCCGTTGCTCGAACAAATGATGACCCGGGAATCTTGGATCTGTTGAAACCAAAACATTTAATTGACAATGTCCTCATGAATTCATATGTGTTTAAAATATAGTCTTGCCAAACTTCTGCTTCAGAAGAGTAATTTGAAAATTTGATAACTATGAAAATGAAAGGTGCAGAGCCTCCGGATAAAAGGTACAGAGAACAATTTGACAATTAGCTGGCATTAATACTTATTTTTATTATTTCCACAGCAGAAGCACTTAACCTTAAAGTGGAATTAAGACAACAGAAATTTAAGAACTGCCGGTCTGAACAAAACTAATGGTATTTCATGCCACGTGAAGAACTACTCAAGTGACTTTATTCAGTGAACACCATGTTTGTTGTGATGAAACTAACATTAATTGAAAGACTGATCAGAATTCATTGGGAGCAAATATGCCAGATAGCTACAACTGTTAGAGGAACAACCACAGATGATTGCAAGAATTGTACTGACATTTAATACCTGAATTGTAACGAACTGAGCAAAATCTTTGCTCTTTTAGAAATGACAAAATATAGGATTACTGTAGTTAAAGACTGAAAAACTCACTCTAGTCAAAAGATCTGTGCTATACAGAAGGTCAGACTAAATCATAATGGTCCATTCTGATCTTAAAGATCTATGAATTAATCTACACATATGAGGAGACAATAACTGAAGGAGATAATGGCTTATTTGCAACAAAAAGGTCACTCTGTACACTAATCTGAAATAAAAATGATCTACCTCCAATGTAGAAAGGGTCTCTTTCCTGAGGAGGAGGTGGAGGAGGCGGCGGAGGCGGAAGAGGTGGAGGTGGGCCTCTCCATTGGTCCTGGAGAGGGATCCTTGGAGCTTGGGTGAAGTTGGTAGGAACAGGTCCAGGAGTGTGCTGCTGAAAATCTGGAGGGCCCTGTTTAATAACAAAAATCAGCAAAAACTCAGTCTATCTTTGAGAAATGTATCCAGTGTCTATAAAAAACTCTCTCAAATGAGTTGATTTATTTTCACCTGTAATATGTACAAAGTTGGCAGCCCTACTGAGTCATTCTTCCACAACGGACAAGAAACTGAACCTGGGAACAGGATCTTGAGATGATTTCACAGTGTTTTAACAATCATTGTTGTACCCCAGGAATGCCATTTCTTTTCAAGCTTACTGAAATCCATGCAACCATTGACCTTCCCTCCCATTAATCCAAAAGTCTGAATGTCTACTTTAGAAAACGTTCCTGACATTTATCTT
Source organism: Carettochelys insculpta (assembly GCF_033958435.1). Classification (NCBI taxonomy): domain Eukaryota; kingdom Metazoa; phylum Chordata; order Testudines; family Carettochelyidae; genus Carettochelys; species Carettochelys insculpta. Next base: position 263,119,989 of record NC_134138.1, read on the forward strand.
CTTAAACCATGCTATTCTTTGCCATCTATTTAGTACAACCTAAGCTACAGAAATGGATCAGCTTTACTTCCAAAAGGAAAAAAATCAATTTGTGGCATTCAGAAAATTAAAGCAATCATCTTTCAATAAATAACAGGAACTAGTATTTCTACCAATTTCACATAAAACACTAAGCAACTGAGGCATTTCAAAAAGTGTAAGAAAAAATTACACAGAATTTGTCTTTTCTTGATTTTTAACAAAAAATATTTAAATAAGCCTGTAAGCACTGGTTTAATGTACTGTTACTGTACAATCAGAAGCTTGAAGAATATTTCAGATTTAATTCAGTAATTCACACTGACACTATAATGTTTTGCTTCTATATGGAAAGATTTGACACTTAAAAAAATACCATCCCTGAAAAGGTGAGGCACTCTCCCATCTATTAATACACTTACAAGGAAATAGAAACCATATTCATGATAAGCATGCATCATCCTATTATGCATGAAAAAGTGAGAGAGGTAATTAGTGTTATTGCAGTATATCCTTGTTTGCAAACTAATATGCATTTAGGAATTAGCAATGTTTATTACATGTGCACCTGGTACTCACCAACAATTAGAATCACATTAACAAACAAAACAAAAACAAAAAAAGCAGCCAAAACAAATCAGATTCAAAAAGAGAAACTCTTCAAATTAAGAAAGAGAATGTTAGAAGTATGAAAGAACACAACATAGCTCTTAAAATGGCACTAGAGAAGCTTGACAAATAGCACTTCCAGAAGAAACATATACCATAGCCTCCATCATGCCACTTATTCAACGAGGTGTGCATATGTGCACAGGAGAAAAAGTAGGTGTCACAGAGCTAACCATATTTCAAGAATTTAAGCAAGTTGGGACATTTTTATTATGGCCGTCATAAATTTCAAGAACAGATGAGTCTCCATACCCACAAAGTTCTTGGCCTCTGTGGAAAGTGCTAAAATGGAGGGTTTTGAGCCATTAACACCTCTCCACTAAGAGCAGGGCCATAATTGCTCATCTTACATCACTAAACAGCTGTCAGATATACATACCTACTTTTGGATACTCTCACCCTGCACTACATTGGATCCAGAAATCCTGTAGGTTAAATGTTCTCCATCCCATTATCAGTCTCATGAACCATGAAATCACCCGTGAATACTTCATTTAGAGGAAAGGTATTATTTAAAACTCGAAAGCATAACAGTCTTAATGACACACAACATTTATTGTAAGAGTCGGTAGTGGCTTCTCTGTTTTGACTGCATAATACCTTCCATTATTAAATATTCTTGCCATCTTTTTTGAGACATCATAACACCTCTAATGTAAGCTTTGAAATTCAGCATGGAAAATGCCTTGAGCTACAGAAGTGACTTTTCTTGTCCCAGGAAATCCCAATCAGATTTAGCTGAATGGTTAAAAATTTCCTCACTTGTTGTGCAGGGAAATTCTGGCAGCCTGCACATATGACAGTTGAACAACATTTTGAAGAGCTAGGCCTGTGCCACCATCCAAGCAGCAGCACCACTGCTGAATGTTGTATAAGGAACACACAGGAGCTGCCAGAGCACTTTCAGAGTGGAGTGGGGTAGGAGAAGTTCATGCCAAACCAGCTTACTTCAGCCAACCAAATCCCTTTTCTAGGCCTGCCATATGGTGCCATTATCTCAACCTGGCCTCTTCTTGGAGCTACACATGGAGCAGGAGTCTCACACTTCCTAGAGAGGAGATAGGAAAACAATCCAGGTAGGGCTCTTCCAACCACATACTTTACCCAGAATTATGGTGCCAACAGGCCATCCCACCTCCACAAAAAGCACTTCTTCTGTCACTAGACAATGTAATTTAGATCTGTAGCTCAAGAGTAGCAGTCTGTGATAGAGCCAAAGGTTCAGGGTTCAAAACCTGAGGATAATACATGATGGGGAGACTAACAGCTGCACATAATAGAAAATATTTTATGTTTTCCCTTTTTAAAAACATAGCAAATTAAATATAAAACAAAAAACCTGTAACGTTATTTATGTTGCAAAGCCAAGCACTTCAGAGGTAGAAAAATGCCAAATTCAGATTTAAAGCTAAATTTTATCCATTCGTTACACACGAACTAGGATAGTCTTCAATAACAGAAAAGAACATACTGTGCGTTATACAGGACCCAAGCCTCATTCAGTGCACAGAATTCACGATTTTGTCTTCTCATTGTTCAATGTGTAGATCAAGCCTGTATTTATGGCTCACTATTCAAGCCCTGCTCTGAAGACAGCATTATTAATATCCTCATGAAGTTTTCCACTTCATCAGAGCTTCGCAAACGATTTAGTTTCACAATAGCTCTTTAAGGTGAGGGCCCATTATAATCCCAATTACACAGATAGAGACCTGAGTCACAGGAAGAATAAAATCAAATGCAGCCACCTAATTTTGGTTACTCAAGTCATCTAGGATCAGATTTTTCAGAGCATGCAGCACCACACACACATCCTCAGAGGTTAAAGAGAATAATTTTGCTCCCTCCTCCTTGTAACAAACATTTATGAACTTGAAAACTGTTATGTTGTCTCTGTCTTCTCTTCTCCAGAGTAAACAAACCTAGTTTTTACAATCTTCCCTCAACAGGTCATGTATTTTATACTTTTAATGATTTTAATGATTTAATGCTCTTCTTTGGACCTTCTCCAATTTGATTCTATTTTTCTGAAATGTGGAGGCCAGAACTGGGTACAATACTCTAGTAGAAGTGTAATCAGCACAAAGCAGAGCAGAAGGATTATTTCTTAAGACTTGCTTACAACACTATTGCTAATATGTACCAGAATGTTTACTTTTTTTGCATCAGTTTTACACTGCTGATTCATGTTTAGCCTGTGATTCACTATGACCCCCAGACTAACCTGTATAATATTATTTCCTAAACAATTGTTTCTCACTTTTTCCCTTCCCTAAGGGGAATATTTAGCCAGTGGTTTTTCGCAGATATTTGTTGAAAGAGGAATGAAAATGCAGGAACCTTGGACTCCATTCCAGAGGCTGGAGGGTGTCTGTCTACTAGGCACAGACTATTCTGCACATTTCCAATTTAAGCTTGATCCCCTTCTGCCAGAGACCCCTTCTCTAGCCAGTTTTCCGTCCTCTTCCTTGCACCTTATCTTATCTGTCTCCCTTCTACTTGCTAGTCTCCAGGCACCTCCACATCCACATACCCCATCAGTTAACATTTCTGGTCTCTCTTCCCAGGCTCCTTGTCAAGTCAGAACCTGTTCTCCACCTGGCTCCTTATCAGATGTCTGTTTCTTTCCACCACCCCATTCGTTCCCTGTCCAATCTCACCTTCTTGCCCTCATTCACTGACTCACTTACCTTCTTCCATTTCCCATCATTACTGGCAGCTCCAATCTCCTTGCTTTAACCAGCTCCAATCTCATCTGCTTCCCATCCTCTCTCCAAGTCTCCTGGCCCAGGTGATCCCAGTCTTGACCCACCCTCACCTCTAGCAGCTCTTAGAAACAGTTTCTTCTTGCCCCTCTCAATCTCTCTTTCAATCCCAGGTCTAACTCTTGTTCCCTCCTCATATGATTCCAGAAGTTTCCTCATCCATGCTGCTGAGGCATCAGCAGGAGCAGCACTGAGAGCATAGTAGACTGACCGTAGTTTATATGCAAATCCACCTCAGCCTGCTAGGGCCCAAAGGCAGAAAGTGCTCAATGCAAACTTCAGAGAATTAAGCTGTGACAGTCCAGCAACCCTCTACTGAACATGCGCAAACTGCTATTTTTCAAAGTCTTGGGAAGATCTTCACAGGGATGGCAAATGGCTCATCTTTGACCTAAAGTCCACCTCCTGCCAAACTACAAGTATCTTACTGCAAAAAGGGGGACACTCAAGCTTCCCAAAGTAAAGGTCACCAACAACTTTTAATATATGCAAAACATTTTTCTTTACCCTCATCTGTAAAAACCAGCCAAAATATTTGGGATATTCTAAAAGTCATTCTGTTGGAGGCACATCTCCAGCACAGATCATTTCAAACCAAACAGTAGTTTCAGAAAAGTCATAAACAACTGAAAATAGAGTTTTAAAACAAGAAATTTCAGGAGACTAACAACAGATGGAGCTATCAGTCCTGCCTATAGTATAGGAAAATGGTTTTCAACCTATTTGAAAATCTTAGGCATCATCTGAGGACCTGCACTAGTCCACAGACCACAGGTTGAAAACCCCTGGTATAGGATATCTGCTATGTACACATTTAAATATTACGCTTACTAGATTTTGTATAAAATTTATATCTGGAGCCAGGTGAATTTATTTTAGACCTCCAAGAGCTGCAGTGATTACTTTTAATGATAAAATCCACAACTTCATCTAAATATGCTGAAGATGAACTTAGTATGGGAAAAAGGATTTCCTTACTTTTCTTTCCTCATCTTGTTTACTAAATATAAAAATTACCAGTAATTTTTAATATACTCTTCCGAGTTTTGAAGTAATCCATTGCCCAGTGCATCGTCTGATTTCATTTAGCAAAAACTCCCTTTCATCCACTGTCACCAGACAACAGATACTTGCTTTAACTGCAACTAACATTTATCACACTGCATTTTTTTTAAATGTTCATTTAATTTTGAGGACAGTATTAAAGAACCAATATCTGACTGAATATATCCTTAACTAAGTAAAATTGAAATCTAGATTACACTTCAGTGTTTATGATGGCTGTTTAATGTCTGTATTGCAACCAAGCATAATCAGTGAACATAGAACACCAGATTACATCCCTAGCTCGCTCACTTTCATTTTCTTGTGCACTGCAACATCAGGTTGCAAGAATGCTGCAGGAGTGTGCATCTTTAAAACAAACTTTGAAATATGTAAAGAAAAATAATGACGGTATTACTATTCTACTTTTGGTATCAGACTTGGTAAAAATGGGTATCCAGTTGGACTCTATAGTACTGTCTACCTTACCTATTGATGCACAACCACACGTTAGGTTGGCATGGACAATAAAAGATCCACATGTGGTTCATCAGGATAAGCTGCTGGTGGGTCACCAGACAGGTTGTTTAGCTTGTATCTGTGGATATGGCCAACCAGCTCCCATGGGTTGCTGTTTGCCACTACCAGGCAATGAAAGCTGCAGAAAGGGTGGTCGTTTATTACAGCTCCCATTGACTGAAAATGGTGAACTGCGGACAATGGGAGCTACAGGCAGCGGTATCTGCAGGCACTCAGGTAAACAAAGCATCATGCAGTCTGCCATGGGCTAACCCTGGCACACTGCATTTGGCACACAGGCTGCTTATTCTCCATCCCTAAGTGAAGCAAGAACAGTATTTAGGTCGATGGTCCCACCCTTCTTTCGTGTAAAAGCGTTTTGTTAGTTTTCAGGTAGAAGCATTAATTTAACTTCCACTAAAAGCAAGACCCTTTAAAAACAATGGGGCACCAGCTTCTTACCAGCTCATCATTGTGTTTAAGGAAATTTCCAGTCCTGAAACCAAATGTACTTTCCTCCTACATTCATTTTCATTTAAAATACTATGGATCCCCTTGGTATGGCTTATGCTAAACATCAACCATCTATTAAGTCTTTAAACAATTTTAAGTGGTATTATTGTGATAAATCTTTAAGTGTCCCTTTTACATCATAATTTACATAACTTGAGAATGGTGAATAAGTTAACTTTTTAAACACCTCTGGAAATTTCCAAAAATGGAAAAAAATTAGAGATGTCTTGTAGCTGACATAGAACATACATCAGAAAAACACTACTTTATACTGTCAATTCAACTACTTTGATATACTAGTATATTCTTGCTAATCAACCCCAGCTGACAGCTAGAAATATCTAACTGCAACATTGTTCACTCAAGACATAAGACAACAATGAGGCAATGGGTACGCTGAATCCTATTAGACCATTATATTTGGGAGTACCCAGCAATAAATTGTACGGTGAGGGTTATTTCATTAATCATTTCCTCATAATCCCCAACATGGCCCCAGCCATCTTGTTGCTGAGAACTGCCACTCTCCCTTTTCAAGATGACAAAGGGGGTTATAAAAAGAAGTAGTCTGGCTTCTCACTGTATCATATGCAGGAGCTCTAAATCTTCCTTCCTCTGCTCTCTCTGCTTCCTTTAAATCCTCTCTCAATCAATTTGATCTGACAACCATATCACTTGCACAAGTACCTGCAGTGGACATCTGCTAGTTTTACGTTATAGTTGCAACATTAAACCCTTGTTCCTCCCCCACTGTATCCTACACCCACTTTGCGAAAAGCAAAAAAAATCTCACTCTGCCTCAGACAATCTAGTGGTAGAGGGAAACTTCCTTCCTAGTCCTCAGGGAAAAAGAGATGACTAACAAAATGCCCAGAGCCTCTTTCAGCTACCATGGGTAAAGGGTGGGTGTTGCCAGGCCAGTCCAGGTAAAAGATGGCTTCTCCAGGACAGCGTTTTGAATCAACATCCCTCCTATCTCTGAGCAGCTGAAAGGTCAGTGCTCACTCTTTCCAAGCTTGGTCTAGTCACTTCCAGTTCCTGCAAGGAGTAAACTTTCTCTTTCCTCCCCCTCTGCTACCATTTGCACACAGAATCCTTAAAGAGAAAACCACCCCTTTTCAATTTGCCAAATGGACAAAGACCTACCACAAACAGCTGTGGGTGAGTATATTTTGCCTCTTCCAAGTTTGAGGTTTTTACAGGTTATTCCGATTAGCCAGTGAAAAGACTATACACTCTTACTACTAGGCTGATACTATGAAGCACAAGTCATACAAAGTCAATTATAAATACAGGCAAACCCCAGTTATCTGACCCCTGGTTAACCAAAACTCAGTTTTACCCAACACCACCCAGGATAGCACAGACTGTCCACTCTGGGAGCTGACCAGGGGAGATGGTGCTGGGGCAGCTGGTGGTCAGATGAAGCTTGGTGCCTTGGAGCTGGCAGTAGCTGCCTGCCCAGGAAGCCAGCCAGGGCACCTAGCAGCCCACCCCAGCCAGCCAGGTATCCCCACCTAGGGCGCTGTGCCACAGCCACTGGGGCTCTGCACCCCACGGTCAGAAGTCACTGACTGCTGGGGATTTTGCTCCAAGGAGCCAGCCCAGTGCAGCTGGGGCTCCGTGCCCACAGCTGGTGGTGGCTTGGGCCCCGGGATCAGCTAGGGCTCTGCGCCCCATGACTAGCGGGGGTTGTCAGCCTGGGATGACTGCGGTTCTTCTCCCTGGGGCCGGCTGTAGCTCTGGCCTGGGACCCATGGGGTCTCAGCTCCTTGGGACCTGCAGGGACTGGCCATCCAGGGAGCTAGCCCTAGGAAGCCACTTTGCGACAGCTGGTGGCCCCCAGCCTGCCCCAGGGAGCTGGCTGCCATCATTTCTGAAGTGGCCGAGGCAGTATCCTCCCTCAGCTTTCCACCCCACGACCCCCCAACCCACCCCTGCTTATCTGACATTTTCAGGTATCCAATCAGTCAGTCCTGATTAAGTTGGATAGCTGAGGTTTTACTGTAGCTTTATTGTTCCCAGAAAAGAAATATGAAGGATGAACATTTTTCAAGGATAGGAACATTTTCTCCTATAAGGACAAACTATGGACATGCTTTTGCTCTCCCAGAGATTAACAGAAACAGGATTGGGCCCCTATGGATTTTTAAGCAGGGTTGTTTTTACTTTTATTAAAAAATGGAGGAAAATTTATTGTGCTTAAAATACACAGTGATTGTGTGCAATTTTACATATATGGGCTTTGTACAGATTCAGCCATTTCAGAACTTTATTAGATGTTAATTTGTACAGTGAGCATAACATGTACAACCTTCCCAAGTTTTGAATTTTACACATTTTATTCAGTGCCATATTTTTTCTGATTTCCATTAAATTCTCGGACAAGGCACATTTCAGTTGATTTTTTCTTTTCTCCACTTTTGCAATATGTTTGAGGTTTATTTGTCTGTGAGATCATTAAATTTCTCATTCGTACGAACCACTAAACTCTGAAGCACTGAAATTATAATGGCATCTTTGAATGACGAAATAAGGCACGGTAATATTACACTATTTTGCTTATAACTCACACTACAAACATTTCTGAAAAATCAAACCTCCATTTAAATACCTCTAAAAAACTGCAGTTTAATGTGGAATTTACAGACTAGAATGTCAGTGCTGAATGACTTAGCACAACACCAGCCTCTAAAAATCAGTATGTTAGCTCTAGTATCTGCAAATCCCCTTGATATTTTGCAAAATAAAAGCAGAACATGCACAGCTATTTAATTTTAAAAGTTAGCTGAGCAGGTGCAGCAGCCATATTTCGTAACAGAATATTTTTGGTAAAATAAGCATAGTGTAATACAGATGCGTAATAAATCTTGCATAATGTATCGTATTTACTTCCATTATTCATGGGTTTATATCTGGCCAGTTTCAAATTACAGCAAAATAGTGAGTATACACATCAACTATGATAAATTTTTTGCAAAAAGGTAACTCACCGCATTGCTTATGCAATCTGTAAATCTGTACTTTGATTGTGCAGAAGCATTTCATTGCTCCTAGAACCTCGAATACCCTCACTCTTTTTATTTTCTTTAAACCACCTTGTTCCCAAATAAATGAAAGAAGTTCATACAAGTTAATGTTGACAGGCAAGATAATAGAGCCCAGGACCCTTAATTTCAACACAGGGATTTGTTCTTTAATTGGGAAAAGTAGGAAGTGCCTCACTGTCACCCTCCAACCACCAGTCCCAAAACCAGTCCTGGGCTAGACCATAGCAACTGAAACAAATGGCTTGACAGAACTTCCAAGGTTTCATCCCAGAAAGAAGGCAGCTGCAATGCAAGGACCTGCAGTGTGATGAGGGCAGAAAGATGGAGAGAAAAAGTGGGTGGATGTGCTTTCCCTCACCAACAAGGAATACTAGTGTTAACACTGATTTAGTAAGGTAATAAGAAGGTACAGTATTGAGTAGCAATACTCTGGAATCCAAGCAACAAGTTTATGGTGCATGCAGTGTCTTATAGTCACAAGCAGTTTTGGAAATGGTATGCCACAGGAGTGAGCATGTCCAGTCTCTCAGGAAATGGAAACACAGTGACTTCCAGACTCCATGCTGGGAATGCAGATGGTTAATTTTTTAAAAAGTCTTCACAAATGTTAAACTGAACTAATTTATTTTAGAAATTTTCAAAAAAACAATGTTGTATTATTGAATGCCATTTATCTCAGACCCTTGAAAGTGCAGTTCTATTCTGAAAAATTAAGGTGGCAGTATTTAACAGGTGCCTCAAGAATAACATTTAAAATTGTTCCGCTTCCATGATGACAAGAAAATAACTGGAATAAGTCTTGTTTAAAACCAACTTTGTATTTAAATGTTCATGCCTGGATTTTAGAAATCAGAAATACTTTAAATTTCCTTGACACGCCCCCCCCCCCGCCCACCCTGACAAGAAAAAAAAAAAGTCGCCATCCACTCCTTTTTCCCCTCATACCACAAATGACAGCTCAACATACAAATACTTTTTGGTAGTCTCACATACTATGCTGGTTATGCAATTTTCCTTTATACTGACTTGTACTATTTAATCCATCTAAGGCATAACTTGCATGTTATCAATCACTTTTGCAAAAACGTCAGTGCCAAGTTGTGTCTACAATTCATTAAGAGTTGCGAATAGCTCATTGAACATGACTTTCACACACTCAGGCAATCCTGCCTTCTGAAAGAATATGAGATAAGGTTACTTTAATCCTTTCAAAGAATTGCACTATTTTGCTTTCCTTTTTATCCCCTTAAATATCCTTTCTAGTTAAGAAATTAACATTCTCTCATACAATTCTTACATAAATTGTACTTTTACTTTTCTGCATCTCTTGTTAATTACATGATGTTATCTGGCATAATCTATTCAAGAAGCACCAATAACTTTGGTTACCAATAAAAGAGAAAACTTAGCATAAATTGCTTAGCACAAAGTTAATCTTATAAAGAAAGGAATAAAGAGGATCTAACAGCTATTATATGACTTATCAGCTTCCCAAAAAGGGTCACACTATACTTTTTACAAGACACTAATTAAATACCTTAACAATGTCATTGAAACTTCATGAATCTTTCAATAAATTATACACTGCCATTACAACATATTTTCATTTATTAATCTCTCTTAAAATGCAAAGAGCTATGAGAACCCCTTTCACAGTTAAGCAGGGCCACTCAGTTAATTCTTATGATATGGTTTAATGCAAAGAATAATGACCACTATAACCTATGACACAATTAAAATTATAGCCATCTGTCACAAGATGTTAATCCTCTTATTTCAGCAGTAAGACTTTTCAAAAAGCTTTCCTAAAATGGCTACCTTTTAAGAGAAAGCATTTAGCCTCATGGATAAACAGACACGTTTTTATAAACCTCGGGTGCATTATAAAATACTTTATGTATAATTCATATTACTACCATAATGACTTTTAAGAGGTACACTTCTAATCAATTTAACTTGTTTCTCATTTACTATGCACAATATTCTTAGGATGAAGAATGATTCACTGAAATTGAAAAAAACATATGCAGTTAGTACTATTTTAAATACTTAAATTTGGGACCAGAACTGCCTAACAGTTTCCACTTAAGACTCATTACAGTGATGCATTTACATTGAGGAGAAAACAAAACACAGAGGCATAATCATTTTCTTTAATTAACCCTTCATTTAAGCTATACCTTTCATTTATGCCTTTATCAAGAATGGGACAACTATAGCTCATTGTAACTAACAGAGTCATGTGATACTGAATGTGCAGCTACTTCAATGGAATCAGATCACTCAGGAATCAGTTTAAAAACAATCAATACAGCAGATAGCTCTGTTCAAACTAGTGTAGGAAACGGGAAAATTGGTTCAAACACAAGGGCTAAGGTAGCAGTATAGGTAGACCCAGCATGAAACTATAAAGTGAGTGTACGTCTGTCCAAATGGAAGTCAAAACTAAAGAAACCTTTAATTATATAAGATGATTCACTAGACATATGTCTAACACTTCATAATGCTGAGACATGAGTAGTCACATTGGCTATGTCTACCCTAGAGAAGGTTTTGTGGACAAAACCTGTGGAGCGTCCATATTCCCAAAGCATTCTGTCAACAGTAAATTGACAGAACGTGGTACTTTTGTCAACAATGCTCTGCACTTCCCCCAAGGCAGAACACTGTTGAGACAAATGTAGAGTTCTGTCAAGACACTGGACAGAATGTTGTGTGTGTAGATGCTCCCTGAGTTATGTTGACCGAAGGCCCCTTCTGTTGGCAAAACTAGTGTAGACATAGCCTAAATGTTTTAGGTGAGATTAAAACCCTTAATTTGACAAAAATAGTTTTAAAAGCCTAGTTTAATTTTAAAACTATTGAATCTTACAGAGCTTCAACTGCAGTTTCAATTTAAACTTTGACTTACAAGTCCCTCCTCCACAGTCTTACATAGGGAAGTTCAAGATGGCCCTTACTGCTAACACTGAAATGTTTAATTGAAGAGTTAGTACAAAGGAGGAATAATATACAACAAAACTGCAGTTAAATTTAGGATAGACTAGAAATAGAGAATCCAGCAACCACCTGTGCTTAAAGATAATAAAAATCTGTCTGAACATCTTCCAGCACATCAATCTTCAATGTATCAGAAATCAGTTTGATCAACATCCCCAAACATGTGAATAAGAAAGGCACATTTAAATTCCTCATTTTCAGGACTATTGAGATTAACCTTCAATAAGTGCATTTCTTCATCCTTAGATTAAAGGCTATTAATTGAGAAGACTATTAAATGTGTTTATGACCTGGTGTGTCTTTGTGATCCTGTAAGTCACCAGCGAGAATAACGAAAAGGCAAGAACTAAATCAGATCGTGAAATTCAGGATTTCTTTGTTATTCCAACCTGGGTGGTAGAAAGGGATATTCTTGCAATTTACATAAAAAAAGTTTGAGAACCTCAAAGCAAAAAAAAATCACTGAGTGATTATATCCGTTAGCAACACACACAAGTATTGCCACCAAAACAAAAAAGTTTTTACAAACTACTAATATTGCTATGCAGCTGACTTAGATATGCCAGCAAATAAATCTCAGATTTTGCTCCACAGTTGTTAAATTACACGATTCCTCATTTATATTTCTGCAGCAAAACAGAATGTGATTTATATAGCCCCTACCCTACCAATACTTAAATTTGGATAAATGCTGTATGAGCACGCTCTCCCCCACTGAACTTGCTGTACTTGTGTAAACAATGCGATTCACCCATGTATTTCAAGGTTTAGGACCCATCTGCCTTTCTACACTCAGGCCTCGTCTGCCCTAGTTCCCTCCTTTGAAGGGGGCAAGTAAATGAGTCCGATCGGTGAACAACGAGATACTGTGCTACATATGCATAATTCTTGCCGCACAAACTTCAAAGTTGCAAAATGTTTTGGGAGTAAGGGAACTTTGACGTGCCCGTGTTTACACTGCTTGCTGGCACTTCGAAGTTAGCAACTTCGATGTTCGCGTGGTGAGAATTATGCTAATGAGGTGCTGCATATGTAGCGCAGCACCTCATTGCTATTCACCAATTGGGCTCATTTACATGCCCTCTTCGAAGAAGGGGGCTAGTGTAGATGAACCCTCAGACTATTAATCCAACGTATTATCTCTCAGATGCACATCCAGTTTGTCGTAGGCTAGATAAATTCACTGATACAATTGTTTCCTGCACACAGTGGGATCAAACATGTTCATTGGATTCTCTGATGAGAGGGAGGATCTTGACTTTCGCCAGCGGAGTCTCCTTATTGGCCTCTAATTGCTGTACAGATATGTTTAATAGCTTGTACTGGTTACCCCTCTAGAGAATTTGTATCTTACAAGACCGGGGGAAGAAAAGTTTCACCTGCATTCATTCAAATAATGTTTTGAGCAACTTTTAAGTAGTTAGAGCATAAAAAAAGAAACCATTCAAAAAAAGCTAAGACTGAATTAAGGCATTAACAAGTTTTTAAAAAATATTCTGAATATCTAACTCCACATCTCAGGATTCCCAGAAGCCTGAAATAGCAGTTAGGAAACAAGCCAAATATGGCAAGTACAATGAAATATAAAAATACGAGTTCTTGGATTTTAACATCTATGGAGCATGTGTACCATGGAGACTGTGATAAATTAAAGGATTACTGCATTTTAGAAATCATCTATTCCTCTTTTATTTAATAGCTGTTACCATCATGTTTAGCTGCTGCTGCTTCTCTTGCAGATGGGAATTCATTGATATGATTAAATTTGATGGTATGATAATGTATGGTAATCGTGATTAATCAGAAGCCTACTAGCAAATGGAGGATGTTGGGTATTGTGTCACCTGCATTTTAAACTGCGCTCCCTCTATGCTAGCCTGACAATATTTGACAGCTGGAGGGATCCTCATGCTGCATCTGTTTGCTACTACTTATAGATCTGATAAGAGAAACTGTCCATCATTCCTTCACTATCTTAAGTGCTGTAATTACAGGACTTTGCAGACAAGTTGTGAAAACAGCAAATGTTCAAAATGAAAGCTTTTTGCTAGATGTTGAATAAAGCTCAGTCTCACATCTGCAAGGGGTATAATCTGAAAGGAATGTAATTTGATGCAGCAGTCTCATTCAAACATGATTTGCATGAAATGCCATATAAAGCACCATCCAAGAAATGTCAATCAACACCACCTGATACCATGTATCCTGTTAAATAAAAACAAAATGCTTTCTATGCTACCTGTGATCTGCTCTTGCTACACAGCAATCTAGTGAAAATTTCATTTACTGTTAGTATAGTAAAGCCATAACTAAAATAGAATAGTTTTGAATAAGTCGAACAGTAGACTTGTCTTCACAAGTATTCTTTCATTTCCATTAGTAATTTACCTTCTAAACAACTTATATTACAAAACATGTAATAGTTAAACATCAATCTCTAAATATTCAGAAACGGCAAGACAACTAAAAGCTCCATGAATTAAGAGTAGCACACTTGATAATGTGACCCAAAAACTACAGATTCTAGGTTTTTAAAATCCCTGGTTTCCTTACTTGTTTTATGACCTCATTATGAAACCTAAATTAATTTTGAAAATTCAATACTATTTAATTTGCTTTTTGCACTTTCCAGTACAATGAGAATAATTTCATTTTGCTCCATTCCGTTTAAATGTTGCAGCGTTTAAGATCCACTAAAGCAGAAGAGATTTTTACATAACAAAAGTTTGAGTATATCACAAAATCGGTTCAGCTACTAAATTTGCTGAAGCTTTCGTTTCAGTTTTATATCATAAATTCAGTCTGTACTCCTCTTTTTAATGCTACTTAATTTTTCTGACATTATTAGCAACATTTATTGCGGGATATCTTAGTGCTTGGAGCATTAATTAGCCTGCTAAAACCCATGTTTGTGAGCTTAATCCTTGAGGGGGGTCATATGCAGTAAATGCAGTAAATATATTTAACAAAAAAATCCATCAGGGATGGTGATAGGTCCTGCGGTGAATGCAAGGGACTGGACTTGATGAACTCTCAAGGTCCCTCCCAGTTTCCATATATCAGGGGAGGGATATCTCAGTGGTTTGAACACTGGCCTGCTAAACCCCGGATTGTGAGCTCAATCCTTGAGGAGGCCATTTGGGGATCAGGGGCAAATAGATTAAAAAAGGGATGGTGCTTGGTCTTGCCAGAAGGGCAGGGGACTGGCTTTGTTGACCTCCCAAGGTCAATTCCACCTCTATGAGATGTATGTGTGTGTATCTACCAATACTGGGCCATGTTTGCCCCAGACTTCAAAAATGTTAGACAAGTGGCAAATGATGTAGAAGAGAGATATGCAATAGTAACAGTTCAAAAATGGTTCGCTACCTTAAGTTACCTGAAAAGTGTGGAAAAACAATACAGACAACTATTGTAAAGACTTCCACAAATAGCACATGCAATTATATTCTAATGTATATTTTAAGATACTGCTTTAAGAAACTTGACTTGCCTAATAAGAAGTTAAGCACAGGGTTCAATCCCAGAACCAAAAGTAATCTGAAATTTAACCTTATATTGCTGAATTTTTTAAAATGATGACGTAATGGAAATACAAGGAAGCTGGAATCAGAAAATAAAAGGGACTATTTAGTAATGACACTGGTGACTTTGAGAAAAACGAAGAGAAGCAGAGAACAAGGATATTGAAACAGAAAGGAATACAAACAAATATATACCAGAAAGAGGAAATAATTAACTTAAAAAAGGTATGAAATGTGGAAAGTTCTTCGCTAATAACTGAAGATTTTCTTCTATAAAATATCTTACTTTATATTGACAACAATTTATAAGAATGACAATTTTAGAGATTCAAATTCTGCTCTCTATCAAAAACATTTTATCAAAGAATGAAAAGGTTTTGCATCTCAAAATATAAGGTCAGTGGTTCACAGATTTTGTGAGAGGGGTGCATCCAAGTGGGATCAAAAATGCAAAGATTCACCAAAGGGGCCATGTAAAGAAATGCCTCAGTTAATTCTGTTTGTGCACAATCCTCTCCATTCTAGAGATCCCTCTCCACCAAATGTTTAATGGCCAAACTCTGCCTCCATATTTTAGCCATATAGGAACAAAAGAACCTAAACAAAAAAATTAATGCAGGTCTGGTCAGTATCTTACTGGCAGGGCTGATTCTCGGAGGACAGGTCTACCTTAGACATTAGTTAACTGTAGATGCGCAATTGTAGCTACAGCAATTGCATAGCTAGAATCAACTTATCTACAGTCAAATTACCTGGCCGTCCTCACAGAGGGAGGTGGATGGCAGAAACTCTGTTATCCACCTCCCTTACTCCTTGCAATATTGAGGAATACAGGGGTCAAATGTCAACCCCAGATAGTTTGATTTTGTGTTGCTCTGTTACGCACATGAAAATCGAACCCCCAGAAGATTGTGCTTCTGCGTAGTGAAGGCATACCCTAAGAAAGCTGCAACCGACTTGGAAAAACTCGGTAAGGCCATGCCTACGCTAGCTCCCTACTTCGAAGGGAGCACTGCAAGTAGGGGGTTGAGAGATTATTAATGAAGTGCTGCACTGCATATGCAGCACTTCATTTAGCTACTTCTGCCCCACAGCAACTTTGAAGTGCCGGCTTGCCTGTAGCCGCGGCTAACCCAAAGTGCCTGGGCAACTGCAAAGTTCCTTTATTCCTCAATTTTGCCGCAGGGGAGAATTAACTTAAGTGCTGCTTACGCACCGTCGCATTTCATTAATAATCTCCTGACACTACTTACCATGCTCCCTTCAAAGTAGGGAGCTAGTGTAAACACAGCCTAAGGGTTCAAACCTTTCCACTGGAAGAATGCAAATTTTCAGGGCAGTGAAGATTAATTTCCTTACATTTCAATTTTGCATCTGTAAAAGTGAGCACCAACACAACGAAATTTTCCAAAATATTTTAAACACTCAAATCCAGCATGTGGGAAGAACTGTCCTATCCTTGGTAGAGATATGGAATAAAGCTGATAGAAACTTATTGCTTGACTTTCGCTTTTGTCCCTCCCCTGCCACTTGTCTGCTTACACTTCCTGTACAGTCAGATTGCTTTTAAAAAGTTGCCAGCAAGACTTCCAGCTCTGTAAAATACAGGTTTAGTAGCTTTCTAGAGAACCACATCTAAACTTGTTTTCCTGTCAGAAAAAGTGGTACCTTAGAATTAGAAAAACTGTTTTATAAGACTATTCGCTACTTAGTTTATAACTGCATTTGTAAATGACTTTGTTAAGCTGAGTACTGTCTATAGTGGCCATTTCACAGGCAACAGAACCCTGAATACTGTTTTTGCTATTGAAGAATACTTCTTGAGGGAACTGCTAGCACAGTTTTCAAACACACCAGGCTTGTCTACACTGCCTCCCTCTTCAAAGGGAGGATGGTACGTAGAGTGTTGGGAGTTTATTAATTAAGTGCTGCGGTGCATATGCAGCAGTTCATTAAGCATATTCCCTCCCTCCCCACAGCAACTTCAACGTGCAGGTGGGTGAGCCGTGGCTACACGCCCACCATGTCTAAGCCATGACCTATAAACACCTTTAGGCCACCTCTTTCTGTGGGAGTAACTTGGTGGAGCTCCTTTGAAGTCAGTATTTCAGTGAAGTTTTGCCAACTTATACCTGCTGTGGACCTTAAGCCATATGGGTCAACTGGTGACAACCCAGGGATAATACAACCATTGACTTATGAAAAATGTTCCCTTTTTACTTTTAACTTTTCCTCCCTCTCCTCTGTCCTCCAACCTCCCACTCCCACCCCACGTCTGTCCCCTCTGCTTGTTACATTTTGTTATTGGCCTTAAATTAAGAGCTCTCTAGAGCAGGCATGATCACTGCCTTCTTCATTTAATCAGCATTTAGTGCAATAGGGTCCTGAGCCTTGACTGGAACATCTGCATTGCTGTAATATAAATAAAATAATATGGGCAGGAAAACATAAAAATACAGAAGGCCTCGTTAACTGCTTAATGGTTAAAGCCTTCAATCATTTGGCACAGCCATCTGAACGGGTCTTTGCCAGGCCTATCCATATAATAAAATCCCAGGATTATCACATGGAGGTCTACAGTGTCTGATGAATCAGGATGAAGTGATGGGGAAAAGGTACAAGCAGGGCTGAGAATTTTTTGTGAAGCATATCAAAGTTCAATCATCACTGGGACTGGCAGTCTGTTTCTATCCAATTTTTAAATTCGCAGCCATTTTGATTTTACTAAGTATATCCCTGCAGTGTACAGCTAAAGTAGGACATTTATCTATGCTATTCCAAATGCCCTAGACCATAGGTAAAAGCAAATACCTCCTTTATTCCGCAGCAATTTCACTGGCTTTGTGAGGGAGAGGGTGGGTTATTTGGATCCACTGCAGTACATGTGAGAGGACCTGGGCTTTTAGATATTACTTATTTAACTGAAAACTGTGTGTTTGGCAGTTTGAGGTAAAGGCTAAAGTCAGTTTCTTGCTCTGATTTGCTTAAAGCCCAAGAAACACATATAACAAGACCTACTGAAGGCCTAGTGTTAGCTTAATAAGCTGTTTATTTAAATAGACTATTTAAAAATAACTGGAAAAATTACACAGTGGTAATAACTGATTAAAACCTCTGCATAAAATTTTACTGTCACAACTAGTACATTTTAAGAAAGATCTGGGATACTACAATGGAAACCTGAGGACTCATCTCCAGTTTCTACAGAACAGGCACTTTTCAGAGCAGAGTTTTAGTTCTTACTCTTTAGAAGTCTACCACAGTCTTCAGATGACAGCTCCATCTCAGTACCATTACCTACTACATTTCCTGTAAGCTTACTCTTTGCTTAGTGTGCAAACAAATATTAGGTTTTGTTTACTGAAAGAAAAATGTTTTAAGATTTTACTCTGATTCTGTATTACCCCAGCTGTAGGGAAACAACTAGAAGAAACATGTAGAAAGGCCAAAAAAATAATTGCATACATGTCTTTTCCCTACTTCTTCCCAGAACAACCCAGGGACAAAGCTTTAAATATTAACTAGGAAAGAAAATGTTAGTTTTACTTATTACTACTGGAAACTGAACATAAACATTCTCTGTAACAAAAGCATTTCTCATATACAGAGCTATTTTAAAGATGCATTATTTCTGATAACTCTACAAATTTCACACCTATTTTCATGGAAAACAGACTGCACAGATAAACGGAACACACTGAACTTTCAGCTCCGAAGGTAAACTTGACTTCAGTTCAATGGCTGTATGCTATATATGAAAGTAGAAATATGTATAATGGTGCTCATATCTAGCTCTTTCCTAGCACCTTTGATGTTACATGTAAACAATTGTAACACACTTTACAAGGGACAGCAGTATCATTAGCCCTATTTTACGGATTTAGAAAATTGAGGCACAGAGAATAGAAGTCATTTCTCAAGGTGTTACCCAGCAGGCCAATGGCAGCTAGGAAGAGAACTTAGGTCTCCTGAATATTAGTTCATTGCTCTACTAGGATGCACTGCCTCCTCACTTGATAAAACTAGATGATAACCAAAAGAATTTTTTTATGGTCTGAACATTAGCTACTTAAACAATGAGAAGTGTGATGCTTACAGGAGAAAGATGTCCCATTTTCACTATGAAAATTTAAGGGAGAAGAGAAAAATATTACTGTCAAGAGGAGGAAGACAATTCTATATGAAAATTAAGGTGAATCTTTGCTATTATATTCAATTTAAAAGTTGTGCTATATGTGAATTATTTTGCTATATGTATATTAGTATTTGTCAACTACTGTAAATATTTTTAAAATTCTAATTTTACAGCCTATTTAAATCAAGTTCTAGTTTTAATACATTATAGTGAACACATTTTCAAGGACATCAATTACAACACATTTACCCATTCTTTCTTCCTACAATTTCTTTTCATTTCAAAATTTGCTCGCTCACAAACTAAAATATCTCATGTGAAAACAAAGTGTAAAATTCTATGTTAGTTACAATTTTAACAAAGCAGTTTTAAAGTAACATTTGTAAATGCTAGGAAGTTTTCACTATTTTGCATTCAGACTTGATCAGATTAAAGTGTTTTCTTTCTTACTACAAGAAGCTGTGGTGACTTGAAGCATTGAGAAATGAGAAACCTGGGTAAAATCATAACCAGGCTTGGTAGAGCTAGTTTTTTAGATTAACATTTTTATACTTCATAAGTAGAGTTGATAGTAATTAATATGACTGTCAGTAATTATATAAAATGAACAAGCTGAAGTAACTGACTGATCTTTAAGGAAACATTCTGTACAGATACAATTTGCATACTCTATGCATACAGAATTCACACATGTAGCACATCTTTGTAATCAGCCTTTTCTAGCTACATCTGATTTCTACACAGATAAATTCTGTATATTAGTCTCTTTTGATACAAGAACATTTACTTCACTCTTCCACATTGCACATAATTACCAAGGTTTCATTTTTCCTTGAGCTTCAATGTACAATAAATCATGTATGGGCACCCAAGTTTTGGCAAACAAAAGCAACATTACACAAAAATTACTTTCCTTTACAGGATTTGTTATTCTGTGTGAACAGTTTAAGTAACTGAATGGATGCAGAACAGTAAAATTAAGATGAAAAATTCTACAAACTGAAAAACTATGAATAATTGATTTTGCATACCTTTGTCCATTCACAATAAATCAGGCAATCTTATTTTAGAAATGACACTAGAAGATGATTAGTACATTTTGGAAGCCAGAGGAAAGCAAGAAGGGAAGGATCATTCAGTGCCAAATCCATTCTTGAGATAAAAATAATAAAACTTTTTAAATGCTTAAAGCAAGCACAGAATATGGCACCGATTTTTATAATAGAAATGAGTGTGTAGGGGGGTATCCTGAGATTTTTTTTTCCGAATAGCCTTTTTAAAAGATGACTGTAGTAAAATGAAAGAAGTTCTGACACAAGATGCATTTGTACTTTTCCCATTGGAGAGACTGGTTCAACAATTTGAGTTAGAAAATTAGTTCTGCTCTAAAAAAATCCATTGACCTTAAGCTTTTAACAAACATTTTTCAACTGCAGAGATTACTGTCAATATTTACAAATACTTAAAATTATATTTCATTGGAACAGCTTTTATTTGCTATATTAATATTTCTTTGCAAATGTATGCATATCCATAACACAGAAGAAGAAACAGCTGCTACTCACAGGAAATCTCTGGGGTCCTACAGCAGGTCTTGGCTGGGTTGGGACTGGCAACAAGGGCACTAAAACAAGAAACACCTTTTAAAATAATTTATTTTACCTCTCAGTTATTGACTTCAATTTCCAAAAGTAGTCACACAGATTATAATCACCTTTAAGAACTAATCATGCATTCCAGTCCCTAAAGTTAGCTGAAAGGAGAAAAATTTGCTTCTAACATTCAACAGGAAATTTGAATTCTCACAATATAATTTTTAGATAAATTTAACCCTGAATTTTCCAGAATTAAGCAGCTTGTTGACAGAGCAAAAAAACTATACCTGGCAAAACTGAAAAAAGTATACTCTTTTGAATCTGTAAAGGTGGATCTATAACTATACAACATTTAAACAATGCTTCAAATACAGAAGAGGGAATTCAACATATACATCTTAAATTCTCTCTCAGACTCTTCTAGACTGACGCTATGGCTCTCAACACACTCCATGCTTCAGTGGATCTTTAAAGTATCCTAACATTGTAAGGCATCACAGCAGATCAGGTGCTAGAATGGCAACAGTCAATCTAAAGTGGGAGAGGGAAAGTAAGAAATTCAGCATTATGCACTGATGTCTCCTTTTAATGTTAATGAATGAGACAGTCCACACAAACACCTTCATATGAAATATAACCTTTCTATAAAAGAGTGAAGCATGTACAGGATTCCCCCCCACTTCAGAAACAGAAAGCTGTTAAACTGAATTTCAGAACTTCCAACAGTAGACAACTCCCCTCTATACTAATTTTATATGGCAGACAACTACCAAAGTTCTTTCCTATACTGTGCACAGTGGAACACTGGTATCTCAGCTGATAAGATGACTCAACTGGTAACGAACTGGTTGGGAAACTTTCCACTGGACAAATACAGATTTACCGCAACAAACTGTTTCTAGAACATCAGTTTAAACGAATTGCCTGGTTCAAAAAAGTTTGGAGGAAGTTTTTAAAATGTTGGAAAGCCCCTTTTGCACGCTGTCTAAGTGGAAAAAAAATCCATTTTTTCCAGTTCAAAATTTGAGCTACCTAAAGTAAAGAATGAACATTAAAATCAAAACATTTTGACTAGCTCAAACCAATTTTCTCTCTCTCCATTTTTCATCCTGATTTGGAATGACTTCTCCAAAATTTTCCCAGGATGGAAAAAGTATTTCCCATACAACTACAGTGGCCACTTATTAAATATTGACTTCAGATGGAGGCCACTGTACAATTTTTCTAAGCAAGAAGAATTAACATCAGAAGAAAAACCATCCAGTAAGAAGTATTACCCTGCCTGCCTTGTTTCTAATGCCCTGGGACCAACTGGGCTACAACTACATTGCATACACATATTCTTACGGGTAGTCACATGATGTATAGTAAACTCTTTCATATCCAGCAGCCCCAGGACCTGGAGGTTGCCGGATATTCAAATATGCTGAACAACTGAGGTATACCTAGCAATGCATAATGCTAAAGAAAATAAAAATTAGATACGGAGAAACAAATACATGCAGAATAGTAACAGAGAGGTAGCCATGTTAGCCTGTACTTCAACAAAATAGTGGGTCTGTCCCACAAAAGCTCATCACTGAATAAATCATTTTATTAGTCTTTGAAGTGCTACCTTTCTGCTGCTTTGTTTTGTTGAAATATATGCAGAGTATGTTATGTTCCACCAACAGTAGTATTGTACACTGTTAACATACTGTGTTTGCTGTATTTATTTGTATTTACTTTCACTGTACTGTACTTATGGAAAATGTAACTAAAATTTACTTATGGTTAAAATACCAGTTATTTGAGTGCTCTGGATAATAGAATCCTGGATATGAAAGAGTTTAGTATAGTAACAGATCTGTTAGTCTATAAGGTGCCACAGGACTTTTTTGCAGATACAGACTAACATGACTACCTCTCTGGTATCTGACACTTCATCACTGAGTTAGCAAATTCCATATTAGAAATGCCAATTCCTAGCAACTGTTTTCTCAAACTTCCCTTTTTAAAAGTGAATTAGGTACAAGAATTAATGTATTATTAATTATCTTAGTTCACACCTATATCTACCTTCTAAATGCTTCTGTTTTACTATTTACATATTGACAGACTGGGCTAAATGCAGTAACTTTTTACCTTTGGAAGACTGTTGAAACCGTATCAGGTTACGGACAAAAAGGAATTTAAGGGTCTTGCCTTAGCTCCTACTGAACATCTGTCAGTATCATATAGTCATCACCCAATTTGGAAAGAGAGGGAGTCTGACAGAAAAATGACTAAAATAGCTTGAGTGCGACAGTACAGGGCCTAGATGCTGGAAAATGCTGTTTAAGAAGAAACAAAAAAAATAGGCCAGCAATGTCATTATCTGTTTTAGTATAGTGCCTCTGGCAGTGCTCCCTCTGCCCACCTTCTTTTTTTAAGCACACAAATGAATTTAATACTCATGAAAGATGATAGTTTGAATCTTTTCAATCCTTGGTGTCCCTGCTGAGTCAGCAAAGATGACAAACCATCACTCTTTTTGGAACATGAAATTAATTCACAATTTTTAATGACAGAAGTGGAAGAACTAGTGATGTAAAATTTTAACACAGCACAGTGTTGGACAGGATTTTAAATAATAGAAGGAAATATCACGATTGTAAATGACCAGGAAATATTTGAGAAGAGCAGAAACCATTCCTGCTTCATCTTTTAAGGAATTTTATAGCGTTTTTACCCCAAAACCAGGAAACTGCTTTAAAGTTAGTTTTAAAAGATAAAATTGAGTCACTGTGTAGAAATTACTAAGACAGCGTGGTAGGTCACTTCTGAACTTGGTACCACCTCCCTCCCCACAAACTCTTTGGTGGGATAGTTATTTGTGATGCCAATGTTAAGGAAAAAATTGAATTGCTAAACTCCAAAGGCGAATTGATTTGAGATCATTGCTGAGGCTGGGATCATGCTGTCCTATCATATGTTAATTATTCCAGAGCTCACAGTTTTGGGGTGGAAGATCAGTATGTTTGCTGGATGGAAGGAAGATACAGCAATGTGAAAGATCTAATATCGAAATGCTTCACGTGACTAACCTCATGTTTGCGGAAGGTGCAAATGGAGGCTCAAATGGCAGATCTACAGATGTGTGTGTGAGTTTCTCTTTCATTCTTCCTTAAAAGAAGCCGAAGAATGTGGTTGTTTAAATCAGGATTTTACCTGAGTACATCTATCCCAGAAAGCAGGAAAAAAATTTCAGGCCAAAATGGTGGCCGTTAGGAAAACTATTTCCCTAGCTCTGATGCAACAGTTAAAATGGTAATTGCATGTGAGTCTACAATTCAAAACTGTTGAAACCTTTTCAAAAGAGGTTTAAAACTATTATAAACCATAGCTCTTAACCACTAGTGTAATGAAGTACCAATAATAAGCTAAATGGGAGAAATGGGTATAGATTAGGATTGTCTGGATTAGATTTTTATTAGGAAATGTAAATTTACTCGTCTCCCCCAAACATATACACACGGACAAAAAACCCTTTCTGCCAACAACTGAAATTTAAAAAAAAGCAAAAAAAAAACTGCTGCATGAGACCTTGCTTGAATTTGATGTAAGGATATTTAACTTTTATATTTTGAGATGTGATGCTGCAAATTTGTGTTTCAATGATCATAAAGCTTTAACTTTTTAAATCTTAGCCTCTACTGTAAATAATTGTAACTACCTGTCCCAAAAACTCATACAACTCTGAAAATATAAAAATTTAAAAATTACTTAAATATCTGTCAACATTTTACAAAAATCTGAATTCTGTCATGCAGAGTTATCATACACAGAGGCTACAACAATTCAAAAGTGCCACGGCCACTCTTATGCTAATGAGGCACTGCATATTCATGGCAGTCCCTCATTAGCATCTTCTGACCTCACTCATTACCATGCCACTTTCGAAAAGAAGGGGCTAGTGTAGACTTCACAGTGAGTAATGCGTTGGCAACATGTTTGTTGTATGACAGTTATTTTGTTTACACAGAATAAATTAAATGGAAAGATTAGAAAAAGAAGAGGTGACATTGAAAGGAAGAGGTGGAAGGGGGACCGGGCAGGGAAAAGAGGCAAGTTGGAATCCACTTGAAGTGCAGAGATTATAAAGGAAGGGAAAGAAAGGTAAAAACAAAGAGACAATCAGCATATAGCAGAGGAAATCCAGTCAAAAAAAAAAAAATCCCTATTTTGGCTGCTTCTGGTTCCTACCAGCTGGAGTCTTTGGTTGACTTCTGCAAACTTCCATAAGCGCCAGTTGACAGAAGGTTAAATACATACTACCTGGGGCCTAATGCCTTTGGAGAAGAGGGTCTTCCCTCACAATATCAGATCCAGGGGGACTCTGGGAATGAAGGGTGGGGCCTGGCTTTGTCCCATTTTATCACTGCCCTGCCCCATAAATGCAGTTCTTCCTGCTTTGCTTGTTTTTACCAGCTGGACTATCTGGCTAGCTTCTCTATGCTTGTTTTCCCCAAGGTTTTATTCATGAAACAAATTTAGAGAAATAGAAAATAGGAGCATGAGAACATAATTTTCCCTGCTTTCTATTTAGAATAAATGTTCTTAGTAAAGAGCTCTAATCACATATGCGAGCTCAACCCTGCCATAAAATTAGCAAAAATTCCAGACAATTCTGCAACATAGTTTTAGTGACTTGGTATTGGCAAATTTTACAGAATCTTCTAGTCTATGAGCACCCTTAACCTTCAAGTCTTGGTATTTCAGCTTCCATGAAGTACTTTTCTGACTCAATGGATTCAAATTAACTTAGTGAAACTGATGTTATCTAACTAAAATATGACTATGTAGCACACGGCTGCTACCACTGTTACATAACTAAAACAAATCTTATATGAAGTGTATCAAGCATGGTGTCAATAGAAAAGTTTATGATCTAATTATGTTTAATCTACTATGTAATATTTGAATGTCTCAATTTATGAGTATTGGCTCTATACCTTTATTTCTAATGTGCTTGCTTCTGGGTAGCACTCACAAGATATTTAGCGTGCACATACTGATGGAAAAATTCAAATTAAATGGCTCTTCAAAGACCATTTAACTCACAATGGAAATTGCCCTTCCATATCTAAGATGCTTCCTTGTGAAAGCCCTAATCAGAGTATCCACAATGGCCTCTAGTATGAGTAAGCAAAGCACGCATCAACATGTGAGTTGCCCATGTGACTTCAAAATCCACATTGTTACCTGTAATTTTCAACCAACTGTGCTGAGGGCTTTGTTTGAAACAATGCATTTCCATCCACCTGACAGAAATGCTTTGGAAACATCTTCATTTAGTCTCATTCCAGTTCAAACCTCTGGACTATGAACGTGGTTAAATTGCTCCCATTAGTAAAAAAGGACTAAGAACTTCAATTATTTGGAAGCACTCACTTAACAAGTGGCAGCTTATTCCATCACTGCTATAAGCTTGAACAAAGAACTCTAATTATTGTATATATCTGATTCCTTCAGCCAATTTTAACTCTCACCTTTTTTGTAAGCCAATCTTTAGGTGTTAGATACTAAACTATTTATAACTTTGTGATTACTGAGCAAGATCTGAGTTATATACTGGCTTTGGTATGTGGCTGGCCCTTTGGATCAGAAGAAACTTTCTGTTTGATGAAAGTGGTTTAAGTAACTTCTTAAGTCTAGTGTTTTTGGTGGTGATACAAAGTCTACAATGTCTAAGGAGATTCCTCTTCTAATTTCTTTGTTGTTCAGTGTGCTGAAACAGAAGTTCAATTTTCTGCTTGTTTGATATGTCTTACGGGAGAATAAAGACCGGTTTTCAGGTGTGGCTTCCTGTTTCTTGGCCTGACTGTCAGTTCAGAAAAATAGAAGGATTTGCAGAAGTTTCAGATAACAGAAATCATGAGACCCAGAATGCAAAAACCCTGTCATGCTGAAATTTTAATCTCAAAACATGAGGCACCTAAAGAATGAGTGTATCTCCTGGAAATGTAGCTAAACAATTAACACTAAAGATCTTGAGCAGAGATGAATTTTGAAAAGCGATTACAAATCCACTTGGAACATTGAATATTCAGAGCATAGAAGATTTGCTAAAAGGACATACTTGGTTAAAAAAAAAAAATCAAGACAACAAAAGATGTGAGTGAAAGAGAAAGAGAGATACCACTGGCATGACCAAGATCTTAGAAAATACTCTGCTGTGGCAAGGTCCAGTATGAGAAACATACTGACAGTGCCTGTGACTACTGCTTAAAAAAAAAATACTAAAATAAAGCAAGACATAAAAGGGTGGATGCAGGATGCACTGGTATTCTTTGAGATCAGAGCAAAAACCCCAAGTGCTGTTTACTGGAATTATAAGAGAGGCTGCCCCTTTGGATATGAGACTTTCAACAACAGGTTGAAGAGGTGTGGGACAGGCCAAATAGGATTCTTTGTTTCTCATCAAACAAATAACTTTAACAGTTGCTTTGGAGATCTTAAGAAGAGTGAGCAAAAGCGATTCAGCCAAGGGGCTTCTGAATTATTGCAGGTCTTCTAATGTATTAATAGCCATTCTGAAATTCATCTGTGAGAAGCAGCCGTAACATACTTGAGATTTGTCCAGGTTAGTAAAGCCTAATCCTGCCACCTTTCTGTATTTGGCAGGATGACAAGCAGAATGTTAGATTTAGACCAGGACCTCCCAGGAATTTCCACTCAAATGCATTGACGAAGCGGGTCTTTGCCCACGAATGCTGATGCTTCAATATACCTGTTAGTCTATAAGGTGCCCCAGGACTTGTTCTGGGGGCTACAGATTAACACGGCTACCCCACCCCTCCGATACTTAACACAGAGAAAGTAGCAGCAACTTCAACAGCCTTGTTGCACGTTCTCAGTGAAGCGTTGCTCAGCAACAGGCCTTAAGTAAGTAAGTTAAGGAAAAGTGCATGATTCTCAGGCTTTGCATCAAATAAGCCATCAAAAATTCATCATCAATAAAATGGATTCAGCTTGCATCTTTCACACAATAACTGCAGTTTAGGAGTACCACAGTATATTCACACAAATAGTTGGGCAGATGTTCTGAGAGTGCCTTGCAGAACCTAATATATCACTTGTGAAATTACAAAATGCAGTGCTTAGCCAGTTTTTGAAAGTTGATCTCCAAATATTTAAATACATCTTTACAATTGGCAAGTCAATTGCTCCCTATTAAAGGATAAAGTTTTCCATTTAATGTCACTGAAGACAAGAGCTAGAAGTGGAAAAATGCTTTTTTTTTTCCCCACCTCAAAAGAATACTAACTTTGGCAGAAAATATTTGCTATACGATCAGGCAAGGAAAATTTCAGCCTGAAAATAAGTTAGTACTGATGACCACAGAAAAACCACCATGCAAAGTGTCTCTCCCCTCCCTGTGCTGACAATGCTAACATAAAAGATACAACATTCAGAAAACTCACCCTGAACGGGCGTCACTACTGTTCCTTTGAAATGTGGGTTTATATGTATGTTCTTCGGTTGTTGAGGTGTCACTGGGGGTGGAGTCATCATTATTCCAGGTGTTTCTATCTGGGGTGGCATATGTAGCCCTGGAGGAGGAGATGAATGATGTTGATGTTGTATGGGAAGCAGCGTTTGTAGCTGTTGCTGTGGGAACAGACTCCTAATAGGCTGCTGCTGGTGAGTGAACCTTTGTGAATGACTCTACAAAAGAACAACAAAGAACACATCCATTTGATTAAAATCAAAATACACAAATTTAAAAAAAAAAAAATCTAATTCCACACCCCCCCCAGACGCACAAAATTGGGATTCTCAGAGAATGTTTAAGGCCAAATTCATACAAAGACACCTACTTCTCCCATAATTCAATCAGTTGAAACTATTGGAACTACTAGCTTCAGAAGGAATAAACTGAAGGAATTTGAAAGCAAAAGCAAATCAGCATGAAGGGGAAACAGGCAGGGGACAAGCAAAGGGAAAGAGTAAGAGATTATTCATTCTGGTTTGTCATGCCAGAGCCTAGCTATGAGTACTATCAGTATCCAAAAAAAATTTAAGAGACAGATGAAAATAAAATGTCACTATCCA
Source organism: Carettochelys insculpta (assembly GCF_033958435.1). Lineage (NCBI taxonomy): Eukaryota > Metazoa > Chordata > Testudines > Carettochelyidae > Carettochelys > Carettochelys insculpta. Next base: position 263,148,897 of record NC_134138.1, read on the forward strand.
GGCACTGGTTATAGCTGTCAGAAAATGAAAGGTGGGGGGGTGGAAAATATGGTGATGATTGGGTTGCTTTATTAAAGAGAATCATCTTAGGTGTAGTCCCAAACAATTAGCCCTGTTTGTGCATGTCATTAGGAAGCACAGTTTTGCTACGATAACTGCACTAGCAACTGCTCACTGTATATGGGATAGAGCCTCACCAAGAAAACTGGTATCTTTTTGTTGTACTTTGTTCCACTGTAAGTATGCGGATTCACTGAATGATAAAGATGCATGGACAAGTCACCTCTAACTAAACACAGCCTTCAGTCTTAAACAAGTAGCTTCAAACTTTGGTTGGAGGTGAGGACAGGGAATCTCTAGTACATACACAAATGGTGTCTTGATACATTGATGAAGACAGCACTGAAAAGCTTGCAATAAAATTATATTTTAATTTCAAATAAATTATATTAATTGAAAACTATCTATAGTAGGCCAAAAAAGTTGATTTATGCCCATCCACCCCAGCACCGTTCTACAAGCAAGGAATATTCACAAGTTACGGTTTGAACCACCAAAAATTACAGCAGTACCTACTAACAATCTGTTATGGTTTAAATATTTCCATTGCCAGGTCTTGCTCCCTCACTTCAATGCATCACCTCTATCACACCCATACTCAGATTCATCTAGGAACAGGGATCCCAGAAAACAGTACTTTACAAAAAACCAACAAAAATTAATTATATTTTTGACCACTTGAGTGTTTTCTTTTCAATAAGATATTAAGATTTAATCATTTGTGGTCATTGTTATTCTTATGGCACTTTTCATAATAACTGAGGCATTAACCCCAACAACCTGGCCACATTCCAATGTGGGTAACTAATCCTCATACCTAAATTCCCTGGTAGATTCAATTACAGGACTTACACTTCACTTGCAGTGTTAGAAAACTTGTGTTGTATTGCCTTGGTAGAAAACTGTGCATGCTAACCTAAAGTTGTCTACATTCCTGTAAGGCCTTGTAGGCACCAGCCAGTTTACAGTGGCACAGCTGTACTGATGCAGCTTTAAGATGGCTCACCTAGCTGCTCCACTGACATAATAAAGCCACCTCCTCCAGAAGCAGTAACTATGTTGAGGGAAGAAGCTGCCCGCCCTGCCTCTTCTGTCCATGTAATTTCTGTTGCTCATGGGTGTTTTTTCACACAGCATACACAAGTTTTACAAAAAAAGCAGTGATGGAGACACACCCTAGGTTTTTATTTTACCCTAATCATAACATTCAATGTTAGAATTATCAAAATATTCAGTTCTAAGAAATAAGGTAACATCAGTATTTCAACAGTCTTGAAAGTCACCAGAATGAATTCAACAAATAAGGAAATATGTGGCCTTATTTCTTCCATGTCCAGTAAGTGGCAATCCATAAAATTGGACTAACAGTCTCAAATGCAGTGATGGCTCTCCTATACAAATGGAATGAGCCTGTTCCTCTCAGCTGATGCAAAAGCCAGAGAACCTGTTTGCATCATTTCAAAAGTGCTTGCAATTTGGATACTGAAGTGAAAACATGGACCTCTCTCATTTCCACAAGCACAACTACAGTTGGGCCAGTAAAGAATTTTGTTTGTTGGCAATTCTTAATAATCTGAAAAGAAACAATTTTAAAAAAACTGTTTGACCCAAAACTAATCCATTCAGTGAGCCAAGAAGTTGAAAACTTGTTTTGAATCAAAAGGTTTTGCTTTGATTATGCGTATTTTTGTTTTAAAAAAAAAAAACAGAATTAAAGAACACTTTAAAACAAACAATGTTGAATGAAAAATTCAACAATTCAAGTGCAAAAATGTCTAAAGTATTTTTCTAGTTTCTTCACTGTCCGAAACAATACAGTGAAATCAAAGAATTCGTGCATTGAATCTGTATTTCACAAAGTTTCGGTTAAAAATTTGGGTAAAGTTCTAAACACAACACTGTGAGACACCCACGTTATCTTATGGCCCATTGGGACAGCAATATATCAAGGTTTGGGATTTTCTAAACCTTTGTGAATAATAAAATATTTTTCTAAAATTCACCCCAGTTCTGAGAGAGAAGGTGCCACATAAAGATGTGCAGATCAGAGTAATAACTGCTATCATTATTTTCTTAAGTATCAATTCCATAAAGAAAATATTGTGCAATAGAGTTACCGCTGTTGGTGGCTGTGTTGGCAGAAGTGCAGGCCTGTGATCCTTCATTCTTCCCCTTTCATTGTTGTCTCTTCTTTGTTCTCCCATTCCATGACACATTATGGAACCTCCTCTCCTCCCTCCTCTCCTTGAGCCATAGCGTCCCTGTTTAAGCTGCCTTTCCCTTTCTTCAAATTCAAATAATGCAGCTTTGGCTTCTGCAGAGAGTTCTGTTATATGGAAAAATGCATACGTTACATATTTGTGATAAAGATTATAAAGACACCACTATAAAGGTAAAAAAATGTCACTACAACAAAGATAACATTTGCAGGCTCTTTAGGCACCTTAAGGTGGCAATGGCATGCTAACATTTCATTTCATTAAAGCAAAATCTATGTTTTCTCTTTGTGCAGTTCTATCTGCTGCAAAGATAAAAAAACAGTGGCAGTTTAACGAAACATGAAAAGGTTTTAAAGTTTGCCTTAAAGTTGTTGCTTAAAAAGTTTAAGTTACGTGAAAGAAGCTAGATTGCCTGCATAAGTAACTTAATTTTGTTTATCCATAGAAAAGGAAGCAACAAACACTACAGCAAAGGTAATACTAGTCTTCCATCAGAGCCAGTTTCAAATGCTTTTATTCTGTACATTTGCTTTATGCCAAAGATCATTTTTGCACAACTGAACAAATCTAGCTGTTATTTTTGAAAAACATGAAATAATTGAATGATTTGCATAAGAATGTATATTTCACTTTTCCTCTACATGCAGCTCAAAAAAAAAAGAGGAGGGGGGTGAACTTTACAGGTAACAAAGACTAAACACACTATAGGGCCCCCAAAATTGAGAGACAGCTTACAAGAGTTGCTGCTAACTCATTTACAATATGCCTAAATGTTGGACAGTAGGCAATACCCCACAAGGACCTGGAACTAGGTCAAAACCCTAGGCGATGCCCTTAACCGAATCACGGGATAACTATGCTGTAATTGAGTTAGGGGACTAAATTACAATTGAAGAGCGGACTAACATATGAAGTCTGTACTAAATATTATAAAACAGAGTGAAGGTTTCCCCAGTAGCATGCAGCAGGCAATACTTTCATGATATAAATGTTTGGAGAGGAGGTGGTGCTCCATTAAGTGACAGAAAATGCTTGTGACAGTGACAGAAGCAGCTAAATGCTTAACCTTAAAAAAAAAACTAATGAATATGAGGTGTGCAAATATGCAGTTAGCTGCTTTTGAAACTGACATTTCCCTTTCTTCACCTTGTTAACAGTGCAAACATAGCAATTAGAAAATATATTTTGCTGTATGATGAAATGAATTTAAAAATCTTTTTAAATAAAAAATCAATGTTTAATGTTACATTTTAAAAAGGGACAGATTCAAGATTATCACATTTCTGTGTGAAATATTTTTCAACTATTACAAATACCTAAAATTGGAAGTTTAGAAAAAAAGTTTAGTTTTGCATTTCTGAAAGCATGCTGGTATAAATCGGTTTCCCTGTTTCTAATTAGTTATTTTCCCACATTGTATGGAGCTTTCGCACAGCCATGTGGAGAAAAATCTGAAAGAGTAGGATAAAACTACAAAAATGGTAGAAAATATAATAGCTAAAGCTACTTAGATCACTATTTTAAAAACTTTTGTGAACTCATTAAGCTTTCAAGCTCACAGGTGAATGAAGTGTCGCTGTATGTGGGAGGATAAAAATATGTTATTTGGTTGTCGATACTTTGTGTATTTGAATTTTGAAGGCTGCATATTTGCAACAGAAGAGATAAAGGTTTAGAACTCAGTTTTACAAAATGCAGCAAAAACTACAGAAACCCTAACATTCACTATACAATTGCAGAGTTCTTGCCAGTTGCCAATGAGAACATGGGGCCAATTGTTGGCAGGGGAGAAGGTTGCACGACTTGATGGTGAATGCTTCTGTTAGCCATAACCATATTAAATGTTCCAGCAATATACTAAGCAGATGCAGTTCCTTTTGGAGTCTTGTGAGCTAAGGAAAATGTGAAACGTGACTTTAAAATGGGGGCAACCTCAGTAAAATCCTAATAGGCCACTAAACATGCTTACCAATTATTTTAAATATTTATAGACATCTTTTCCCCAGCCACTTAGTCCTCAGAGAAGGAGAGGGTTGCTGGGAAAAGATGTGAAGGTTTGGGGAGTCAACAGCAGCCCTTCACCAGATGGAATAGATTATGGAAGGAAGGACAAACTGCATTGGACAAGTTATTGCCAAGGAAGTTCCAGATGAGCTAATGAAATTTTGATCTAGTTAAAACTACATCCCTGGTGTGTCAATCTTTCTTCTTGTGTGTCCAGGATGATGGCACACATTATGTTTCCAAGTTCAAATTTCAGTTGTGTTGGTACCTAAAAATGTAGTTAAGTTGGGAGAAAGGAGTGTTATCTAAACTGTTCCCAAAGCTATTGTTTCCACTCAATGAACTAAAAAGAAATAACTGAAGATTTTTTTTAAGATTAGGCATAATTATATGCTCAATTTTTCAGCCAAATATATTTCTTATAATTGTGACAAAAACAACAGTATAATGGATACTACTCTGACAAACTATAGCAGCCACTGCAGTGCATACTATGAAGACAGTGATTATACGGATATGATTTTGTTTATCTCACTGCAGTTTAGAAAAAATTAACAAATTTTGATTGTAGGACTGTGAAAACACAGAGCAGGAGAAATTAGTGTTTTCATTTTTTTTTTTAAAAGAACAAAACAACTTGAGGTTCCAGCTGTATGCTCCTGCCCTGCAAACATGCAACTGTATTGTACCCATTTGTCATCATCAGTAAAGGCTCATTTTCACATGCAGCGCTGCAGCTGTGACACTGCAGGGCTTTATTAGCATTTTTACTATGCTGTGGGAAACCTCCTCCACCTCCCTGATAGGCAATAGCTATGTCAGAGGAAGATGCTCTCCAAATGACTCTGTGCTATGGAGGTAGAGCGAGGGGCAGGGATTTGTGTGGAAGGTTAGTAGAATTATTCACAGCTCTAGGGCTATATCTACACATGGGAAAAACTTTGAAATGGCCATGCTAATGGCCAATTCGGAGAGTACTAATGAGGTGCTGATAGGAATAAAGATATTTTGATGTTTGCAGGATCCTTTCGAAAAGGAGCCCTGTGTAGACAAGCCGTGCATAAGTGAAACGCTGCACTTTCGAAGTGCCGTGGCAGGCAGCATGCTAATTAGGCACTGAATTTTCATTTCAGCACCTCATTAGTATTCTCCTATTTGGCTATTAGCATGGCCATTTCAAAGTTTTTCCCAAGTGTAGACACAGCCTGAGTGACAGTTATACCCACAGAGGTTTGTAAGTGTTGGCATGGACTAAGACCAAGTGTAGACACAGCCTGAGTGACATAGTTATACCCACAGAGGTTTGTAAGTGTTGGCATGGACTAAGACTCCACACTATGCCAAAGTACATTGTTTGTACATGTATGTGATTTACGAGTAGGTTCAGAGTATAAATCATGACATTTTGCATATTGGCTGATTTAAGCACTCAGACTTGCCAACGTACTGCATTATACATATCTGTGTGTGTACGTGTGAGAGAGAAAGAGTGCGTGCAACAAATGTGATGAAACACTGATTTCAGACCAATACCTCAGTTCATTCACGTTAGGTGTTATACCAAGCCTAACTACATATATATCTGAGAGAGAGAGAGAGAGAGAGAGAGAGAGAGAGAGAGAGAGAGAGAGAGAGAGAGTGTGTGTGTGTGTGTGTGTGTGTGTGTGTGTGTGTGTGTGTGTATATATATTTTGCTGACATCAGCATCCCTACAGCGTAACAGTGCCAGCTGCTTTGCAGATGGCTTTCCATAGCATGGAAGTCAATGTGTTACTTTAAAACCAGGCCTAGAAGGAGAAGTTCCTGGGAAGAGCAGAAGAGAGGAGCAGAGCTGCTTTGAAAAATGTTGCTGATTTTTTTTATTATACCAGACTAAATAAGGTAATTATCCCTCCTTCTTTCCTTAAAGTCTGTTATATACATGCACCCATTGCTCTCCTTTCCATAAAGATAAATAAGTCTGTTATATACATGCATCCATAATACAAGTTCTATACAGCCAGTCAATTTTACACAGTAAAAACACAAAAAAAGCCTTTAATATTCCTCCCTGAAAGAGGATGAATTCAGTATTCTCAGAAACTTACTTTATATCCCTCTCATAACATATCACCCCAACATCTTTTCAAAACCACAAATTACTTTTTTTGGGGGGGGCTGGGTGTTAAAGCACTTTTACCAAAAGTTTCAACGCCATTCACAAGAGAATAATTTTCACATTTTATGTATTTGTTTTCTCAGGACACACATTCAAATCTTGACTACACAATTCTCTTGCATACACATACACAGTTAATGTAGTGAATCAGCAATTATTTTTCCAGTGGCTCTAAGTGTCAAGATTAATTTCACTACCCCTAGTAATAAAATGGTTTCAAATGACATCTTTAATCAGCAAGTAAGAATGCTTCCCTCCAATAGAGACAAGCTGTCACAAAAGGTCACCAAAATGTGACAGGATGGAAATTACGTTTGTAACTTCAACTGAAATGTTAATTTCTCTTTAAATGTTTTCTCAACTATGTTCAGATTATAAAGTAAAGAGATGTAGCTAGGCAACAAAGTTTCATTTTTAAATCTGCAATATCTATTAACAGTAGTCCCAGAAGGGCTAGTATGTATATGCAAATAACAAACTTTGCATTGGTGTTAGTTTAACAGCTCAAGAATATTAATTACTCTATGTCCTTTATGTTACCAAAAGCAAAAATTAAACAAATCACATTTACAGAAACTATTTATCAAAAGCAACTGGCAAAAGACAGAATTGGAACGAATCAAATGCCATTTATTTTAGTTCACATTAGTATTTTTACTTCGTTTTGGTTTTAAACTGACTCATGTATCAAACCACCCACGACACTTGATAAACATATAAAATCTGTTTCCCTTTAAGCTTTTTCCTTAAGCCACTTGGATATACTTAAACCTGTTTACAGCTACCATTTACCTTTATACTAGGCAGCTACAAATTCTAAACAAAGTGTCTACACCAATTCAACAGATTTTATTTTAAAGAAAATCATTTTCAGGACAAATGTGTCAATAAGGTATACATGTCGGAGGGTACCAATGCATTCAGCAGCACCTCATCTCCAAACTATTTAGCCATTATTACTATTATCACCATCATCAGAGTGCCTTGGCATGAAGCCCTCTGGAGACTTCCTCTATCCCAGTCAGGAAGCATTTGTCATTTTATAATATTTTACATGGGAAGTCTTTTCCTAATTAAAGATTTTTCCTGAAATACCAAGTAAGCATAGTTATTAGTTCATTCATTGCCCAGATTCAATAAGTCTTCCCCCATTTGAAACTACTGAAATCTCAGTGTCCTCTGAGGTTGCCCAATTTGTACATTTGACCTGGATCGCATGCCATGGATTTTGCTGTGCCAATCAGGCCTATATCCGTAATACAGTCCTTACTGACAAGATTTGTCAAAGTGAATAAACTGATGAAGTAAAAACTCTTTCCTTCTTTCTTCAATAGCATGAATTCATCGACTGTCAAGAATAATCAAATTTCTTGCAGCACTATTCTTCTTTTTGAGCTGTAAAGGAATCTGAAGAAGGGCAATTTAGAGGAATGTCTCTGAAGCAAGATCTTTGCGTCACAGTAATCACCAGTTGCTTAAGATCCAGTAAGTAAAAGGTCCCTAATCTCCCTCATATAAAAGATCTCACAGGAAAACCAAAAGGTTTAGAATACATTGCCTTTCTTTAGAAGGAAAGCAGAAACAGCCTGATCATTAAATTTTTCATCTCGCTATGTAGACTAGCTTCCATCATGAGGCCACTTCCTCCACACTTTCTTTTTCTGAAGAGGGAGTAGAAGAAATAAGTGGATTGTACCCTTTGCTCTTGTGAATATAGCCCCTGCAGCCTTCCAAAAATATTCTGTCTTACAGAAAGCCTTTGTTAAGATCAGATGGGTATAGCCCTACATATTTGCAATCAGTGTCAGCACCATGCACTCTCAAAGCCTTACAGACCGAGGGTATCTGATAAGCTACCTCCATTCTCTCTCAAATTAGCTGCTTCATATCTTGACTCTTCAGGAAGACATCTGAAACACGTACCACAGTTTGAATGGATACTTAGCTTCTGCAGTAGGATAGTCAGAACTGAACAAGGGCAAATAATACTTCCTAAACTGTCCCACAGCACCTGTGTTATCCTCAGGCTGCTGTATTTTTAATCCGGCCAGTTTTGACACTAGAGCATGGGTACTAGCATCTAATCCGCATCAGAGCCACCGGTGGGCTGCCAGCAGAGCCCCACACTCCCGTCAGCTCCCCGCCCTGGGGTTATTGTGGAGGAGTTCCCCCAACCCCAGGGCTGCCAAAGTTCCCTGAACCCGAGAGCCCTGGTTGGCTCGCTGCGGCTGGAGCTACTGAGGGAGCTCTGTGCCCCAGCCAGCTCCCAGCCCTGGGGCTAACAGGAAAGCAGGGGACCCTGCCGCGGATCTCACAGCTGCCTCTCCCTTCAGCAGCACAACTGAATATCCAGCAATCTCCTGGTCCCAGGGTTGCCAAATATGAAAGAGTTTGCTGTGCTTTCAGTATGCAGCCATAATCTGAATGCCAATATAAGCAGTAGCTTCAATGATGTCCAAGAGGACAAAGGATTTTTTTTTAAATATTTCAATAACAAATAATTCAGCATCCAGCACAGATTTGGTGAGATGAACCCCTCTCCAAGATACCTCACTGTATATCTACTCAGACAGATGGACTAAAACTGGGCAAATGAAGGAAAGACAAAAATCAATTTATCCCGATAATCAATTTATCATTTTTACTGAAATCACAGAATGCCATAACCATTTATTAGCTAATTGATGAAAATATCTTATTGGGATTAAGCATATACTGGCCCTCTCACTTCAATGCTGAAACACGTACCAAATATAAATTCAAGGCCGCTGGATATATGCTGCATGCCAATGTACCACAGCACGTGTTTTTCAACTAGAGTGATGTTTACTATAAATGTGAGCCTTAAACAAGCATAAAAACCTGTAGGGATCATTTAAAAGATGGAAATACGAAAACAGTAGTGGAATCTTCCCAGGGTATAGCCAGCTGCTGTTAAAAGGCACAGGTCCTAGAACTAGGGGTTCTAAGAGCACTGCAAGCACCGCCCCCCCCCTCCCCCGATGTGAAGTGGTTTCCATTATGTAAGAGATACTCACTTCCTATAAAAATTGTTCCAGTCTTCCTGTTGAAAGGACAGCCTGATGAAGATTGGGTTCAGCAGGAGAGGGAGAGATGGAAAAGCTTCAAAGAATACATATTACACTGCCTTTGAAAAAGTATATTTTTTTCTAATATTCTGAAGAAGAACTACCAAAGCTATTACGAAAATAAGCAGCCAAAGATTGGACAGCTTGAATATAGAAAAACTGTCTATGGTGGACTACATTCTTTTACCTTGAAAACATTTATTGGTTAATAGGGTTTTATGTAATCAAATCTTATCCTCTTTTCTTAAAATTGTTATAGCCCATTTGCTCAAAATCTTACCCAAAGTTTCTGGAATGTTTCTCCTCTCTCTTGTTACATTTGAGAGCCTAATGATTGTCCCTTCTTTTCGTTCTGTTTTGAAACGCAGTCGTCCAGATTCTTCATCATCCTCCTCCTCTTCATCAGATTCTTCTTTTGTTTCCTCCTGAAGGTCCAGAGTTTCAATAGCTGCCTGCATCACAACAGAAATATTTGTACAAACTAGTGCTGCCTGTGACTTTTCAGCACAGTAAACGTATTACCATTTTGGAAAGAGTATTTGGCAAGACAGGAAACAAAAATCCATATCTTGTAGAAAGGTTCCACTGCCTGTACCGTTTCTGGTTTTTATAGAAAAAAATTCTTGCACATGCTCTAGGAGCAAGTGATTCACTGTATCTGATAGGTTTGTTTGGCTACAATATATAAAAATCATATATCTGAGGTTTATCTGATTCCTGTAAAACATTTCTAATATTTTTACTACATTGTTCAAGAGGCTATTTTACATATTGTACCAGAACCAAATGTGATTAGTCCAAACTTTAAAGAACAAAACCACGCCAAACATCCTGTGATGACTTGTAGAAAAACTACAATTGCATAATTTCAAAGTCTGGATATCTTTTTGGATTATTCAAAGAACAATAAAAGAATAAATTAATTAACCTTAATGTTTATGACAAGACCAACTGTCAACATAATGAAAGAATAAAGTGAAATAATAAAGTGAAAAGAATAAAATGAAAGAATAAAGACATGGTAAAATCGCAATCTGCGTAATGAAATGTTTTTCTCGAGTCACAACTGAGATAGTCTAGCAGGAGCAAACCTTTATTGTTCATAGAAAACTGTGTCCAAGTGTCAGCGTCTCTCCAGTCTGTCTAACCTACACTCAGTCCCGCTCTCTTCCCTCCTCCACCAGCCCACACGAAAATCCCATAATTTCTCCTGTCCTGGGATGGTGCACAGAAAATAAACAACGTTACATTCAGCTTAAATTTTCCTGATAGTATTAGAATATTTAAATTTCAACCTATTTGCTATTAAAGGTTTTTAAACCTACTACCAATTCTATTCCTGATTTATTGGCTCTCATACCGATTTTAGTTTGAAATTTTAAATATTATTATAACATTATTTGTCATTAAAGGGTTTTTTTTTTAACATACTAGCAATCCAATTCCTGATTTATTGGGTGTCTCATACCAATCTTAGTTCTTTTTAGAACAAACTTTTTTTTCTGTTTGATGAAGACAAAGAACATATTGAAGCAAGGCATAATATGGTCTTCTAAATTAGGGCAGTACAGTGACCATCCAGGCAACAGGCAAAACAGGATGGCTCTCCTTTTAGAGTCCTTATTACATCTGAATTACAAGGAAAGAGAATGGTAAGGAACAAAAGATTTGCCTGAGTGTAGCCAAAGTGGGACTAGGAAGTGGTCATTGGCCCATCATGTGCACCAGAAAGTGTATATTTACACCTCATGTATCAAGGACAAAACTCTCCCATCAAGCACCAATCATCAGCATCCTCTGCTTACCCATGGGGTCAGCATGGAACCGTGTTTTATGATCTGCTTTGGACTTTCCCCTACTTCCTTTTCAGACTAAATATGAGACTTTTAGACTGGCTGAGGTGGGTCGATGTTTTGCCATCCCCAAATGGGTCAGAGACAAGGCGAGATGGATATGGAGACCATATCCATATATCACAACTTAGTAGGTAGGAAGTGTGGAAGATGTCCAGTGCAAGTCCTCACTAGAGAGGGGAATAGCAGAACACGTGGAGTTCCACAGGGAAAGTTCTGGGTCTGGTTTTGTTTAACATTTTAGAAAGTACACTTAAAATTTGTGGATGATACCAAGTTGAAAGGGGTTGCAAGTATCTTAGAAGACAGGATTATAATTCAAAATGATCTGGACACATGCGAAGCACCTCTTAAGAAGAAACAACGAGTTGGACAGATACAACATGGAAGCTGATAGCTTAGCAAGGAGTACTATAGAAAAGGATCTGGGAGTCATAGGGACCAACAAATTAAATCTGCGTCAGACTGACACTTGTGGAAAAAACAAATATTATTACTGGATGTATCAGCAGGAGTGTTGTGAACAAGCAGCAAGAAGTAATTCATCCACTCTGTTCTGCAGTGATTAGGCCTCAACTGGAATAGTGTCCCCAGTTCTGGGCACCAAATTTCAGGAAAAAGGTGAAAGCTGGGGAAAAAAAAGCCAAAAAAGAGCAACAAAAATGGTTAAAGGTCTAAAAACATGACTTGTGAGATTGAAAAAAAATGGGCTTGTTTAGTCTGGAAAAGAGAATACAGAGGGGACATTATAACCATCTTCAAATATTTAAAAGGTTGTTACCAGGAGGAGGAAGAAAAATTATCCTCCATAACCTATGATGATAGGACAAACAACAATGGGCTTAAATTGTAGCAAAGGAGGTATAGCATTGGACATTAGGGAAAAGCTTCCTGTCAGTGGAATAAATTTCCCGTAGAGGTTTTGGAATCTCTATCATTGGAGATTTAAAAGTAGGTTAGACAAACACCGGTTAGGATGGTCTAGAAGGTGGTGCTCACTCCTGCCATGAGTACAGCAGACTGGAGTTGATGACCTCTCAAGGTCCCTTTCAGCAGCCTAGAGATCATGCTGCTTAGTAGAATTACAGTACCCTAATAAGACTAGAAGAGACAAATCAGAAGCATGGCATGGAATATTAATGCTAAGCCTTCCATATTTTAGTAGTTTAATGTATGTGATTGGATAATAGATGTGCTGTGCTTTGACCTCCATTAGTCTTACACCTGAACCCTCACCTTCAAGCTCTCATTCACTGGCACAAATGAATACTTCCTATCAACAGAGACATTAGATCAATCAGTTTTGGATTATTTATTTTCTCTGCATAATCCTTCTACCCCTATTTGGGGATGCATATAATTTTGCCCATTGTAATTAGCTTGTGATTTGAGACAGAAATACTTTGAGTCCTGAAGTGTAGCCCAGTTATGATGAGCACAAGCAAGTTCTGACCAGCAGATTACAACTTGGAAGTGGGGCAATGATGCTGGGAGAAGAAAGGCAAGGTGAACTTAACAGAAATGAACACTCTTGCTTTGCCCAGGAACTGGGACAAATCTCCATTATCAGGGAGATGAAGGATGGTAACGGAAAGGGCAAACAAAATAATGTTTTATTGACCAAAGAGATGAGTCTCAGTTACCAACATTTTTGGTCACACTACATATTCAAGCTGATAATTAAGATCAAATACTGCTGACATTTTTGTCAATAGCAAGAACATAAACAGCTAAGATCACAGCCACATAACACCACACATCATGAATTTATTGATTCTTTTTTGAATAAAGGAACAGAGCTCATTAGTAAATTGCTTTTACTGAAAAATCGCCATTAGGCAGTCCTCAAAATTATAAATCTGAGGCAGTCGAAGTTTCTATTCCAAAACATAAGCTACAAAGCAAGTACCTTTCTAGTCAGTTTTCAGGCAGATCAAAATCTGCATATGAATAGGCTGACAATGCCTGATTTAAATCTACAAGTCAAAAGGATCCCCAAGGATATGAGTTGATGGAAAGAAACAGATAGTGTATATACAAGGTATATGTACATAAACTCCCTAATTATATCTTCTTCATTCTCACTGGGTTCAAGTTGGTTAATTTTTTTTCTGCTGTTCCTGGAAAGGAGTCTAGCACATATTATGCCTAACAGAAAACCAACTCCTCTAAGGTCTCAAACTGTATAGTCATGATGGCTGATCTGATTTTTGCTTAGCTTCCGATTTGTCTTTAGCTAAAATCCCTGAAAAAATTACTATTGAGATTATGAGTTTCTAGAGGAGAAAATATGCAGAAGTTGGCTCATACTGCACCCAAGATGGAATCTGTTATTGTGGAAGTATTTACCCACAATTACACCCTGCTAGTCCTAATGAGAAAGACAGGTTGCAGATGACAATTTCAGGTTCTGATTTCCATAATATTTAACAGTAAAAGAGAAAGCTGCAGAACTCAAGATTATCGCTGGATGTTCTGAGAGTTTGGGGATTAACATTTCTGCAGTCCCAATAAGGTCTAATTATCCAGCACATTTTAGGTTTTTGCTCCATGTCAATTTTTAAACAATTGTCAAGGTGGTAATTAGATATAATGATCTGACTGAAGTAGTACCATGGACTATGCTTTTATTAGGTTAATACACAGTCTTTGGCTCTGGATAGTGTAAGTACAGCAGAGTATCAAGAGATTGTTTATAGACCAATAAATGCACAGTGACTATTACTAAAATATTACCAAGACTAAAAGTGTTTATTAAACAAACCTACCCCAAAAAGATTAGCTTAATAGCTTTATCTGATACAACTAGAGACTGTGATAAACACTCCAAAAATTAAGTAAGGATATAAACATTCTACATTTCTGCTGCTTTGTTTTACAAGATTAAGACAGTCCAGCTCAATGAATATTCCAAAAGATCCTAAAAATTAAAATTTTGGTTAAGACTAATATTGCACCAGGTTCCTGGAAAGGCAGCAGACAACAAATCCCCTTATTATCCCACCAGGAATTTGTTTTGTTTCAAGTTAATGCTGCAGAGTCAGTGTGACACCTCCCTACTGTAAACCAGTGAGCAAATACCTGTAGGTTTTTGGCATGAAGCCTCTAATTCTGCAAGAGATGAGCAAGAACATTACATCCTTACCTGATGGAAGAATTAATACAAGACTGCAAGGAGAAGCCTGCAGAATTTTCAGAACCGTGCATGAGATGGTTCCACATAAGACACCAATAGGCCTTTGCCTTTCTGACTTTCAGTGACACTTGAGACTTAAGTGCTTTTGAAAATTTTACCATCTTGACCCCATATGTTAATTTGAGGAGAGAGGTGTCAAATTAGATACTAAGATATACAGCAGAACTTGAGTGTTATCGCATACTTTGGCTGTGTCTACACTAGCCCAAAACTTCAAAGTGGCCATGCAAATGGCCATTTAGAAGTTTACTGATGAAGCACTGAAATACATATTCAGCGCCTCATTAGAACGCCGGCAGCCGCGGCACTTCAAAATTGACATGGCTCGCCGCCACAAGGCTCCTTTTCAAACGAACCCCAGCAACTTCGAAATCCCCTTATTCCTAATAGCAGATAGGAATAAGGAGATTTCGAAGTTGCTGGGGTCCTTTAGAAAAGGAGCCCCGTCTGGACAAGCTGCGTGGTGGCAAGCCGCGGCAATTTCGAAGTGCCGCAGCTGCCAGCATTCTAATGAGGCGCTGAATATGTATTTCAGTGCTTCATTAGTAAACTTTGAAATGGCCATTTGTATGGCCATTTCGAAGTTTTGGGCTAGTGTAGACACAGCCTTTGTGAATGGAGGCTGTTCTTTCAGAAGTTTATACCTGAACATTGATTTAAGACCGCTTTGAAATTTTACCATGAAAAAGAAAATGCTGGTTTTAACCATCTTAATTTACATGAAACAAAGTACAGATTTCCTTACTTTGTGGAAGGTATTTTAATCTCTTTTTTTAAGTAGTTTATACTTAACAGCAAACCGAACACTATAGTATTTGCTTTTCTTGGTGTACATAGCATAACTGCATACTGCAGTTCCGAAAGAGGGGTGTGGGTGACTGGTCAGTTTATAACTTTGATAGTCGTTAAGTCTGTGGTGCGTCTATGTGTGACGGATTCCAGGTACTATGCAGAATGATAATTCTCCCACCTAAAAATTCCAGTTATGTAAGCAGTAAAGAAAACATGGCCTTCAGTAAAAAAAATTAAATCCAATACCGTCATTATAAGAAATGAACACAGAAAAACTAGCAAAGAACAATAAAACTTTCTGCCTTGTACCGACCACTCTAAAAATAAAATGATGTATCAAGAATTAATTGCTGGCTTTTAGCCAGCTCACAGTCAGTTGGCATTAACTCTTAGCTGGAAGTATGAACAATTCTAAATCATTATAAATTCTGCAACAAGCAACTGTTTCAAGATTTCTGTTAGGCACACAACGTACCTCTGATTCATTTGTAGGTGTTTGGGAATCAGCAACTTCCTCCAATTCCTCTTCAGCTACATATTCTTCTTGTTCTTCCATCACTTGTTGTTCATCATATGATTGTATATAATCTTCATCCTAAAACAGTTATACAAGGAAGAGCCATGTGGAAGAGTTCAGAACTATACATGTACAGATTATAACAAATGAAAACATGCTCAACCAAAATTCAGGCTATTCGGACTGGATTTTCTATTACACATTGTAGTATAATATTTAGCAGGGTTTTAGCACGACAATAGTGGATTTAAGGCTACTGACAATGTATTGTATTGTTAATAGTGTTAACACAGATAATTAATATGGTGTGATTTATCTGATGCTAACAGAGGTCCCATTAATTTCAGTGGTATGATTTATCTGATGCTATCACATAAGTCCCATTAATTTCAGTGGCACGAGGATCAGCGCCTTAGATTTTAAGTTCTTTGGATGTAAACCTAGAATATTTGCTTGACCAAAGCACTATTTGCCCCCTGGTACTATACAGCCATCTTTATTTTAAAAAGGGAAAAATAAAAGATTGTTACTCTTTAAAAAGTTATTGTACTAACTGTACACAGATATTATTCATTTGTGTTGAAGTGATGTCTAGACAGCCAAAGTAAGGATCAAGCACCTACTATGCAAGATGTTGTACAAACAAATTAAAAAAAGAGCCAAAACTTTTCTGAATTTCTACTTATATTTTAAGAACATTTTTCTCCAGGTATGAAGTTTATACTGTGATTATGTGCTGTTTACTTGCAAATAAATAAGGACATGCTCCTCTGTATGGTGCTTAAAAGATTTCAAATTATGCACGTGACATTTTCTGTACTAACCTCCAATCTCTTTATTCAGACTAAGACAGTTCTCAGTTACAAAAAAGGATGAATGAGCAGGACATCAATCACTTTGGAATATTAGCACCTTAAAGATGTCTTTAGCAGGTCAATAATCTTTTCACCTTGGAAGGACTTTATCAGATCTTGTCTAAAGCCTGGATAAAAGCTTTTGCATTATGTACTTCTAACAATTGGCAGTGTATCTCCACCACACAAAGCTGTTTTTTTCCTTAAGGCTACAACCCTCAAGGTCATGGTTCTCAACTGCCTTCCAGTCTGACAAAGGCGCATTACCTACCGCCAAACAAGCTGTCACCACAAACTTTGTCACAGCCTAGATAAAGAAACTGGCAGACAGTGATAATAGGTCTAATTTTCCCTCCTCCCTAGGGAGGTAAACAGATTTCAAATCAGTCTAAAAACCTATGCACATGAAGCAATGTGATCTTTGCAGATATAATAGAAAGAAACTCACTGCAAATTCATCTAGTGGTTCATTGATTTCAAGGTCTAGCACTTCATCATTGTAAATTTCTTCCTCTCCTTGTTCTTCCACATATTCTATTTGGTCTTCTGTCAGCTCAGCATCATTGCCTTCATACTGTCCTTCCTCTGTGTACTCCTGAGCATACACTTCAGGTTCACCCGATTTGTCATAAGCTATTTCATCCTCCCCTTGGTCGTATTCAGAATCGTGTTCTATCGCAGGGTCATTAGCATTCTCCGAGAATTCATACGATGTAAGCATGCCAGATGTAGCGTTAAGACTAACTGTAACACCTTGAGAACTGCAGTGAAAGAGGAAAAAACATCCTGACTGAAGTTGAAAATACATCAGTTAGCTACATTTGTAAGGATTTAGTACAATGGAACATGACTTCTAAGTTCTTGAAGAAAAATATAGCTCACACACAAACTTGACTGAATGCCATGAACTCAGAGCGTATACTGTATCACAGCTTATCACCAGCTGCAGATTATTTGACCAGGGGGAATCAAATCCACCAGATGGTCTAACAGGTCAGGCTGGCAGAAGTCCTGAATGGTAACCAAGCAGACTACATTCAATTTTAAAGTCCCAGGCTAACAAAAATACACAATAAATGACTTCAACTTCATCAGCTTCTAGTACTTCAGATAAGCTACCAAATAATTGTTGTTAATACATGAACAGAGACAGAAAAATATCAAATTGAATTTATAGTATTTAGATAGATTTAAATTTTCCATTCAGAGATAAAAATAAGATAGAATTGCATTTTAATGGTTACGTATGGAGATTTAAAAAGTTATGACAGTAACAGAATCCGTATGAACCTAAAAACAGTATTTAAGAAACTGTTTGAAAAACTCAGCTAAACCTAGAACTTAAGTGGTGATGGGTGCTTTGCAACAATTGATATCACAACCTAAACAGTCAACTTCCAACTCAAGAGTTGGTGAAAAAAGTAGGAAAACCAGTTGATTCACAAATATTCTGTTTTAAATTGCATTTACTTGAAATCCACCATTACAGATTTGCTGACAAATGTGACTGACATTATTATGTGTGGGGAGAAGAGGGTCTGCTTTAGTTTTAAAACTTTTTTCCTTTACTATGTCACAGCTCTAGAAATCATATTAAAAGGAATCAACTTTTAAAAAAGTTAGGGCCACAAATTCTAGACAGATGTATATGTGTATTTGTACACCAAGTTGTCCTAAACTAGAGAATTTAGTGCAAGCTGGAGAGAAAACCAATGAAAGCATTCACTCCACAGGTAACAGCTGCCAGACATGGAGAAGTAGTTCATATAAAATCAGGAGTTATCCACAGATACAATGCTGCAGTGGCACACTTCAGCAAAGAAACTACATACTCTGACAGCAAGGGTTCTTCCATTTATGCAGATACTCCACCTTCATTAGAGGCAGTAGCTACACAGATGGGAAACTTCTCCCATCAACCCAGCACTGCCTTTTCTGGGTATTAGAACTGACTTCTGTCGCCTCTGAGCAATGTAGTTATTCCAACCCTAATTTTCTAGACTATGTCTGGACTAGAGGATTTGGTCGACAAAACCACCGCTTTGTCATCAAAACCCAGGGAGTGTCCAGATTCCCAAGGGCACTCTCTCAACAGTAAGTCAACATAATGCAGCACTTTTGTCAACAACTGTACCGCACTCGCCACAAGGAAGAATGCTTCTGTCAACAAAAAGCTGGTCTGGAAGTTCCAGGGACCTTTCTGTTGACAGAAAGTGTTTCTGGGACACTGGGCAACACTGTCTACTGTGGTTCTGAGTGGCCATTCTGCTGATAGAACGCTGGGCAGTCTGGCCACTCTCAGTCAACAGCACAGATTGCTCTTGTAATCCAATCTGGCGATCTGGCCATGATCTGTAGACAGAAGTTTTGTCAGAAGATATATTCTCTGACAAAAACTTCTGCCGACAAATCCCTCTAGTCTAGATGTAGGCAAAGGGTAGACCAGGCCTCAGTTTCCCTCCGCTTGGGAAGCACTACTGCCTTTTCTGCATTCTCTCCTCTTTCCTTTCCCCATTGTGCAGTCATATAGCTACACCCTGCTGCACAGCACAAAAAGGAAAGGTTGCAGGGGAGAAACACAGAATACACAATTTAGTTTCTCCTATTTAAAGGAAAATTCCGTTTCTGTTTTGATGGTTCTTTAACTCAGTTCTCATGAGAATCATTTGTCCACATTGCTAGTCTGAGGAGAGAGGGAGTTTGGCCCTACTTCTATAACTGCATTAAAGAAAGCTACCTCCTTTTCCTCCCTCCTGACTATAATAGACTACAGTCAGGAAGAAAATCTTAGGAGACACAACACTTGGTTGAGCTTCTTCCAAGATGTCAAATATATTTTATGGCATCACATGACCCCTTTAGCCTGTATCCTTAAAAAGCTTACAGTCAGTTAGGGTCACAAACCACTGCAGAACATTCATGTGTCAGAGAACGACTGTTCAGCTCTAAAGCCTTTGTACAAGTTTCAGTGCTGCATGGTGCTAAAAGGGATGCAACAATACAGCCCTCAATTCAAATTTCATGCAGTTGCAGCCACCCTGAACAGACTCAGATGTCAGATACCATCTTGAAATTAAGAGGGTATTCTGGGGCTCTGCAGGGGTCAAAGTTTACCATGGGGGATGGGGTAGAGAACATCAGGGCTTGGGTTGATGTCAATAATTTAAAAACAAAAACCTGTTAAATGAAAGTTAAGATTGCACAGCTGAAACGATGAGATTAAATGATGGGCTGAACATAAGGAATAAGTAATTTCAGGTCAAGCAGTAATTTTCGGGATATTTTTACAACCCACTAAAACTGTAAGGTTACAAGTGCTTTCTCAGCCATAAATACAGGAGAAACATGCTTGGTTTATACAACAGATGTTATAGGTATATCCAGGTACAAGGGAAAGCACTTCAAAGCACAAAGATACAAGCATATTTTGGAAATATTTCGATATGACTAATTTTGATGAACAGGGTTTACTACACAGCATTACTAGTGCTATAATTACCTGAATATCTTGCATTTCTGATGCCTAATGCTCCATTAAAAGATAAGAAGAATACCTATTGTTTGCAATGTAATTATAGGCAGGCTGCTACTGGGATATCAGGAAGATAAGATGGGTGATAAATTATTGGATCAACTTCTGTTGGTGAAAGACAAGCTTTTGAGTTGCAGGACTCTTCCAAGAAAGGTACTCAAGTGTCAAGAGCAAAAGACAAGGTTGATGAAATTGTTAAGCAGATTGAGTTTATGTACGTTGTAAGAGACCACTCAAGGAAAAGCCAACAGGTAACACCACTGCAATCAAGGAACAAAGGGAGGGTTAGTGGGTTACAGATCACCTTCAAAAGATGAGCTTGGGAGCTTACATACGTAACTTTTCTTGACATTAAAAATCATGGACTCTTACTGCAAAGTTGTTACCTGCCCACTTCACTCAAATTTGTCTCTTGCAGCACATGCTAACTGTTTATACTTAATATTTTCACCTTGTATTTAGCGGTGACGCTCTGGAGCCTGGGCCATGCTACATAAACTGACTCATGTCAACCAAGCTGTGGAAGTGTCTTCACTTAATCTGATGCCTGGCAACATTAAGTCTCTCTCCATGGTCATTTAGTAACATCAACTCCCTGAACAGCATACACTCACAGTCAATGTGGTTAAGTTGACAAAGTGGCAATGCAGACACTGTACTGCTTGCATTGAGAGTTACTAGCTTTCAGGAGCTGTCCCACAATGCTCCAGACTGACAATACAAATTTATGCAAGTGTTCCTAGTAAGGATACGCACCTCTGACATAAGGAGACAATAACTGTGGTGTCTGTTAAGTCAAGTCAACAAAATTTTGTAGTTTAGACGTGCCCTGAATAACTTCTCTGACCAGAATGAAAGTTCTGTGTAAGCCTGAAAGCTTGCCTTTTTCCATCAACAGAAGCTGGTCCAACAAAAGAGGTCTGTTACCTTGCTCCCTTGTCTCTTTAATAACTATGTCATTAAGCAGCAACTTAGTAACTTGTTAATTAATCCATAAAATTTAACAAGAAGTCCTGCAGCACTTTATAGACTAACATTTTTTGGAGCATACACTTTCGTGGGCACAGACCAACTTCATTGTCTTTACCCACGAAAGCTGACACTCCAAAAATTGCGTTAGTCCATAAGGTACCACAGGACTTCTTGTCGTTTTTGTGGATACAAACTAACACGGCTACCCCTCTGATACTGATCACCACAAAATTTAGGAAACACCACATACCTGAAATTTTGTTCATCTTCATTGTCACTCTGTAGAAGATCATCATTCAGTTCTTCATCTGACAAGTCTGACTGATTCTAGATTATAACAAAGTCACGAACATTTATTACTGTTTTAAAACATTCAAAATCTAAATAAAAGATTCTCTAAACACTACAATAGAAGAATATGGACCATCAGCGGCATGTCGATAATGAAAACATCTGGCCAAATGGAACTGATTTTTGAAAGAATTCTATAATCAGCCGATCAAAGGAATGACGTAGAAGACAACATATCTGAATTTCAGTGGAGCATTTAATATACTCATGAAAACTTGCAAGATTTATTCCAACTGGCTTAGATTTCAGTATTGCTACAGGGACTGAAAACTGGCTGAAGTACAAACTAAAGGGTAATGATCAACCAGCAATGTAATGAGCTGAGGGAAGTGTTTAGTAGAGTATCAGAAGGGTTGGTATTAAGTCCTTTATTATAAACAACTTAATTACCTAATCAAGTGGCATGACAGAGGGTGGGAGTGAACATCATTTTACTACAATTTCTTAGGGACACTAACTTGGTAGACACAAATAACTGGAAAAGATACGAAGAGGTTAAAAACATGGGCAAAACTGGAAGGAATTCAAAGAGGAGAAAAAATTATTCACAAGTATGTCATTTTTCCAGCTTGTCAACAGTGCTATCAATTGTTTTATTTGCCTTTCAATAAGTTATTAAAAGCTGACTACGCATAACTTAGCTAAGTGACTGTATATTCATGCCTCCAAGGTAGTAAAAGCATTAAAAGTTACAGGTAAACCCATCTGTGTATAAATACAATAAGATTTAGAAGAAACCATTCAAGCTTAGTATCTGTGAAATAACTCCCTAAATATTTCTTTCTAGGCGGTTGAACAGTATCCCACAGAAAGTGGTGAGAGTCCTACCCTCTTCAAATCTTTAAAATATAGACTGCACAAAGCACTACTGCTGGGGATATTCCAAGCTAAAATGTTTAAAATTCTGAGCACAATATTTTAAAATTCTTCAAATGTTACTGGTCAAAAATAACACTGCGTAATCATGGCGGTTTCAATTATTTTGAAAATTTATTTCAAAACACCAGTTAGCAAGTCTGTAACAATACAGACAAAAAAAATTCTCCTGGGTAGTACTGTAATCGCCAAGATACGTGCATTCGAAATGAACATATCTTGTGTTAATGCGGGGCGGGGGGGGAGGCAGCTGGAAGCTGGCTGGGCAGCGTCCGACTGGCAGAGCCAACCACAGGGCCTCCAGCCAGGGGGCAGAGGTCTGCCAGGGCCCTGCAACTGGGAAGTGGCTGGGCTCCCAGCCAGCCCCCAGCAGCAGTCCCAGATAAGGCTAATGCATGGTTCCCCTCTCCTCACTGCTTGCGGGACCCAGGAAGCTGACC
Organism: Carettochelys insculpta; assembly: GCF_033958435.1. NCBI lineage: Eukaryota > Metazoa > Chordata > Testudines > Carettochelyidae > Carettochelys > Carettochelys insculpta. The sequence continues at coordinate 263,171,810 of NC_134138.1, forward strand.
AGCCAGGAGCTGGTCAGTTTCCCAGGTGCTGCAGGTGGTAGGGAGACAAGAACCAGGCTGCCCCTTGGTTTCCAGCTCCCTGCCACTGCAGGAGCCATGAAATGGACCAGCCCTCGTGGGCCAGGAAACTGATCAGCGCTAGTCAGTTTCCTGGCTCCTGAAAGATTTTCCCCTCACACCCAAATTGCACAAAAATTTGAGTTACATGGGGGTCGCAGGAACGCAACCCCAGTGTAACTCAGAGGTTTACTGTAGAGAGTTTAAAAAAAAAAAAAAGCCCAACCTATCGCATTCCAGATCCTGTTTTTCTGCCCCATTCCTCCAACCCCAGAGTCAAGCCACAGGGTCCTCCCTAGTCCAGCTATCTGCACCTCCTCGCCTCTGGAGTCTAGCCGTGGGGCCCCCTCCATGCCCAGATACCTGTACTCTTGGGACTAGACTAGACTCTTGGGAGTCTAGCCCCGCTCCAACCAAGTATCCACGCACAACCCAAGTCCAGCTGCTTCTCCTGGTCCAGATACTTGCAGCCCCTTCTCCCAGAGTCAAGCCACACACATCTGTGCCCCACCCAACAGAGACATACACACACCTCATACAGGGGGAAAAACAGCTGTATGCTCAGACCCAAGACTGCATGGGGTTTGCTATTTTATCCTTCCCTCAGGACATGCTGGGAGCTGCAGATGCCAGGAACCACCTCCCCACCTAGCAGGTCTCCTATATGGGAGCTGGGCTCCGCTGGTTCCAGAAGCCCCTAGTGGGGTTAACTGTACTGTAATCCATCTCGGGGGGGGGGGGCGGGGGCAAGAAATTTTGTGCCAGCAATGTTGATTTCTGCATTCCAAAGTCATGCTGAATTCCCCAGCAGTAAATGGATAGCCTTGAAAACAACTTCTGCATTGCTTGAGCGATGACTTCGAATTTATTCATATTTGGATTAACATTTGTTTAACTCACCATTCTGTGGGATGTTTTTTTCACCCATTTATTATAGCAAGGATTGCATATGTAGGTATTATTCCTACTCTTGTGGGGAAAAAAATGAAATGCTATCATGAAATAATTAAATTAAATATTTATGGTGATGCAGAAACAAGGACCGCTAGACAACCAGTAGGCTTTGCAGCATTACTTTAGAGGGATCAGACTTTTTAATCACCATCTGTGACCCAAGAACTGACATTAGGGGATCTTTCTACTGTGGGAATGACAGAACCTTTGTCTCATTCACAGAAAAGTGGAAATGACTATTGGCTTTGGCTGCCATCTGCCTTCCCCAGTATCCTGGATATGCCTGATAGAGCAGAGCTGCAGTTCACCGACTGTAGTACACCAGTATCTCACATAGGTGGGTGTCAAGATATTGGACTGTCTCAGGGCTTATTTATACTTACAGCTAAATCAGCACTATTGTGATGGCAGGCATCTTTCCCCATCTATGTTTATATTGCACCTTTCTAAGAGGCAGAAGGTAAGTCAGTGGGAGAGTGCCTCCCACCAGTACAGTGTGATGTAGGAGTTACATCTACTTCAGTTACATAACTGAGGTCAACATAACTTAAGGAGTTCTACTTACACCTTTGTATACTCTAGCCCTCAGGAAGGGAAAAGAAGAATGTTATGTATCACCTGGAAAGTTTATTTTTGCATGGCTTAAGTGACGGAATAAGCTAAGCAGAAACTGGTGTTGAAAACAACTCTATGTACTATTCTTATGCATGTATAAGAACAGAATAAGCCTTATGCAATGTAAAGTGATTGTGTGCACTGCCAGCCACACTTTCTAACCACCAGAAAGGAACAGATTAGTGCCCTTGGTAAACATGTCTCAGACAAGCTATTTACGTCTGTTACTGAAGTCAAGGTAGAACTGTTATCTTTACAAAAGAAACTATGTACTTCTTGTTTGTGAGAGTGAGGAATATGTGCATGAGAAAAGACAATCTTGAAGGGCATCAGTGCAGCCAGATGATCAAAAGGAGGGAACAGAGACTACCAAGTATGTGCTCTGTACCTGATGACAAACAAGGGGCAGATTGACAGCCCTGAAGCTAAAGCAAGCATCTCAAGAGGAAAGATAGCAAGATCCAACAAAAACTAGAAAAGCACTCAAATAATCAAGATGTTCATGCAAATGACTACAAAAGTAGTCATGAGATAACTATTTGTTGCAAAGTAACTGATTATAACATGATACAGCAAAACACAGACTTATATGAAAAGGAGCTCCTATGCAAGATGGGGTATCTTGCCATGACACTTTGGGTTCTGTCTTGCAAATCCTCGGAGTACTGCCAGTGATCAAAAGAAACCAGATCCTCTAGTTGGGCCCAACTGATGAGGCCATTAAATTGATCTGAGCCACAGACTTGTAACATAATCATCTGCAAGAATGTGGTGGGTGGAAGGACAGGCATGCCTTTTTCCCTGAAATAGATCCTACGTGCTTCTTATATACATATAGGCTGGTGAATAGAGCTGGGTGGGAGACTAGTAATTGCATTTCATAAAGTATTACTTCTGTTCTGATTTGGAGCAAAACCAAAGATTTAGAAATTATGTGCAAAAGTGAATGTAGTCTTGGGGCAAGTCACCACTGAAAGCCCTGTGGCACAAATTCAATCATCTCCGTGCAATGTTTCCATGTTGACAAATCAGGTTTTTTTCCCTCCACTGTCAGAATTTCTCCAACCACCTTTACTGTTTAGATGATCTATCTAATACTGAAATATGAATAATTTTAAAATAATTGCTATTGCTTGTGCAATCCTTCCTAATGGCCTGCAAGAACTGTTTTGGGGTTCTTTTAGTTTTCTGTATTTAAGTTCATTTAATCCAAATAAATAACAGATCTTTGATGATTTATAAATGATCATATAACATGACAACATAAATTGTGAATGAAATACAGGTTCACATTTAAAATAGTAATGAATTATTGGGCAGTCATGAAAACATGCATATTTCTTACCTTTTTACCCGTTAGCAAATCCTCTCCTAGCAAATCATCTTCAAGTTCGCTGGAAAACATAAGCGAATATTAAGCATACCCATTTTTCTTCTGGAATAATTATTCAATACAATAATTTCAATATCAGACAGAGAATTGTTCCTGAATCCAGCATGGTTTTTATTTGATAATATATAGCACATTAATGTGTCAACGTAAGAAAGAGGCTTACACCATGCAAGGGACAGGCACTGAATTTATATATTAAGGAAGGCTGAATGTTTTCAAGATGTTGGGACCCTTTTATAAGGAGACCCATCCATGACAACCAAATCACAGTATTCCTTCCAATCCCCTATACGTAGAAATCTTAGAGCATTTCATCTAATTCTACTTTATTAAGCCACAAATGAGGCACAAAGAACCTAGCATTCCTGGTAATCCATTAGGCCCAGTATGAATAGCTGAAGAGTAAGAGGAACTTGCATTTGGAGGCTAAAACAAATCCTTACTAAAAAAGAGTCTCTCCCTTTGAAAAGAACTGTTCAAAGCTGTGAGAGTGTTTAAATGCTTTTTTCATTCAATTTTTTATTCCACTGCCTTCCCATCATAAGCCTGCTCTGTACTACAGAATTAGGTCAACATGGATTGACATTGCTGTCTTATCACAAAGCATGTAAACTAAAATGCAATTGCTATTGATATAAGGTGCCCACTAAACCAACTTTACTCTACCTCTGTAAGAGAAGTTGTGCTTCACATCTGGGGCATGGGTTCAGCCAAGTAGTGACCAAAGAAATGGAAGCTACAGAGGTAAACCACTGAAGATGACAAACTACCATAGGTGAAATGTGGGGGAGGGGTTCACATGCTCCCTGAATGTGGTCATATGGTACAGCTGGGTACCCTCCCTGTGAGGCAGCTGAACCAGCAAATTCAGGGGCAGGGAAAAGCAGGAAGATGGAGGGTGGAGATTCTGCTTTCCAGAATGGGCATAACTGCAGTTGTTCCAAGGTTATGCATCCTCTTCCTACCCTGTCACCAGCAGACACAGGTCATCTGTGGAAATTACAACACTGTTTCTTGTGTTTAAGATGTTAGAATATTATCTAGGTCATAAACAATGTACAGATATTCACAGGAGCCCATGACCTGTCAGAAACTTTACTAAAACCAGCCAGGAGGCAGGTCAGGGGAAAAACAGGGCAATGGGTGGGGGAGCGAGAAAAGGAGAAGACGACAGAGAATCAGTTAGAACACAATAAGGGGCAGGGACTGACAGCAAGAGGCTTGGTTGTTGACCCTGGTACTCCACGCTATTGCATGGAGAAAGATGTCGGCATGAGCCTGAAGAGCCCCAGGCTACACCAGGAAACACTCAATCCTGATACATCAATTCTAGCTATGCTAATGGCATAGAAAGAATTATGTATCAGGGATCAACTTTGCTCCCTGGTGTAGACCAGGTCTAAGTGTGTGAGAAATTTACATCTTGGCAGCAAAGAGATGGAATATCCTTTCTCCACTGATTGGCTGTCTCCTCAACCTCAATTACAGATAATTTTCAAAGAAAGAGAGGTATAAGAAACTGAAGCAGAAGCCCCAGACTCACTCACTCTCCCTCCCCCTCCATTCCGCTCCATTCAGGAGATCAACATCCAAAGCACAAGTAAAATAACACTAAAATGAGGATCAGACGGCTAGCCGTGTTAGTCTGTAACTTCAAAAACAGCAAGAAGTCCTGTGGCATCCTACAGACTTAACAGGTATTTTGGAGCACTTGGTTGAATTTTACCTTTTACTTCATTATAACCAATTCTGACTTTGCTGGTGTTGTCTGAAGTATTATTTATGGGTGTCTGGATGTAACACTCATAGGTTATGTTTACCCTGCAATGCTGTGGCTTTTTGCAGCACCCAAAACAGAGCTGCTATTTCTGGCACTCTATGCCAATTCCAGTACCCCCTTGTTGTATGCTCGAAATAGCCTCTCATTCTGAACTTCAGAGCCATTTGGATGGCACCAAGTTCAGAATAAGACATTCTGAAATAATTTACTCAAATTGCATAAAGCATTTTGAAACAAATGCACAGTGTAAATGTAGCCACACAGAATAGCTCAGAAAAATTTACATGATGGATGCCGTGTGCGGTCAGATCACAAGTGTTGTCTCCCACAGCAAAACGCACCCCACACTGGAAAATCAGAAGGACATGGCTGTTCAACAGTCCAAACCATACCCTGGGAAATATCACAGGAGATTCATCGGATTTTCAAAACAGGCACAAAAATTATAAATTAGAGAAAGCTCTATGAGATGGAAAAGCTGCATGACAGAAACTTGACCCTGAACTCCCGGTTACCCCAAGCAACTTGTTTCTTCCCCACCATTCACTGCCAAAACTTCCCAAAAGACATCATGCTGGACAGCTGCAAGTTGTACAATACCCATGCTGAACCACACTATCAAAACAAGCAGTTCTAGTGATTTAAGCACAGCACGGATGCCAAGAATGTACACACACGAATATTTTACTAACTGTGGCAGCTTTTGTAGCCCAGACATGCCCACAGAGTGGATAAAAACAGTAAACAGACTCAAAGATCAGACAAAAGCATTAAATCAATTAGGGACTTTGATTAAACTCCACATAGCTTTCACTATACCAAATGTCTGAACAAATCACCATCCTACTACAGGTTGAAACACTCCAGTTCGGCGCACTCTCATCCTGCAACATCTGTAATCTGGCATGAGTTTAGTTAGCCATTCGACCACTTACCATGTTTGTGGCCAAGTTTCCTGGGGTCTCAAAGTTTGTTTACAGCTGTGGTATCCAATACATTCACCACTCGTCACATGGGGCGAACAGGACACCAGGGTGTGGCAATTCCTGTCTCTGAAGCAGCATGCAGCTATTGGAGCATTTAAATATGGCTCCTCTCAGAGCTGCATGCTGAGAGGGCCATCTGCCTGCTCTGTGTATGGGCCCTATCACTTGGTGGAAGAAGCGGGTGGCAGCGGTCCCAGCCGCTCCAACTCTAGCGAGTCACTGGCACTGATGTAGAATGGGGGCTAGAGGTGCCAGGCTCTGGGGGAGGGCATTTATTTAGAGTGGGGGTGGGGGCTTTGGTGAATATGGAAGGAGGACAAACGTGTGGCCATTTTTGAATTCCTATTGGACACTACTGGGTTCATAGTTTTTGGTCCTGGCTCTCAGTGTTCTGTGCTGTTATTTAGCTGTAATTTACCACATATGTCTTCCAAGAGCCCAGTAAGCAGTGGAAGAGTAATTAATGTACTAGACAATATTAACCTTCTGTGGTCCAGCAAATTCTCTCATTCGGCACCAGTCAGGTCCCGAGGGTGCCGGACTAGAATGGTTCAACCTGCATCATGGAAAATAAAAGGTAAACTTTTCTTGGAAAGTAGCTTGAACAAGTGTAGCAGGATTGTAGAATTCAATGCTAAAGAATACCTTTGCCTCCCAGCTGAAGTTTGGTTACATTTTCTAATCTTATCAATAGTTTTATATTTTTCAAACAGAAAAATATAAAAACTTCATCTCTTCTCCTCCCTGCACTCCTCCCAAAATGAATAAGGACTTTTATTTTTTTTAAAAAAAAAGGTGGCCAATGCTCGCAAGTTTTAACAGAAGTCATCAGCTGTTTAAGGCTTGTGCCTCAGACTGGTTAAAATTCCTAAGCAGCACTGAATATGTCAAGCTAAATGTAGTCAGAAAGCTGACTGAAAAAACAGTTACATACACCCAACATATAATTCTACTCAATGCTGTAATCTTTTCATGCCTTCAGACAATAAGCTTGTCAAAGCAGGTATATGTTTGGCAACATTTAGCATCCACTCACATGCACACAACATCCAACAGCTTCACTAGCACCTGAATTGCACTGTTTTAAGTATTAGAATATAAAATGCCACTCCAAAAAAACAAAGCAATGTAATTCAATGTCTGAACATGAAAAAGTGTTAACTACCTGTCCCAGTCGTCATCTCCAGTTCTTCTTCGCCAAGATCTTTCTGCACCAGGTTTATCAAACTGATCAAAGTCATCATCTGTAAAGCAGAAGACTATATTAGCTATTTCTTACCCTTACTGGAATATAAAGGACACACTAAAGATTTTCTAATCCTGAACCAGAAACTTGTTCTCTTTAGGAAGTAATGTATTACTGTTTTTGGTTTTACAATTTTTCTCTAGAATTTGTTTAATTCAAAAAGCTAAGATGGAGCTTGGGTCTTCAGAAAGCAGTAGCAACAGCAGCAAGATGTAGAGATCTTGTTGCTGATAGAAGTGAGACTGCAATGTAGGAAAGGATTTCAGAACATTGTTTGAAAAGTTAGTCAAAACAGTCAGGCCACAAGCAGAAAGTAAGCTATATCTGCTTTCAGATGGTTTAAAAATGTTTAATATCACCTAAAAAAGCCAGGCTGTGCAGACTGGTTATCAGGAAATGTTGTACTTCTTAAGTGAATTTGTAAGTGGTGACTACTTGGAATTCTCAAACTGAAATCTTAAATGTGTTCACAAAACACAGAGTATGCAGTGTTCAAATGATCTGCCCATATTGCCCAGCTAGCATGTCTGTCCTGTAACCCAGAAGAACCAGTATTCTTCTCTTGCAAGAAGAGAATATTCTACTCCCCACCTGCAACTGGAGTATTGTTATGAGAAAATAAAACAATCACTGGAATTTCAGATTAGCATGTTCACTGTTTTAATGGATTCTGTAAGAAGAGAGGTGCCATTTTTGTACCATCATTTTCCCAGTTAAAGTAAATGCTATTTGTCACTTAAGTCAAGGGGTACCAACCAAGGCCTCTCTCTGAATGATATTTTGAGGGTTTGTTTCGAAACAGGCTTTTTAAAAACCCATACCTTTTTAATTTCAGCCTAAGATTTGTTTGTTCAGTTTCTCTAGTTCCACTGGATATCCTCTTTGACAAATGCCAACCCTATTTATTTTCCTTTTGTCTAAATTAATGGCACTTAGGGAAAACCAAAGGTGAGCATAAAAAAATGAAAACTCAGCTAGGGTAGTCATCTCTAATGCAACAGTTTTCAAAATAAAAACCCATGCACACCCATACCATTAAAATTGTTTGCAACAGTTTGTGACCCAATGAAAGGCAAGCAATTCCAAACAGAAAGATGGTCATGAGGCATAAAAAAATTGTTTTTTCCCAGTTCTTAGAGCAAGAAACAATATTTTTCAGTCCTAAATACATTGCATAGCACCACAGGAATACAACATTAGCCTATGAGTTCAGCACTCCAGATCCCAAATTTTACATTTTAAATTTTAACAATTCTTCGTTGCACAACATTCAAGAGCCATCTTTTTTCCTACCCTCACAGCTAAAATGCTGACCCAGGATTTCACATTATCTTGCTTCCAGATGGCTTTCTTTCCAGTCTTACTAAATGACATCTTGCCCCCTTATAGTTAAACACTGCTCTATGGACCATATTCCAGAATTATCATGCCAATTACATCACCACTCTATTTTCCCCTGCTCCATCATATACACCCAGGTATGGTCTACTCTACAAAAAGTTTTTATACCAATATAACCATGACAGTTGGGGTGTGATTTTCTAACCAAACAGTTCTACCAGTACTGTCACTAGTTATCGTCATTAACCAAGGGTTCAGTGCCCGTTGGCGTATGCCGCCTCCCTCACTATTTCCTTCCATCTTTCCTTGCTGAGCGCGGAGTGGCTTAGCTTCTGTAGACTAACTCCGCACCAATCTACCCATTCTCTGTGGGTCTGCCTCTCCTATTTGAGCCACCCATCATACTGAACACCAGGGACCTGACTTTTTGCTTGCTGTTCATTCTGCAAGTATAACCCAAATAGCTGTATAGCTTCTGTTGTATAACTTTTTGCAATAAGTTCTCTTTCACTGGTGACCTTCTGCACCCATCCTATTCTCAGGATTCTTCTACAACAACTCCTCTCGAACACCAACATCCTTCTCATTGAATCTTTCATTATCACCCGTCTCACATCTGTACAACATGCCACTGATTACACATATTTTCAAGATGCTCAGCTTTGTTCCTAAGCTAATCGCTTTGCTTTTCCAGATCTTATCCATCACCCTCAAACTCACTCTTGCTTTCGCTATTCTAGTCGCTATTCCCATCCTACAGTCTAGATCATAGTTGTCCCAAACTGGGGGGCTCATGAAGAAATTCCAGGGGAGGTTCAAGGCAACCCAGCCCCTCACCTAAAGAATAAGCCGGCCCTTGCTTCCAGCAATCACCCCTGCCATTTCACGTGGGCAACCTGGCGCAGCCCTATAAAACGCAGAGAGATTGTGAAGGCCCACATGGAGCTAGCTGCCTCCTCCAAAAGTGAGTGAATGTAGGTTGTAGAGGAGGAGGAGGGTGGAGTTAGATGAGGGGCTGGCAGTGGCTGGCTTTGGGGGACGGGAGAGGCTCAGGCAGGCGGCTCAGGCATGGCAAAAAAAGAGTTGGGGGGCTGAGGGTTTCTCAAAAATCAAAACGGGAGTATGATGCCAAAAAGTTTGGGAACCACTGGTCTAGATCATACGTCATGGTACTCCCCAGGTATGTGACCTTTTCTACATTCTCTAGTTCCATCCTAATACCATTGTCTTCATTTTATCGATGTTCATAATCAACCCATACTGCTTCCCTTCCTCATTAAGCACCTCCACCTTTCTCTCTAGCTTCTCTTCATCTTCCCAGATAACTATATCATCTGCAAACCTCAAGTTATTTCTCATCCCCTGCACTGATACCCCTCTACCTTTTCCTTGATTTTGTTCATCAGTCTCTCTAGGTGTGTGATGAAGATACTCGGCAATATCAAATCTCCTTGTCTTGTACCTCTACTTGTTTTAAACCAACTTCCCAACTCTGAACATTCTCACCGCTGCCTCTGCATTACTGTTGATACCCTTCAACAACCGTATCAGTCTTCTATCCACTCCATATGATGCCCAAGTCACTTTCTGACCTATACTGTCAAATGCCTTCTGAAAAAATGTTTTTTTCGATTAAGCAATTATAGATATTCTTGTTCTACCATCAAGCTCTCTCTGCTATCAATCTTAGTGCCAACATCTACTGTATGGTGCTTCTATCTTTCCTGAATCTCGCTTGTTCATTGGCCAGATGTTCTTCTATGTGCGATCTCAGTCTCTCCATCAGTATCATCTTCAGCAACTTGCCTAGATGACTTGCTAGGGCAATCATTCTGTAGTTCTTGCATTCCAACGTGCTTCCTTTCTTCTGCACTGTCACTAGCACAGATCTTGTCCATTCCTTAGGTGAAAAAACAAGCAGTCCCCGTCACCTTAGAGACTAACATATTTTGGAGCATAAGCGTCGGTGGGCAAAGACCCACTTCATCCGATGCATTACTTAGGTGCCTTCCCTTCTTCCACACTATAGTGCACAGCCAGCATACTCCCTGAATCACACTTTCTTCATTGTATTTGATCATCTCTCCCATGATCTTTTTTCCAGAGCTCTTGTCATTCTTTAGCCATTTCACTGATCCTTCAACTTCCTCTTTCAAAATATCAGTCTCGCTCTCAATGCTCAGTGGTGATCTCTTTCAGTGTTTCGACCAGCCTCTCAGAGGCACTCGGTTCCAACTGTGCTTTGTACAGATCGGTGCAATATCTTGTCCATACCTGCACAACCTTCTCCTTGTTCAAAGACGAGAATGATGAGGTGCTCATGATCGCCATCTGCTTTGGCTTGCCACTTCCTGTTAGTATTCCTGATGATCTTACATGCCTCCCTGGGTCTTACATTTGCCACAATACCTCTGTATGGCTGCTGCTACACTACCATGGTCTCATCAGAGGGGCCATGGTAATGAGGCAATTCGAAGCAGGCTAATGAGGCGCTGACATGCATATTCAGCGCTCCAGGAGCATAATGGGGGCCATGAGAACAAACTTTTATTTTCATATTGACAGTGAAGATGGGGGCAGCTTCGAAATAAGCGCCCCGCTTCAACATTCCCTTACTCCGTTCTAGTTCTGTGGGAGCAAGGGAATGTCGAAGTGAGGTAATTATTTCAAAGCCGCCCCATCTTCACTGTCAATATGAAAACTGAAGTTTGTTTGCATTGCCACCATTATGCTAATGACGTACTGAATATGCATGTCAGCACCTCATTAGCTTGCTTCGAATTGCCTCATTACCATTGCCCCTCTGACAGGACCAAGGTAGTGTAGCAGCAGCATAAAACTTCACACTGTCCCTGCTCCTCTAACCATTTTGCATTATCCATTCTGGCCACTTTCCTTACCTCATTGCACTTCACTCTGTATTGCTGTTCCACCCTCTTGGAAACATCCCTTCCAATTGTCAATGCTCTCTTCTCTTGGAAGAACTGCAGTCTCTTCTGTGTAACCCACTTCTTATTGATCTTGTCTCCTCCCAAAACTGTCTGCTCAATTGCCTCTTCTATTGCTGTGGCTATCCAGTCAACTTTCTTATCTAGGGGTGTCTCTGCCTCCACATTCCTGATCTTCTCTTTGAGCTCTACTTTGTACACATTCCCTATTTCTTCCTCACCTAACCTTGCCACATCTCTTCATTTTTTGAACTGTGTTTCTTATACTTTCTCTTGAGTTTCACCTTGATGTCTGCTCCTCAGAAAGTTCAGCCACCTCCTTTTGAAGTAGCTGTAACTTCCCAGGCACCCACAGCATTCAGACGTTCCACATTCCAACTGATTATATATATGAGTTAGTTTTAATTTTCTTTTGGTAGGTAGTCAACTTATCAATTCAACCCCAATCACTCAACTGAGAGCGGAGACCTTGTTTATCCGGGCAACATCTAAACTTGCATCTTTTATCAGTTAGTTATACTGGCATCAGATTTCAGTCGTATTGTTGGTTTACAATCAGCACATCGACACATCTGACCAATCCTCTTCCCTTATTCAAGCTTGGGACTCGCATGGAACCCCTAGAGGCTTCATGGCAGAGTTTGTCACTAGTAGGGGCACGTTATACAAGTACTTTGGTGTCAAACCAGTTCTGAGGCAGTAGCCACTATAGCCATTTTGCTGCTATAGCAAACTAGACACATTATTCTGAAAAGACATTTATTGTTCAAGCCAACCAGCCACACTCAGCCAGCCAACTAGCTATATGTGGCTTATGGCTAGCATGTTGGACACCACAGTACTAGTAAAAAGGTGCCTTATATAGGTACAGCTTAGTTTGTACAAAAAGGGGAATAGGATACACTGATGTAACTATGCCCATGTAGAGGAAGATACACCACACTTAAAGCAATACAACCGACTTCTATCTGTAGATAAACACTAACTCTTCAGAGCTTAACCTCATTTTGTTTATTTATTACTAGCAAAATTAACCGGCATTGCTTGGGTCCTTAACTAATTTAAGGTTTGGGGGTGCGCTGGAAAAATCAAAGAAAAATGTAAATACTTTATTTAAATGATATCTTTTTAAAACAGTGGGGGGGTTTTTTTGACGTCTTAGAGGGGATTGTTAAAGGTGTGCATTTAACATCTTTAGTAAAAATTTCTAAATGGGAATTCCATCCAAGTGCATTTTTTCTTCATCCCCATTAACTTTACAAAAAGGCTATAGTCAATTTGGTTTCCGTTTATAGTTTCTTCTAGTTTGCAAACCTTAAGCACTGATATAGCTGTGCCAAAACAGAACACTGCTCCAAATTTCTGTTTTATCTCTCTTCTAATATAGAAGCTTTCCTTGTCCAGGTTCACCCTATTTTTCTGACTCAACATGGTGCAGTCTCTTTCAACAGTCACTCTTATGCCAGTTTGGAGGACCGTACTTGACTCGGTCATTTTGTCTCTTTTCTGTTTAGTTTTAGGACAAACAATCCCATACCAGGAACATCCCATTCTCTTGGCATAAACAACCCCTTACGCTGGTTTGAATTATGTGTTTTACTTTACCTGATAATGCAACACTTGAAAGTGAAAATGTGGGGAAAATTTAATAAAAAACTGGAATTCCTAAAATCCAGTCTGGATTTAGACCTGTTAACATACTGCAAAGCATCAAAACTTCACATATATGAACTCAACATACTTTCATATTTCATAACAAGACAATCATGCAGTCAGTTTGCATGACAGAAAAGCCACTTGTCCCCTAATTACCTCGAGCAGGTAACAGCACACAAGTGTACATACACTGTATTAGTTCAGGGCTAGACTGCACCACTCATGTAAGCAAGCATTTATTAATAAAATGCCAATTACTTCCACAGGAGTATCTCAGTGAGTAAGTGCTCACAGAAGGATAAAGACTGCACAATTTGGCTCTCAATTAGCGTACTTCAGACTGCTTTGCTTCTTCAAAACATGCAGAACAGTTGTGGTTTGTCAAATTACAATTACATAAAATTACACAAAATTTTGGGCAGTTCTACTTATATTTATTGAATATCTTTCTATTTTTGTTTTGTTTATTAAAGACTCAGCTATCTGTTATAAAGAGAGAATGATTTGCTACAGGTGATAATAGAAAACAATAAGCAAAAGTGAACAATGAATAATGGTAATTGTCAGAGATTATATACTGCTCTCCCGCTGATCATTGATCTAGGACCAGTGTTTGGAAAAGAAATTATTCATATAAAAAGTTTCAGGCCCTGTCAGGTAGAAGATGATAGAGTTTAAAGAAAATACATTCATATCATTATGATGAGATCTCACTTCTCTCATCTCAACTTCAGTTTTAACTGCCTTTTTGTTACAAAAACACAATAAAGTTCTACACCACCATTAGATTTTGAAAAAAGTGGAAGCACTTGGTAAGCTCTAGCACTTGTCATAATAGCAAATGCAAGGTAACGCTGAATCAGCCTGGAAAGATGGCTACCAGAACAGTACAACTTTTAAGGACAGCTTACCAAAGGTTTGAAAAAAATCTAGTTTTAACCTTCAAAAGTATTTGACAGTAGGTATTTAAAGTAGAAATGCCTTACTGGCATGGTTCCTTGACTGGATACTAGTCCTGGCCTCAGATCAGTGTAATTTTCAAATGCCTGTCTTCTGTCCGTCCCTTCTCACAAGTTTCAGTAACAACAAAACAAAACAGTAGTACTATGTGTCAAACACCATGACAAAATAGCATGCATCTTAGGTATACAAAAATATCCTGGACTTTGCCCATTTGCACAAAAATGGAATCTTTCTCTAGGTTCTATCTTCTATTGTCAAGAGAAATTAAGTGACAGTGAAATGAGAAAATTTCAACTGGACCTGGGCAAGGTTCAGAAAAACACATACTACAACTCTAATTCTGCAATGGCCAACACCAAAGATGAAGGGAAGGAAGCTAGAGCACTGGTGGCAGAAATTCTGTTCTCTCTTGGGTCCAAACCTTCTTTATCCAAAAAGAGTTGTGACTCTAATCTAAAACCAATCTGTCTACTGTATCATAATCCTCAAGACACAACCTCTCTTCGAGACCAGATAAGACACTTAGCTAAAGTTATCTGCCTCGCCAGTTCTAACCATTTTATACTCTTGCAACTCTTCACTGATTGTTTTCTTCACTACAACAAAAGCAACCAGGGGTCCTGTGGCACCTTATAGACTAACAGAAATGTATGAGCATAAGCTTTCGTCGGCAAAGACCCATTTCATCCTGCATCCGACAAAGTGGGTCTTTGCCCACGAAAGCTTATGCTCATACATTTCTGTTAGTCTATAAGGTGCCACAGGACCCCTTGTTGCTTTTGCAGATCCAGACTAACACAGCTACCCCTCTGATACTTGTCACTACATCAAGTTTCAACTTGTATTACTTTCAAGGCCACCATAAACAATGTCCTTCATTGTCTATCAAGCTAATGATACCATCCCTGATGACACCTGTCCGCTCCCTCCACCACCAACTCCATCTCTCATTATTGTTTCACCCCCTGCACAGGAAGTGGCCTCCCTATAGACCACTCAGACAATATTCTCCTCATTCCCTAAAATTCCATTCTGCAGTGGGAACAAGAATTGAATCTATAGCATGAGCGCTTCTTTTTGTTTTAGAAAAACTGAAGAACTAAAATGTGCACATACCTAAATTGAGTAACTATATGATCTTGTTGTGTTGCTTATTTTTCAGCACGGCATCCATGGCCTACAGTTTTCTATGATTTCTTTGAAATTACATTGTAAACACCTCCTCTGAAAAGGACAACATCCTTCTATTTAAACAAAATAGCAGTCCAGTAGCACTTTAAAGACCAACAAAATAATTTATTAGGTGTTGAGCTCTCATGGGACAGACCCACTTTATGATCTGAAGAAGCAGATCTCTCCCATGAAAGCTCACCCCCCAATAAATTATTTTGTTAGTCTTTAAAGGGCTACTAGACTGCTTTTTTGGTTTTGATAGAATATAGACTAACACGGGTATCTGTTACTATCCTTCTATATGTAGATTAAAACAAATGCTGTAATATTGAATAATATATAACCTTAACCTGCGGTTTAACTCTACTAGCTACAGTGTGATAGCGAAAGTACAGATACGCACTACACCCAAATATTACATCAGAAGAACTATTTCAATGTGCAACACATTTTTTCAAAGGGGGAAAATGTTTGTGTAATATATAGCCTACAAGCTTATAGGGACTAAGACATCTTCCCAAACTCCATTCATGGCTGAACACAATGTTGACCCAGAACAATTTTTGTGAACCACACTTAGAACAATGGCAAACTGGTCCATGACTAGGGATCCTAGGCACCACAGTAAGATAATAACTGTAGCCTGAAAAAAAAAACTTTTGATCAACAATTTCCTTATGTTATCTTGTCTATTATGTACACATTTTCATACAAAAGGAGATCCATTCAGCATGCGATCATTTTAAAATATAACCAAAATTTATATCTTCTTCCTTCCCACAAAATACACAATGTGAATATTTAAAACCTCGGTAACAGAAACCAAGTTTTCAGAATTCACTGTCACATAGCAGGGGCTGTGTGGACCTGAACAACCCATGTTCAATACTAAGAGTTACTAGCAAGTTAAATCTTGCTCCCAATTGGGTCTGCTTATTAGTGCCAATGATAATCATATCATGATATTGTTTCTACAAAAGAAACCACATCCTCCAATCAGCTAGAGAGTAGGAAGAAGATGAATATGTTTTTTAAATTGTATTTTTCTGGAAAACTGATTAGATGTGATCCACCATCTCTTTTCCATCTTTAACAATTCAAAATTGCTTTATAAAATGTGCAAAATATTGCCAGGGACATATAGAATCAGATAAGGCAAAGAAATATGCTGTTTTAATTTTATAGAATCATAAAATTCAAGGAAGAATAGCCAACTGATTAAGAGTTCTGACATTGATATCTACACATTTTGTATAGGTTTATCAGCAAATTAATTAATCTGCCAATGCTTCTGTTCTCTATCTGTATAACAGGTGTGGGTCATATCCAGGAAAGCTCATTACCTAGTAAATTTGTTAGTGATTAAGGCTAAAGATGAATTTTCACAACACTCTTGAATGAGAGGCTGATGAACTCTCTTTTATGTTCAAATTCAACACATTAACATGGTTTGAAACCAGGTGGGAATTTTCTGGGTGACTATAGGGGCTCGTTTGCATACTTGGCTTAATCTAATTCTTTACTTTGGCCCCCCTTCTGCCTCTCTACTCTCTGATTTGCTCACCTTGATAATTTTTCTTCTGATTTGTCCACCTTGATTACAGGTTTTGGTTCTCTGTGCCTTAAATATTGAGTCTGTTCTGGTATGGCTATGGTCTGAAGAAGTGGGTCTGTGCCACGAAAGCTCACCAAATAAATTATTTTGTTAGTTTTTAAAGTGCTACTTGACTGCTTTTTTGTTTTGACAGTATATAGACAAGCATGGCTCTCTCTCTGTTCCTAAGGCTCTACAAGACTGCTTGTTTTTGTGATGCTACAGAATAACACAACTACTCCTCTGAGACTATATAACAAGATAGTTTTTAAACACATAAGTTATTAATACTTGGGAAGTGATCACATTCTGATTCTGAATGCCACTGGAACAAAAGCCTATGAAAAAAATGTGAGGGGAAAAAATAGATTAGTAGGTGCCATCTAGTCCAGAGCTTGGGGAAAGCTGCTGTGTCAGTAGTAAGGCAGATGCCTGTCCCAGCAAGAAAACACCAACACTGCAACATCTAGAAACTTCAGTTTTTAAAAAATTTAAAGCCCTTGCGAGTGCAAAACCCTTTTGCTAAATGTGAGTCAGTGAGACCCGCAGCAGCCGTCCCACACAGGCCCCTCGGCTGCTCTCCACAATTTTCAAAGACATCAGAAGAGACGCTGACATGCCTGGTCAGGGATTCGGAGCCTGCGGAGAAGCCGCGAAATGGATTCGAACCGAGTCAATTTCGTTGCGCTTCCCCTTAGCGAAACTATAATTCACAGCGCAGTCAGCCAATGAGGCGGCACCACCCCGCCCCCCCCCCAGGACCCCAGGCCTGGAAGCCGAGGCACTGGGCAGATTAATCATTATCCAAGCCTTCCACAGGCCCCTTCGGCGCCCCCCTCCCCCGCTAGGCCCCAAGGCGAGTGTCCTCGTCAGCTGCCCCCGCAGCCCTCTTCAGCCAGTGTCCCCGCAATAACCCCCAGTACCAGGAGGCTCCGTGCGCTAATGCTGCCCACATCCCCTCCACAAGCAGTCACACAGCAGGTCTCAGCTACCTGCTCCTCCCAAAGCGGCAGCCATGGCGCCTCTTCCTGCCGGCCGGCGGCCGCTCCTAGCGGGTCCTCCCGCGGCTGCAATGAGAGCTCGTACTGGCGGAAAGGCACCGGACGCAGGCCCAGCTCCGCGCCCGGGTGCAAGCGGGGGGGAGACTGCTCCCCCCTCCTGCCGCCTGCTCCGCACTAGCAGCCGCAAGAGAACAACAAACTAACACAACATGGCGGCCACCACTGATAACAGGGGGTCGCCGCTGCGTTGCATTATGGGATCGTGGAGGGCCAACCCTGCCTGCCAAGACAGGGAAGCAAATACGTTGCTGGTTGGCTGGCTGACCCAGCCCGCGCCGAGGCTCTCACGAAGGGCGCATGCGCCGCACTTGAGTCGGCCGAAGCTACAAAAACAAAGCTACTGAGCCGCAATGGGCATGCGCCAAGCGAGACGGCGGCGTTTTGGTGACGTAATCCGTAATCCACGGCACATGCGCGAAGCTGCTGCCAGAGTCCGTGATAGCTGAGGTCAGGTTTTGTTGCGCATGCGCATAGCGTTCTTGGGCCGGCGGGCCGATCCAGGGAGAGGTGGGGCAAAGGTTTTTTTGGGGCGTGCGCAATGACTTCGCTGGAGCGAGGTGGGCCAGTAGTGGTAGCGAGGAGGGATGTGCCGTGTTTAAGGGTGCAGCATCCTGGGCTCGTGGGAAGGTCAGTGCCTCTCTGTCCCACGTCTTAGCTATTCAGGTGCCCCTTGCTGCGATTGCTTCTTGTCCGTGGTCATGAAGAGCCATTGATCCCCAGTCACTCTGTAACTGTCCTCTGCAAAAGGTCCCTTTCAGTGTGGTTTTCCCGAAACGAAACAGATTCCCTTTTTTCAATTTTCTTCATCAGTCAGGTTTTCTAAAACTTTTATTTTTGTTGTTCTCTTCTAGAGTCTCTTTTGTTCACTCACATCTTTCCTGAAAAAGCAGTCCTGTAGTACTTTAAAGACGAACAAAATAATTTACTAGGTGGTAAGCTTTCATGGGACATGCCCACTTCTTCAGATCTTCTTGCTGCAGGACTGCTTTTTTGCTGTGATAGAATACAGACTAACACGGCTATCTCTCTGTCATCTTCTCTGAGGTCTGGCCAGTGCCAAGCAGGGTTCATCACATCAGAGTACAGGTAGATTTTGTGTCTGGGCTGATAATATTATAATGCTTTTCTATATATTTTCTATCAGCTGTGCTAGTGCATAGAAATAGAAAACAGCTCTAGATTGTTCATCCTCTAAGGCTCCATGGGCGGAGGACTGGGGGAGGTAAGGAAGTGGCAGTACTCCAGTAAGGTGCACCCACAAAATAAGTGCTACCCATTGAGTCACCAAAAAGAGATGCTACTTACACAGTAGATTGCAGAAATGGGCTTCTTGAGCTCGGCTCCATCACTGCATGGATTGAATATGCAGCCGCCCTTTGGCCCAGCGAGGATCAGACTCAGCTTCTTCTTTACTGGAGAAGGGAGAAAATGTATTTTCTAAATGTCACCCCCTGGTGATACCAAAGAGGCATCACTTATAGGGTATCTGAGTATGCTGCCACTGAGATGAATGGGCCACTCTCACACCTCTGAGAGGTGTCAAAACAAAAAGCAGTCAAGTAGCACTTTAAAGACTAGCAAAATAGTTTATTAGGTGAGCTTTCGTGGGACAGACCCACTTCTTCAGACCATAGGCTATGGTCTGAAGAAGTGGGTCTGTCCCATGAAAGCTCACCTAATAAACTGTTTTGCTAGTCTTTAAAGTGCTACTTGACTGCTTTTTGTTTTGATAGTGTACAGACTAGCACGGCTTCCTCTCTGTTACTCTGAGAGGTGCTGTGTGCAGCTCTGCAGACTCTGCATCAGCTCCAGTGAGGGCTGTCTACATTTAAAAACTGTAGCAATTTAGTGAAGGCAATATCATGCCAATGGGAGAGATTCTACTGTTCATGTAGTTCATCCTCTTCTACAAGAGATGGTAGCTATAGTGACAATAGAAACTTCTCTGTTAACAGTTCTGCCTGAAGTGTGAGGTCAGTATAACTGTCATTCAGAGATTTGGGCTATGTCTGAACTGCAGGGTTTTTCAGAAATAACTTATTTATAAAAAGAGTGTTCACACTGGAAGAGCATTTTGAAAGTGAGCATTTGTATTAGAGAGCCCAATTTCGCATTAAACGCAATGATGGGATGACTCCCTGGAAGCCAGTTGCTGTAATTTGGGGTGGGTAGTTTGGTGGTTAGTCCATTAGCCTTGTAAACCCAGGGTTGTGAGCTCTGTTCTTGCAGGGTATGGGGCAGGTTAGAATTTTAAAAAAGAAAAATCTGTCAGGAATGGTGATAGGTTCTGTTGTGAGTGCAGGGGACTGGACTCAATGACCTCTCAGGGTCCCTTCCAGCTCTATGAGATGATGTGTAATTTACTTCTGCTTAGTACACACAGAGTCAATTTTGAAACTGAAAGGGAGGGATTGACAAGTCATTCATTTTGGTGGAGTTACTATTTCAAGTTAAATGTCCCTGTTATTCCAGAATAACAAGCTTTGCAGTGTGGACTCAGGGTTCCCCCCCGCTCCTGGAAAAAGGGGTGTTTCTTAAATTAAAAAAAAAACCAGTGTAGACAAGCCTTTGGATAAAATACAGTTATACAAGTGTAAATTTGTAATATAGTGCAGACCTGGCCTCTGTCTCCCCTTTCCATTTTTTCTTTTTTTGATCACAATGACTACAGAATTAAATTTTTATCTCTTTCCAGGATACAAATAGACTTACAGCAAAAAAAAAAAAAAAGTATATTTTAATACATGGTCCTTCAGGGGGAACTGCTTGCTGGTATTTTAACACACACTTTAAGCATGCACTCATTTCTCCAGCTCCAGTGAGGCCAGGATTTCCCCCAATACATCAAACTCCTGTTCTGTAGATGCTTTGCAACACAAAAGGAAAGTCATTAAGGTTTCCCTATAAACAAGAGACTGAATTAAAACTGTAAAGTCTCCATAAGGAAAGATTTGTTATTGCATCAATGACTCCTAATGAAAAATAGCCTGAGAGGCGTAGCTGTGTTCGTCTGTAGCTTCACAAAAAAACAAGCAAACAAACAAAAAAGGCATTGCTGTAGCACCTTAAAGACTAACAATTTTATCAATTAGGTAATGAGCTTTTCTCACTTGAGGGGTGACAGCTACCTCCCAGGGTCAGGGAATCTGTGACCTTAGCAAGCTTTTAAGCAGAAGCCTCTAGAGCAGGGGTGTGCAAAGTGCGGGGGAGGGCCCCCTTGGAGGCATGAAATTTCATGATCAGCTGCTGGGTCTCGGGCTCAAAAATGTTGAAATATATTAAAGTTTTTATGTTTGTGTAGTCGCATTTCTGTATTGATTAATAAAGCTTTCACATTCTACATACTTATTTTCTTACACATGCCAAAAGTTTGTTTTCTTTTTAGTTTCATATGAACATCACCACAATTTCTGTTGGTTTGGATTGCATTACACAGGTTGAGGGGGCCCTGCTAATTGCAGGTGAGGGAAATTAAAAGTTTTAATTCAGAACAAGGAAGTGAGAAAGAGAAGTGGGAGACTAAAAACTGTAAAATAAAGTCTTTGAAAGGTCAGAACCGGTTTAACTCGGTGATGGAAAAAGACCCTGTCTGGGAGAACTAACCGCAAGATTGCGCTAATGCAACTGACAGCTTTATAACCATAAAAGGCAGACCATAAATAAGGGGAAGGGGAGATGTAAACAGGGGCGGAGCGGCACGGGGTTAAAAAGGCGAAACGGATAGGCTGTAAACTCCAAGGACCCTAACCAATGGGGGCCTAGGAGGAGGGCTTCTGCGGTCGGGTCAGGGAATAAATATGTATGTGGCTTATGCTGGGGGTGTGCCCACGCGGACACCCTTCTCTTGCAATTGAATAAAAAGTCTCTCTGTTCCTGCTGCCTCAGGTAATTAATCCCTCGGAAAAGGGAAATATTTAGTTTATCCAAATTGTTTCTAACACAGGGATGAAAAGTAAGGCCTGAAGGAAAAAGTTTGCTTACCTCTGCTATAGAGCCAGGATATTTTTAAGGTCTCTTTCAGGCCCCCACCTTCTGCACTCGGAGTCTCAGAGTAGGGATCAGCCTTAACAGATGTCAAGCTACCGTAAATGCTCTTGCATGAGAACTTTCCAGCTCAAAGTCCTTAAGTCTTCTGAATTACAATAATTCGTTTAGAAGTATGTCCTAGATGGCATGGACCTTGACTGCCCCTGCTGCATTTCCTTTGCCTTATGCTTGTCATCTGCTGATCTCTTAGATTCATAGATTATAAAGGCCAAAAAGGGACCGCTGTGATCTCCTAGTCTGATCTCATGTATAACACAGGCCATAAAACTTCCCTGAATTAATACCTGTCTAGAAAAATATCCAATCCCCTTTCCATCATGTCACCTCTGCTGGTGGAAGAAGCATTTTCTTCCATAGCTTTCATTAATCAACACAGCTTCCCTGTATCTGTGCAGCTGACTAAATCCCCAGCACATATTTTCTCTTTTCTACTGTCCATCTCTCAATTTTTATCTCCATCTGCTGTGAGGAAGAGCTGCATTTAATGGCTCAAAGAGCCACATGTGGCTTGAGAGCTAAGGGTTGGCCACCCCCGGTTTACACCCTAATCCTGTTTTGAGTGTTCTGTTACCCTCGTCTGGAATGTGTTTGTGTGAGTGCTTTGTGCCTAGCGCTTCTTAGGAATGTGTGTGTTTTTGCAACACCACCCCTGTTCCTACTGTTCTGTGAACTTGCACGCAGGCATGTTCTGTAACAGGGTCTGACTTTTGCTCACAGTCTGACTTTTGCTATCTTCCCTTTATATTACCGGAGCCTAACTACTACTTTAACTCAGGTCTCTTATAGCAGGTCTCATGTGTTAGGCTCTTTCTTTCCATTGGCATATGTAGCCCTCTGATTAGGTAAGTACATTATTTGACACCAAAGGGAGCCCCACAGAGTTATTTGGGCAGCCACACAGCCTTCTGGCCTGTAGTGGCCCCTGTCCAAATCTTGTCTTCTGATCTCTGACCCACACCCAATTCTAACCCTGACTCTTATTGAACCTGGCTCTAGTGATCCCTCCAAACCCTGCTAATGGACTTCTGTCTTATGGTTAGCATCAACATTTGGACACCAGCCCATCTGTGACCAGCCGTCAAGACTCGCTAGGCGCTGGTCCCTTACAGTCTATGTTATTTGTGGTTTAGCTCATGCACACAGAGGTGTCGCTGCTGACAGTAGTATTTGATGCTATGAAAAATAAGTAAAAAGTTCTCGTCAGTGCTTTATTTTAGCAATGGCTTCATTTGTAAATAATTGCAAGTACTAAACCAGAGACAGGCAAACTGTGGCCTATGGGCTGCACGTGGCTCATTGGGGCTCCACCTGTGGCTCATGAACCCTCAGCTGTTGCCCTCCTCCATATGTGTCTCACATAGCAGGGCACTGACACTTACCTACACCTCCCTCTCCCTCCCAGCACTGTTGGAGGATCAGTGAATTGCCTCATCCCCTTCCTTCCCAGAGCTGGAATGCCACTAATCAGCTGTTCACAGTGTTCCAGCCCTGGGAGGCCAGGGGAAGAGTGGGGACAGAGCGTGAATCAGGCAATTTGTGGGCTCCAAAAATGATGGGAGGGAGAGGGAATGAGCAGGTAAATGTGGGTCTCTAGTGCACAAGGGGCATAGGGAGGGGGCACACAGCAGAGGTCACAACGCCACAGGTGGAACTCCAGTGGACCACAGGAACCTGTTGCCCACTGAGATGAAGGAGGTCCACTCATGAGGCCCATCACAATTCCTGGTTTCCCATTGCTGTATTAAACAGTTCTCTAAAAAGAAACTTCCCTGTGTAGCGAACAAGATAACTTTGGGTTGGCTTTGATGTTCAGGGAAGGATGATTTTTTTAAAAGGAATCTTGACACCCAGGCAGTGGTTTTCAATCTTTTTAAAATTTTTGACTAGAGACTTGGATATCTTAGACATGGTCCGTGGATCCCCACGTGTTTGTAGACTACAAGTTGAAAACTACTGTACTAAGGTATTTGTTGCTGCATAAACACTATTGATATATGTAATTGGCTTAATTCTCCTCTCGTGGTTGGGGTGGGGGATTGTTGACGTCAACCTGCTACACTGATTTGAACAATCGTAAGTAACAGGACTACCAGGATTCACTCCTGATCATCTGCTGTCATTGACTGTGCTTGTTCCATTGATTTCATAATGGATTTAAAATATTTGTGGGATGTGTTTACTTTTACATTGTGCTGGTGAGCTGCCTCTGAATTTTGGCTGGGTCAGATCCTACCAAATGCAGAAACCCCTTTGGTGTCCAAACATGAATGATTGTCAGGATCGGGTCCTTAATGTGCAAATCAGTTTCTTCCTGGGGTCTTTCATTTATCAGGTCAATCCAGCAGATTTATTTATCACACTAGCCATGCTATGCTGGACGCTTTGTATATAATGAGTTCCTTCCTCCTCGGGAACAGGTTACAAAACATGACCCATTACACCATCCACAATAAAGAGAGCCAATAGAAATGCATTGTCCAATACAGATGCAATTTGAAGTGCTATCTTGTATAACAAATTATTGACTTCATTGTTCATAGAACTACGATTTAATTAAGCGATAAGGTCAATCACAGTGGTCCTTTATCTGACAGATAAAGATTTGCCAAGCTTACCCCACGAGGTCAAAAAGAGATAACAGAAAGATGCGTTGGTGCCTTCTTGCTGTTTTAAACCTTTAATTAAAAAGACCTTTTTATTTTTAAGTTCTCCGTTGCTGCCTTTTCTTTCAACACTTGATGATTTAGTGTTCTGTAAAGGTAACAATAGGTTTTTATAGGATGATTCTAACAGGAGGAATGTTACCAATGGGCTAAATGGGCAAAAGTGATGGAGCCAATAGATTTTATTTCCAGTCTAGCAAGATATCCATTCAGGTAGAGATTGAGGGGGTGATCTACAGTGTGAGTTCAAAAAGAATCTTAACATTGTCTTCAAGGGGCCAGGCCCTTAAGTGAGCCAAATTAATTGGTGGTCTTAGGATATAGTGTTTATTCTTAGAATTAATTTGGACCACTGTGTCAGAAAGCTCAGAAGAAGCAGTGTTAGAATCATAGAATCCTAGGGCTGGAAGGAACCTTATGAGGTCATCTAGTTCAGTCCCCTGCCTAAAGCAAGCTCAACCCTGACTAAATCATCCCAGCCAGGACTTTGTCAAATCAGGACTTAAAATGTTCATTGACATCTGTGAAGCCAAGTCAATTTATATTACTTGAGAATCTGGCCCATTAATTTTACTATTACAACACCTTTGTGTAGTACCATAAATTTAACCTTTGCTTCACAAATACTAAGACAGTATCACTGCCCAGGCCTGCCAATGAGGAAGCAGAACAAAAGGGACAGTTGCCCTGGTGATTTAAAGAATGATTTGAAGGTGATTTAAAGCAGCTGTAGCCCTGGGCCCTTTAAATCCCTGCCAGAGCACTGCGCCCTATGCTCCAGACATCTGTGAGGGCTTGGGTGGGGGGGATGGGTAGAGTGCATGCCAGGCTCTGGATCTACCCGAGGCCCTGACCCTTCTGGTAGCACAGAGCCAACCCTATGCCCCTTGCCCAGGCTCCCACACAGGCTATCAGCTCCCCTGCCCCTGCCGATGTTAGCATCTAAATAAGAAAAATACAAGATCACTCTTTGGATGGAGGTTGAAGGCAATATTAATGGTGAGAAGGCAGGAGTGAGGTTTTAAGGAGGTATCTGAAGATGAGGACGCTTGCAAGTGTGAATAAGGATCCAGGCAGCATTGCAGGCACCATAAGGGGCAGCATGATAAATGGTGCAAGCCGTAAGCAAAGAAAAGAGACTAAGGGCTAGTTTTGGAGGGGTAGCCATGTTAGTCTGGATCTGTAACAGCAACGAAGGGTCCTGTGGCACCTTATAGACTAACAGAAAAGTTTTGAGCTTGAGCTTTTGTGAGCACAGACTCACTTCATCAGATGCTTGTCTTGGAGTTCAGAGAATGCTTGGAAGACCAGGATCTGATGAAGTGAGTCTGTGCTCACGAAAGCTCATGCTCAAAACTTTTCTGTTAGTCTATAAGGTGCCACAGGACCTTTCATTGCTGTTAAGGGCTACTTTGTGGTTGCAAAGGGCTGTGGAGGGCTCACAGTGCAGTGGAAGCCCCTGGAGGAATTGCTGCGGCCTCCTTCTCACCGTGAGAAGTGCACCTCCAGGTATCATTAGGGGCAGTGTGGCTGGACAGTATGGGGAAGATGGCACATGCTGTTTGATATCTGCACATAAATGGTTTCATTTTCAGTGTTGACAACCTGACACCTTTTAACGGCTACTGATTCATTTAAAAAACACATACACTGAAGGACTAGGTGGCTGGAAAGGTGTGAACTAAAATGTGTACACAGCTAAAGGCAATTACTCACATGTTTGTTTATACCTGGAGCTGCAGCAGCTGAGCTTGGATTGTTTGTTGTTGTTTTCAGTCCAGCTATTCTTCAGCAACCACTGTGTGAACAATTTTTATTGCTGATTTTTTTATGCAACTTTGGAAAATGATTGCATGATTCGAGTTTGTTGCCTCAGATAAAATTCTAATCACAAACTCCCCTTTCCTTACTACATCTCATTTTGTAACTCCTGCTGATGAGGAGGCAATGAAATAGATCTCTGCTGGTGAAAACTGGCACAGTCCCACTACAGTTAATCGCGCTACTTTGATTTACTCCAGATAACGATTTGACCCAACATATTTTTGGATTTCCAATTTCTATTCCGGGGAAAAAATGTAGTCTCATTGTTTCTATAGTGTAGTCTGCTGATTGGTTCGGTCTTAATACTTGTAAACAGGTACTGTAAACAAGGTCAGAACCCTTTAATTAGATTAGTTACAATCCAGAGTTATTTGGTACAGGAATTTGATTTGTATCTTATAAAAAGAGGGCTTGCTTCGGTCAAACCACTCTGTGACAGAACCTTCCTAAATCAAAAATGTTCATGCTCACAGTACACAGTTGCTCAATTCAAGAAAGTAGTGGTGGAAGCTCCTACTGTGTGTCCACTGTCATTCTGTATTATAATTCAATGGCAAATTAATGATATGCAAGCTTGATTCTTCTGTAATACTTTTCCTTGGAAATACAGCTCTGCCTTTTCTGCTGTCAACCCTCATTTAGAGTTCAGAGAACGCTGCATGACTTGAAAGCAGCAGTTGGCAATTCCCAGTTCAAGCTTCAAACATTTACATATTTATGCTTGCATCAGTGGTGTAAATATACTATGAATAAATCCTATTATGTCTGAGACTGTACTTACAGTACAATAGACATATACAGTATGGTTATGCAATCTGAGGTATGCTTTCAGCATGAATATGGACATAAATTACCTAAAGTATGCATTGTTAACACTCTACTCACCTTCCAAGCCCTGTTAGAAAGCTTTGTCTACTATGAGACAATAATGAGGAATAAGGCTTTTAGTCTTTAAGCAAAAATTCACGGAAGATATATTCCAAAGTGTAATAATATTGCAGGAAATAAGAATTCCTTTGTGTTGTATTAGGCTATGGTTAAAATTGTAATTGGCGTTTTAGAAGTTTTGTGCATCCAAATATGCAATGTACTACAGTCATTCATCAAATGCAACAGATTTTCAAAGGACACCATCAGGTATTAATATAGTGCCATAAATATATATATTTTACTGCCAAATTTCGCTACAGTTTTCTAGGAAGAAGAATGTTTTTTAAAACTGAATATTAATGCAAGGTTTCTAGGAATTTAGTAAATGCCAAACTATGAGAACTGCTTTTTGTTTGGATTTAAACCTCCCCCTGCAACCAGAGGACTGCAGCTTTATTATCAGAGTGCAAGATGAGGAAAAGTGGTTAGAAGAGAGGCAGTGTGGGCACAGGGCACTGGTATGGAAGAGGGAAGACACAGGTTGTAGTTCCGGGTCTGACGCTAACCTGTTCTGAGACCTTAGACAAGACGTCTTCTGAGGCCTCTGCTTCTCTTCCACCCTTTGTCTATCTAGAGTGTAAACTCTTCAGAGCAGGGATTGTTTGGTACTCTGCCTCTGGCAATGCAATGAAGTCCAGATCTCTGTTGAGACATCTAGGTGCCACCAAACTATAAATAATAACAGAAGCAAAAATGGAGCTGACTAGTCTGTTGTCATTCCACCAACTGGATGAACAGCATTAGTGATTATAACATGAACTTCTTTGTTCATGTCTAACAAGTTGTGGGACTTGCTCCTGCAAATACATATTGCCATACAGTATATTACCAAATATAGTCCCATAGAAACCAATATGACTATTCACAAATAGTGTGTTCTGTGCCTGTTTGTGTTTGTAGCACAATGATGGGTGAACTAGGCCCAGAGGCCCCTTTCCTGTCTAGGAAAGTTGCAGTAGAGGAGTCCACGAAGCTGCTTTGAGTGGCTGCAGGGAAAGCAGTCAATCAGGGCCCAGGAGGGTCATATAAAAGGAGCTGCAGCACGAGAAATAGTCATCTCTTTGCTGGAGCCGGAGGAGTGTAGAAGGTACGCCTAGCTGGTTAAAGGGAACCGTAGCACCATGGACAACTCAGTGCTGGAAGAAACTGGGGCAGTGAGGAATACCTTTGGCTGGTTGCTAGACCTGATCTTCGATAAGGGGTGGGGAACATTTTTTGGGTTGGGGGCAACTGTCCCACAGAAAAATTGATTGAGGACCACACAAGTGAAAAGGAAAACAAGAAACAACCCTGCTCCAAAACCTCACTGACATGGTCCCCGATTGAAAAACCAAAGAAAAAGAGATTCCTCATTCCCCTCTCACACCAGCCCCAGAGCCTAGGGGTGCCAGGGCTATTAGATTTTGTGGGCCCTCCTAGGCTCTGGGGTGGGGCCAAAAATGAGGAGTTCAAGGTGGTAGGGGGCTTCCAGGAAGTGGGTTTGGGATGTTGGTCTGGGCAGGAGAGAGGGTGTAGGAACGGGTTTGGATTGGGAGGCCTGGGAGAATGCAAGACCGGGCTGAGGATGAGCAATATGGATGGGACGAAAGAGTGGGCCAGAGGGTGAGAATCTGGGGCAGGAGAGTGATGCAGGAGTGGGCTGGAGATGGGGGAACGTGGGTGGGAGGGTTCAGGAGCAGGCTATGGGTAGGGATCTCTACAGAAGAGGGTCCAGGAATAGGGTGAGGGAGGGATTAGGATTGCAGGAGTGATCTGGGGGTGAGGGATCTGGGTAGGAGAGGGTTGCAGGAGTGGTGTAGGGGTAGGGGTTTGGGTGGCAGAAAGGTGCAGGAGTGGAGTGGGAGTTTGGGTGATTGGGGGTGCCTGCCTGGCATAGCCCCCCCTGCCGCTCCTACGCACTGCTCCCTGCTGCTCTGATTGGCCAGAATTGCAGCAAGGGGAAACCTCTCCAGACAGCACTGTGCTATTGCTCCCCCAGCTGGCAGGAGGGAGAGGGGGAGTGACAGAGGCACTCAGAGCTACTTCTTCCCCCACCAGACACAGCCTGTGGGCTGGAACTGAATTTGGCTTGCTTGACTCCAGCCTGTGAGGCTCCATACCCTGCATCAGGCTGGATGCTTTAGGTGGGAGTCCTGAGCCTCGGGAACCCAATACAAGCAAGCCAGGGGCTGGATCTGAACCTCAGGCTGGGGTTCCACACCCCAAAAGGTAAGGGTAAAAACTGAGGCTGCAGGGAAGTAGCCCAGGGAATGGAAAGCTGTAGTTGAAGGAGCATAGTGGCATGTGGTTGCTATTCTTGGGTTCCCTGGGCTGGGTCCTCAACCCCCATAGGCCACTGGAGAACTGGCTTATTATTGAACAGTAATAAACCCTCAAAAGGGGATATGAGCTATTAAGTGGCCCAGCTGGGCCGGAATATACCAAAAAAGTGAAATTCTTGCATCCAAAGAGGAAGCTTGATGCTGCAACCCACACTGCCTGGAAACCTCAGGGTTCTGTGTAATTCAAATGCTGTGAGCACCTACGCTCTCTAACATGTAAGTTATGTGACATTAGGATTCACCAATGTGCATGTGGGGAACCTTTCCTTTCTGGTAAGGAAGGTGCATTCTTTTTAAAACAGGGTGAGGAGGGCATGCTAGAGGGAGTCAACAACTCCAAAGCCAAGGTTTTCACAGGTTTTCACTTTTGAAAAAATAAAAATGTGCCTAAATGTGCAGACCCTGATCAGCTTCAAGGTGGAGTCTGCCAAACCCAGTCTCTCCCATCACCTCATTCTGAAGTGCCATCTAGTGCATAGCCCATTGTCCCATCTCTTACATAGTGTCATTGTTCCTCTTTATAGATTCAGGCTCTGCAAAAGGTTTAGTCCTGTACTTTGATAATAAATAATCAGAACAATACTGTGCACATCTGGGGATAGATTGCAGCCCTGGGCTTCCTGCACTGAGCTCCTTCTCTGTCTGTTCCAAAGAGAGGTGGTTGGCAGTTAAGGATGCTAATTTCGGTTGGACGTATTCCTGGAGATTTAATCATGTGGCAAAATCTTTAAAGATTAATCTTTAATTCCCGGAAACTCCAGGCCAGTCCTGAAGGGTTGGCACTTCTCTACCTTCCCACAGCCTATCACATCTCCACCATCCAATGCCCCCTGCTCTGCACTATGTTAGGGGCACAGGGGTGCCTGCTTGGCTTCTCCCAAGCTGGCCCTCCCATGCAGTGGTTTTACTTCTTCTCTGAGGGCCTTCCCACCCTGCTGGAGGCAGAATTTTGCTGCCAAGATCTATATGTATTATGTAGTAACAGCATACTTGCTAAGTGCTGACAAAACCTATATTACACTCCTTTTTTATGGACCAGAGGCATCAACCTTTAAAGCGATTGCCTAAGAGAATCTCTATTGGCCTCACAGCATGCTCAGTGTTCAGATTTCCCCTTCACCTCTAGTGCAGTTTTACAAAGTGCAGTGAGATCTGGTTTTAGTGGGTTAAGGCTTGTCTGAATGAGAAAAATTTTGCTGCTTTAACCATATGAGTGTAGTTTAAAGTCTTTTTTTCTTTTTGGTGGGAGGGATGGGGAACAGAGCAAGAGTGGCAGTTATACCAATATATAAGTGCTCTTACCAGTATAGATCATTCTGGTTTGGAAAATAAAATTAGGCTTGCCGGCCTTCCAGAACTGGATGAAGCCTCTCAGAATCAGCATCAGTCTTCTGGTTATTGCTGAAAATAACCCTGGAGATTTTAATAGACTATTTTAAGAAAACAACATTACAGCATGTTGCAAAAAATATCTCCCAGAATAGCTTGAATCAGAGCCGGCAATTCTAAGTAAAATAAACTTTTTTATTCACAGATCTTAAAGTACTCTACTAGGACAACTGTTGTTCCTTAACTACAGAGATAGAAACGAAGGGCTTGTCTTCACTTCTGTAAAGATTGACCTGGTCAGGGTCAATCTTCCGGAATTTGATTTCATGCGTCTGGTAAAGAAGCACAAAATTGAGCTCTCTGGTTTGGCAGTCGACCGCTGTACTCTTCATTGCTGCGAGGAGTAAGGAAAGTTGATGGGAGAAACACTCCCGTAGACCTTTCTTAGTGAGGACAATCAAATAAATCCATTTCTGATGTGTCAATTCTAGCTATGCAATTGTTGTAGCTAGAACTATGTATTGGAAATTGACTTATTTTCCTAGTATAGGCTAAGCCTGAGTAACATGGGAGATAGAAGGCCAGATTGTCAAAAGTAACTTCTAATTTTACATACCTCAATTTTTGTGTGTCTTCAGTGGGTGCTTAGCACCCATAAAGCCTTTGTAAATAAGGCCTGAGTCTTCTAATATGGGCACAAAAATGACTGTTTGGGGGTCTAATCTCTCTGCAGTACTATGACCCCATTCCCATAATTTCTGAACACTATACTTACCCTTACAACCAGTGT
Source organism: Carettochelys insculpta (assembly GCF_033958435.1). Classification (NCBI taxonomy): domain Eukaryota; kingdom Metazoa; phylum Chordata; order Testudines; family Carettochelyidae; genus Carettochelys; species Carettochelys insculpta. Next base: position 263,203,481 of record NC_134138.1, read on the forward strand.
TGCCTGTAAGCTGAGCACTTGGTGGTCACCCAGGAGAGATTCAGATGCCACCAAACTGATTAGCAGAGGTCCCACAGCTGCCCACAGCCAGCAGCATGTGTTTCTGTTAGGGGTTTACATGTGCACATGCCTTTGTGCACATAAAATTAATTCTGCACATGAATTGAAAATTTAGAAGGAACATTGCAACATCTCAGGAGTGCTACTATTCCCATTTTACAGATGAGGGACAGCAGCACAGCGAGACATAGTGATTTTTTCCAAGATCCTACAGCAAGGCTTCATGGAACTGAGCGCAGATGTGCCAATATTTTGCTACCAAGATCTATATACATTATGTGGCTGCATACATCAAAAGTCCCAGGCAAGCATCCTAACCTCTTACCCATCTTTCCTTTCATTGTCTGGCAGGGTCACAATTAAACAGCAAGTCTGTAGCACAGCCTAGACTAGAACACAAGTCTTCTGTTTCCTGGAATTTGACGTGGTAGTTAAGAGTATACAGACCAAAAGAGCCTCCCCCACCCTGCATAAATTCTGCAGCTACACATTGAAAAAGCACAATAAATGACATTTAGCCCTGTTGAAAACAAACTTTGGGCGTATGCTGCTCACATGGTAGCAATTTGGGGCTTTGACTTCAATAAGTGTAGTACTTTAAAATACAGAGAAAGGTATGACGTTCTCTTCAAGAGTCAAGTAGTAGAATAAAAAGAATTGCTGTAAATCTTGATCAACCTTTCATATTAGAAATAGGAGAATTGGTATTCGTGGGAAAATCCCATGTAAACTACAATAATTTGACATGTCTCCTGTTGACAATAGAAAGCACCATAACAAACCAATATGTCTTAATTAATACTCTCGCCTGCTTGATATGATTGCAGAAATGTTAATCGCTTAATGAGAAACTATAATGCGGTCTTAGCTGGAAACAAATGGATTTATTTTTAGAATTCCATGTGATTTATGTTTTCAGAATCAAATTATTTCAGTCTTTTAAAAACAAATAAAAACTGTCAATGAATATGTATATGTTTCTTGAAGCAGAATATGCCTGTGAATATTTTTGAATAGTTTTGTAGTGTACAATGTACATGTTTTCTTTGAAGAGCTCACTGATATGAAAGGTAATAATTATCCTTGGGTCACACATGAGTTTATTTATTTGGTTAGACAAAGGAACAAAGCATAAACAAAATTTGCCCAGACAAGCATTCTTTTCAGCCTCAAATAGAAAAGCATCTTGAAAGTCCTATTAAATAGCTTTGAGACAGCTAAAACACATTGGCATAATGAAACTAGTTTGATTATTTTTCTAACACCTGTGGGAGAAAAAAAATGAGCCTTTACTTGTATGTTTAATAAAAATGTTCCTTCAGAGAAAATGCTGAGTTATAAATACAACTCTCTTAGTGTGAGAGCAGAAATGAGGGGAGAAATGACTAAGATGCAAAAAAAATAAAAGAAATGGGAGCACTGCTGCTGAATGCACTGAGCTTCCTAATGGTCCCCACAATTAGGCTAAATATAACAATAAAAGCAATTGTCATTTTGAACAATGCTATACTTGCAAAATCAAATATGCCTAAAAAGGCTGTAATCCCAGCAAGCGATTATGGCATCTCATTGTCCATGAAAACAAACCCTCCTTAAGGCTAACCTTATGGCCTTCCCCCCTGCACAGACAGCAATCATGCTTCCAGCTGGTGGATCTGCAAGCTGGAACCTTGCACTTGTGCGGAGCCCCGATGACTTCAGTAACATGCTGCAGGGTGTTGAGGCCTGCCCTCATGGATCCGATTGCAGGATGAAGGCATGTGACATTTTTGGACTTGATTTGAATTCAGTGGGATACTAATAGTCAGAAAGTTTGAATAAGTCAAGCACTGGAACTGGCTACAAAGGGATGTTGTGGAATCCCTGTCACTGGAGGTTTTAAAGAACACATTGGACAACACCTGTTGGGGTAATGTAGGTTGACTTGGTCGTGCCTCAGCACAGAGCAATAGACTAGATGAGCCCTTCAGGTCACTTCATATTTCTGTGATTCACAGTACAGGATCACAGCCTTACTCGACATTGAGGGAAAACAGCAAAGCAAGAAAGAACCAAAGTAACTCCTCCATAAAAAAGGAGGCAGGGATGACAAAGGTGGAAAGAAAAAAATTCCCATTTTTGATTCTCCTCTCCTCCCCCTGCCGCCACCTGGGTTTTGGGAACTAACTCAAAACAGAAATTTCAGTTTATAACACAGCTAAATGAACATTTTCATGTCAAATAACATTTTTAATGAATATGTTGATGGAAAATTCTATTTCCCTATGAAAATAATATTGTTTTCTACAAAACTTCAGTTATCACAGGAAAACTTTTTGGTGAGAATGTTTTGATCGGGTCTGCGTCCCACAGAGAATTGAGTGCCCAGTATTCCATGTCCTTAGCTAACATGGAACAACTTGGGACAAGTTTTTGTTATGACAACCCTGGGGATTCTTCTAGACATAGGACTATATTTGGTCCCCATCAAACAAGGTTATAAGTCTTATGCCTCAAGGAAAAGACATTGTTGACTGTCTGATGTTGTATTCAGGACACCCAGAACCATGTTGTCTCTCTGCCTTAGCAAGAGTGAGAGCTCTACAGCTGCTAAGCTGTGTGTCAGGGAACTGACATATCAGCTTGTCTGCCTGGCCAGCAAACTCTTCAAGATTCTGCCAGTCTAAATATGGCCTTGCAAGTAACAATCAGTGAACTGTGTTTCTGAGTTCCCCAGAGGCATGTCCCTGCACAGTCCAGTTTCTCTCACTGGGCAACCACAGAAATGATTCAGTTAGCTGCCTCCAAAGAGACAAAGCACCCATCAGCCTGCTAGGTTAGCTGAAGATTTACACTTCACACAGTACTGAAATGGTTTGGTTATGCATATTAACAAAGAAATGTATTAAGCAAGAATAAAAGAAATAGGCATGGTTACAAACAAACCAAAACATGTTTTCAGGTAACTAAAACTTAATTTTAGCAAGTTACAATCTCTGTCTAAGCAGTTTTCTTAGTTATACCAATTTACCAGCATCATAGTTCCTCCAGACTAGATCTAACTTTCATAGGCTCAAAGGTTGTTGTACTCAGTGTCCCCTCACTGATGGATTACTAAAAGGTCTTTTCACTCCTCTTATAGTTCATTGTCTCTGCCTCAAGAGCTAGGAAGGAGTCCTGGAGAGCAGATTCTGTTCCTGGCTGTGGTTGTGGAATGGTCTTCTCCCCTGCTTGTTTAGCTCAATGGTGTTGTTTGCCTTTATATGTATGTGTACTGTCATTATTCTCTGTCTGTAACCAAGCCAGTCAGACAGGTAAATACACTTGTCTTTATTGAATTTTACCTTGTTAATTTCAAACCAATTCTTCAATTTGTCATGGCCCTTTTGAATTATAATCCTGCTCTCCCAAGCACTTGCAACCCCTCTCAGCTTGTGTCATCTGCAGATTTTCTAGGTCAATATTTTCCAGCACATTACCAATACTTCCACGTCTTTCTGGGCTCTTATAAGATATGTAGTGGTAAATTACAGCTAAATAACAGCACAGAAAATTGAGAGCCAGGACTGGTGGCTGTAATCAAACTTTATTGGACCACAGGAAACTTGGCAATATCCATCATATGTAGACATCCAGATAACTAAAATCATACTGGATCATGGAGTTTGCCATACAAGAGAGTTCCAGGTTAGAGAGATTAACTTGTAGTAATAAGAGAAGAGAAATTTTTCCAGTGGATCTACTGCCATCCCTGGATCCAAGATTCATAGATCCAGATTCAAAGGTGCCTTTACTCTGCCATTGTGCATTTCATAAGATCCTGTTAATAGAAAATGGCTTAAAGAGTTACCCTGTTTAAGTTAAAAGATTGTTTGACTCTTACAATCACTGCCATCCTTCAGGTTAATGTTAAGCCTGTTAGAATTACTGGCAGATGCTTTGTGGTTTGGATAAGGTGCAAAATTGATGGTCTGGCCATAGGTGGCCATTAAAGATGACTTGGTGCTCCCATAAAATTCCCCAATGACAAGTGCAAGGTCCCATATGTTGGAAGACATAGTCTGAACTACCCAGATGTATTGCTAGATTCTAAATCAACTCCAGCTGTTCAGGAAAAAAACTTAAGGATCACTGTGGACGGCATAACGAAAGTATCTACTTAATGTACAGTGTGTAGTAATACGTTCATGAAAGATTACAATTTAGAGAGGCTTCCTCTAATGGGACTCTATCAGAGGGGTAGCCAAGTTAGTCTGTATCTTCAAAAACAACAAGAAGTCCTGTGGCACCTTATAGACTAACAGATATTTTAGAGCAGGGTTTCCCAAACTGGGGGGCATGACCCCAGGGGTATGTGAAGAAATTCTGGGGATGCATGAGGCAACCCAGCTCCCCCACATCATTCCCCCTACCCAAAGAAAAAGACAGCCCTTGCTTCCAGCTGTCAGCCCCTGCCATTTCACATGGGCGAGCCGGCGCAGCCACTATAAAAAGCAGGCAGCTGGTGAAAGCCCACGTTGAGCTAGCTGCCTCCTGCGAAGGTGAGTGAATGTGGGTTGGTGGGGAGGATGAGGTTAGATGAGGGGCTGGTGGTGTCTGGCTTGGGGTGGGAGGGGCTCAGTCAGGCAGCTCACAGGCAGCTGGGGTGGCTGGCCCATGGTAAAAAAGAGGTGGGGTCATGAGGGTTTCTCAAAAATCAGAAGGGTGGCATGATGCTGAAAAGTTTGGGAACCACTGATTTAGAGCATAATCTTTTGTGGGCAAAGACCCACTTCATCAGATGCATGAGTGGAGATTCCAGAGGAGGTCTAAATTTATAGGCTCATGAAAAAGAGGGAGTCCCAGTCAAGAGGAGCGCCATAGTTGGCAAGGTCAGTTCAGTCAGGGACGATGTGGCCCATTATCAGTAGCTAATGTGGAGGTGTGAACACCAAGAGAGGAGAAACTGCTTTTGTAATTGGCCAGCCACTCCCAGTCTCCGTTTAATCGTTGGTTGATGGTGTCCAATTTGCATATTAGCTACTGGTAATGGGCCACATCCTCCCTGACTGAATTGACCTGGTTTCTCCTCCCTTGATGTTCGCAATTCCACATTAGCTGCTGATAATGGGCCACATCCTCTGTGGCTGAACTGACCTTGTGAACTCTGGCCCTCCTCTTGACTGGGACTCCCTCCTTTTTATGAGCCTATAAATGTAGGCCCTCCTCTGGAATCTCCACTCATACATCTGACAAAGTCAGTCTTTGCCCATAAAGCTTATGCTCCAAAATACCTGTTAGTCTATAAGGTGTCACCGGATTTCTTGTTATTATGAATAGAGGATTTCTGAAAGTTTTCCTGGAAGCAGGACAGCAAGGGAGTGGTAGAGAACAAAAGTTTTAGCATAGTGGTAGACAAACAGTGGCCCAGAAGACATTTTGTTCATAATTACCAATAAACCGAGTTGCCAGATTCCACTGTTTTTCAGCTACTGTGCAGAGTTTTTTTCCTAAGGTGACACATACATAAAGCCAGGGCACGTGAAGTGAGGTGAGTGCTGATTGTACATATTGACTATGTGACCCACATGCTTCCTCTGCATCCAGTCAAAGTGATGCTATGGTTTAACTGGCACACTCTACAAATTCTAGTTGTATTCTTGGGGTAGAAGCATTGGATATTTGTAACAACTTAAGTTTGCTGAAGGTGAAAACATGAAGTAGAATACTGACTAAATCTGAGGAACACTGCATGACAAAAAAAAAGAAACCTTTGAGAGAGGCAGCTTTTTAACATGCATGCATCAAGCTGATGACACCAGACAACAGTATGTCACAGAATTAAGGGGATTCAGTGGGACTTGTAACTGGGATGAGTTAACAGAATCTCTGATCAGAGACAGAATCATTTACATTAAAGATAATGTGTTAAAAGAGGCTGCTCTATGAAGATTTCCCTTTGGAAACAGTGAAAGCACAAGTCAAAAAGCTGAATTCACCATAAGGGGCTATCCACAGACTCAGTACAAAATAATATAGCCAGAAAAGGTCAGATCAAAGGGTGGAACTGCTCTCTATGAAAGCAACTGGTAGTGGTAGACTGGGTACAGATGGTTATGCGGAGAGTGGAGATTGCAGCTTTGCCCCCAACAGTGGTTTGCCTTTGGGTAATATAAAGGTGGAAAAAGCAATAATTTTGCAAGATGCTACGGATCCCAAATGCAGAAAAGGCAAGAGTGTGCAGTTGATGACAACCTGGGTTGAGGAGTTCTAGGTAAATGAGCTGGAATCAAGCAGAACTGATGAGAGGTTCAGGATACTGCCAGTGAAAGTGAGCGAAACAATTATTGTGTTCAAAATGGACACAGGCATGCCAGTCAGTGCTGACTCTGAACAAGATTACGAAGAACTGAAACTAAGAACTAAAGTGGGACCAACCAAAATAAAAGTAACTGGTTATTCTGGAACAAATATACCATTGAAGAGAAAGTACATTGTTATCATCAAATATAAAAACACCTATGCAGACTTTACTTCATCATAGAACCATAGCAGATGGCACCAGTTTTAGCCCTGGCTTCCTGGGATAAATGCAGTTTGGTAATATGGGTGTTCTCACCTCCAGGTGAGACTGAACCTGGCTATGAGACATTTCTTTGGGAATATTATGACCTGTTTCAAGGATTGGGTTGCTGTCAGGGTGAACATACAATCCAAATAAACATGCAGCCCCAGCCAGTGATCATCCATGTAGAAAAGTGCCATTTGCTCTCTGTGACAACCTCACAGCAGAGCTTCCAAGGATGGAAGTAGCACAACTGTCATGAATGAGTGCCTGTAAGGGGTTAAATCCAAGAGAGAGTGGGTTCTTTCTTAGAAAGCAGCCAGGTGAACCCATGGGAAGAGAGAAGGGGATTTTTGAATTTAGGCAGTTGCTGCTGAGAGGCTCTTTCTTTTGCATGGCCAGAGGAGAGAGACACAAAGATGGTTTAAACTTGAGCAGGATTGGAGGATTCAAGAAATATCCAGTCCTCAAAGAAATCTGGGCATACAGATATGTAAGTAAAAAGAAAATCTTTAGTCAGACATGATCAGTTTATTTATTTATTTATTTACTTATTTAATAATACCTAGCAACCAAGGATGCTTTATCACAAGTATCTTTTATTTTATTAATAAAGCAGCTTTTTTAAAGACCATGATTTGATTCCTGTATCCTAGAGAAGGGTCTGTATAAGTGCATGCGTGACTGAAAGGTTGGCTATCAGGGATACAGTTCAATTTCTTCCTCTCTCTTTTCAAGATCTCTCCTAATTGAGTGTTAAGACCTTGTGTTGGCCCCACAAGTGTGTCTTCCTGGATTTGAAAAAGAAGTTTTCTCACTTGGATGGTGGCAGCTACCTCCCAGGGTCAGGGAATCTGTTCCTTGGGAAGCTTTGAAGCAGAAAGTTATAGAGGCAAGGTCTTTTTAAGATCTCTTTTGGGCCCCCACCTTCTGCACTCAGAGTGTTAGAGCAGGGAACAGTCTTGATGGCAACTAATTAAAAAAAAAACACTGAGGTGCCAACAGAATGGGCAGGTTCCCTAGTCATTGTGGAGAAAAATAATGGCTAGCTACGCATATGCTTAGATCCAAAACATCTCAACAAAGCTATAAACAGAGGGCATTTCAAACTGACATCCAGAGAAGAGATTATGGCTTAATTTGAGAATGAAAAATATTTTAGAAAATTGGATGCTGCCTCAGGATTTTAGCAGCTAAAATTAACTAATGGAAGCTCAAAATTATGCACTTTTAATACCTACTTAGGAAGATACAGATTCTTATGCCTACCATTTAATATAGCTTCTGGACCAGAACTGTAGCACAAAATCACCCGTATGATCTAAGAACATATTACTGGTTTTGACTTCTCAGTGGATGACATCATCATCTGGCGCTCAATTAAAGAAGAGCATGATTGCAGAGTTCATGAAGTCTAGGGAGCAATGAGAAACTCTGTTTAGTTTCAGGCTTCAAACCTGACACTAAAAAGGAATGTATTTCAGGGGTTACCAGACTGAGCTTACTGGAGATACTACTTGCAGTGAATGCGTCAAACCTTACAAAAGGAAGGTTCCAGCTGCTGAAATAACACTATGTCCCCAGCACAAAAAAAGATGCCCAACAGTTCCTGGGAGTATTTAATTATCTTGGAAAATTCATACTTAAGCTATGTACAAAAGCAGCAGCTTTGAAGAAACTCCTAGAAAATAAAAGGGAATGGTACTGGGATGATCAAGCACTCATTGCTTGGGCTAGTGTTTGGAGTCAGTGCGTTGCTCAAGCAGCACTCTCCCCCTCTGAGTCACCCCAGTTGAACCCAAAGGAAAGACAGAAGTCAGTACGTTTGGACCGTGCAAATCCAATATTGGATGGATAAGCCACGAGAGAAGCTGCAGACTCAAACCCTGCCTATAGATCCTCACCGCTGCTGCTAACCACCATCTCTTGAGACGAAAAGGGGCCATAGAGGTACTGGGATATAGAATAGAAGGAGTCATGGATTTGAAACAACAGATGCAACAGCCAGTGCTGAAGTTTCACATATCAGCCAGGCCCATTAAAATTTCAGCAGATGCTTCATAGTCTGGATTAGGCACAGTGACTTTATAGAAACATAGTGATCTTTGGCAACCAGTGGCATATCTGTGCATTCAAATCTCTGACTGTTGTGGAAAGCAGATATGCACAGATTGAAAACTAGCTTGTCAGAATATCATTTGCTTATGAGCAATTCAATCAATATATTCACAGCCAGAGAGTAGATGTTGAAATGGACCACAAGCCTTTGGTAACACTATCTGGCAAGCCATTGAATGACTGTATCTTAAGGATTCAAAGAATGATGATAATGCTACAAAACTATGATTAGGTTGTGACTTGCATGCTCCATAAAGTGACATTTACTGTGAATGCACATTCCAGAGTGGTGACTCCGCTATGAAACCAGAGAAGACCCCAGGGATAGAAATTCAAGCCTATGTAGCATTTACTGTAAAGTCAATTCATGTAGCGAACAAAAAACTTGCAATAAATAACAGGGAACATAGAGAGAGATAAATCATTGGGAATCCTTGAAAAGTGATAGCTAAAGGGTGTCATGAAGAAATAAGCAGTTGCTATGTAAGTATAAGAGGATATTGGAACAGTAGACATGAACTTGCTGTGACAGATGGAGTGATTTTCAAGAGCAAAGTGGCTGTGATTCCACAAAGCCTTCAGAAAGAAATGCTATAGAAGGTCCTCAGTGGTCACTTAGGAATTGAGAAGTACAAAAAGCAAGCATGAGGCATTCTGTATTGGCCCTGGGTCAATCACAGCATTAAGAATGCCACAGGAAACTGCTTTCGTGCTTGAAATCCAAGCCATGTCAACAGGAGGAGCTGCTGAGACCCCATCCAGTTTTACAAAGGCCGTATGAGGCATCAGCTACTGAGTTACTTTCCTGGCAATCACAGGATTATTTAAAAGGCCTAAATGAGGGTGCTCTACATTCAAATATTTGTACCTTGCACTGTGAGCATAATGCGCTAGTGATAGCCCTTTATTCATAAGGGGAATATTTTCCAGGCGTGAAATTCCAGATGGCATCTTCAGCCATAGTGGGCCACAATTTTCCATTGCAGATTTTAGGCAATTTGTCATAGATTGGTACTTTTGGCATACAACATCAACTCCAAATTCTCCCATGCCCAGGCTTTTGGAAAGGCCTATATAGACAGTTAAAATCCTTATGAAAAATACTTTTGACAGTGGGGGTGATTGGCATAATTTTGTATTGGTTTACTGAAATACACCTCTGGAGAATGGCTTTTCTACAGCTCAGCTGTTAGTGGGAAGAAGACTCAGATCTAATTTATCAATCACTGATAATGTGCTGAAATCTCATGACAATGAAGCCATATGGAAGATGAAAGAAAATCAGAAGTGGAAGCAGAAATTATTTTGACAGAAGGGTCCATGATCTCTCTTCTCTTAGCCAGGTGATAGAGTGTGCCTGAGGAATCACAACTCAAATATATGGGAACAAAGGAGTACCATTAAAGAAAAACTGCACCCAAACCTCTTGTAGTCCACATAGACCAAGGAGACACATTCTAGTGCAGTTGAAGGGATCTAAGAATAACCCCAGATAGTTTGGACACACCGATACAGCAGATGTAGAGCCTTGTTTTTTTACCAACCTATGAATCATTCATCATCAATGAACAAAAAAGAAACTGGCAAGCAAGAGCACAGATTAGAGTGAAAAGCTGTTACTAAGAAAATCAGAGAGGGAGACTCAGTCTGTGTGTACACTAGCACTTTTGTTGGTATAACTTATGTTGCTCAAGGGTATGAAATAAAAACCTTGTGGATATGTCTACACTAGCACACTACGTTGAAGTAGCCTATTTCGAAGTAAGAACATTGAAATAGGCTACTTTGACATGTATCGTCTACACATCCTCCAGGGCTGGTGCTGTCAATGTTCAACGTCAAAGTAGCAACAAAGAATGTCAAAAGGACCTGCCCCAGAAGGAAATGCAGAGCATCCGCACACACAAGCACTCCCCATTGAAATAACGGGCCAGCAAAGCCTGCAGATGGATCACAGGCTGGATTAGCCCTTCTGAGGCAACAGCAAGCCACTCCCTTAAAGGGCCCCTCCCAGACACACTCGGCCTGCACAGCACGAGGTCTGCAGACCCCGTGCACACAGCATGGACCCCCAGCTGCAGCAGCAGCTGCAGCCAGAAGCCCTGGGCTAAGGGCTGCTGCACACGGCGACCATAGAGCCCCACAGGGGCTGAGCAGAGCGTCTCTCAACCCCTCAGCTGATAGCCGACAAGGAGGACCCCGCTATTTCGCTGTAGCACGACATGGATCATCTACACACACCCTACTTCGACATTGAACATTGAAGTAGGGGTCTATTCCCATCTTCGGATAGGAATAGCAATTTCAACTTCTCGCAGCCTAACGTCAATTTCAACGTCGAAATAGCACATGGCGCATGTAGACATGACGCGTGCTATTTCGACGTTGTGCCAGCTACTTCAAAGTAGTCGGCTAGTGTAGATGCACCCGGTATGTGACATAGGTTACTCTGGCAGAAATGACAGTGTAGACATTTCTGTGTTGGTGGAATACACTGTCCTGCTAACATAGTTAGTGATGCTCACTTGCAGTGGTTCAATTGTCAACAGGAGAGCTCTTTACCATCAGCATAGGGTGGCTACATGAGTGGTCTTACAATGGCACAGTTGTATGGGTACAACTTTGCCACTGTAAACTCATGAGTATAGAGATGACCTCAGAAGTGCTGAATTGCCTGGAGAAATGAGTGGTAAAGACTTGCTCCAGAGCAACGTGCTGGTAACTAGATAGTTGATACATTAGGCATATGGATTGTAGTTGATGGAAATGGTTCAGAAGTTAATGTATATGTTATTAGATAGCTGTTAGCTGTTTAAATAAAAGCTGACTTTTTTCAAAGGAGGGAAAACAGAGCTTTATGAACGATTATAATTCAGAGAGCTTCTCTCATAAGAGACAGCATTATTGCAAAACCTGGAAACAGGAGGTTGAAACCAAAGTGTAGTTGTGTACAACAGTTTACCATGAACATACTTCGGTTTTTTTTTATAAAAAAAAATAAAAGTTTGTTACATTCTCATGCACTGGCTTGTTTAATGAACTCAAGATTATTACATAGCAGTGACAAAAAAAAGCAGCCAAGATGCGTGGCTCTAAAGTGGGTCATAAGGAAAGTTTATGTCTCAAAAGAATTAATATTAAAAGAAAATAATTTCATTTTGTTCAAAAAGGTGCACAAAATGTGTTGATTTTTTGTAGATTAAAGGCAATAGTTTTGATGGATTAATAACTGCCTTATTCACATTTTTTACTCTTCCCTCTTTTTCCAGCTGAATTGAAACTTTTAGTTTTAAAAATTATCATTTAATGTGAAAATGTTTAACAAAAGTGAAAACATTTTGTACTTTTTTCTAAAGAAGTTGGCATTGGCCACTAACAGACGTGGAGTTTGGTAACAGATGGACTGTGGATCTGATCCAGTCTGGAAATTCAAATGTTCTTATTTTTGTAAGAAGTAAAATAGTTAGTTCTGGTGCTCTGATTGCAAGACCAGCTCACATAAGGACATTCTTTCTAAAGATCTTTGATATGATACCTTCATTCTTTTTTTTTTATCCCATGCCACTGCTGTATTCTTGAAAACAACTTTATTGTTCTAGCCCAGAGGTGGCTGTGCTTCACTAGCTGGAAAAGGTTACAAGGTTGCTAGGTATCTTAGGACTTGTCAACACTTGACATGCTACAGAAGTTCAATGTAGACACAACCTACACTGATGGAAGGAGGGAGGGGTGTCTCCCAATAGCATAAAGAATCCACACCCCTAAAAAGCAGGTAGCTAACTCTGTGCTGGGTCTGGGAAGGCAAGCCCCTAAGGCTAAGGGGGAGGAGGTTGGCTTAACTGCATTGCTCAGGGCTGTGGATTTTTCCCATTCTTATGTCTCTGTAAGTTCCGGTATAGACCAGCCCATAGTTAGCTATTGTTCATAAAGTTGTTACACTCTGAAGAAATGAGCTTCAAGTGCAAAAATATTATCGTTCAGCTGATCAATGTGCAAAATATTATTGTTCAGCTGACCAACGTGCTGAAAAGACAGCAATGTTTCATGAACGTCTGAAAAGTGACCAATATATATCATCACTGCCCCTTCCTCACTAGGAGAGAATTCTGCTATTTTACCCAGGGTTTTTTATCTTGTGAAGGATTTTCTTTATCATTGAATGAGGTGTCATGCTGATTGGGTAATTTTTATATGGTCTTTGAGGTTTAGAAGTTAAGCATGAGCTGCTTCTCTGAGCTGGTGAAAAATTGTATTTTATTCTGCTTCAGGTTTATGCAAGCCTATTAGGTACACCCCACCATACTGTATAGTAACATACTCAGAATGTACTTTGAATGATGCACCTGCATATTGTATTGTGTAATGATCACTAAACATTTGCATATTGTCATACATTTACATGCATTTGGAAAAAAACCCAGGTATTACCATTCCATGAGTTTTCATCTGTTCCCTCTTAAGCATCTCTTGACTTCATTACAAATTTGTATTTGTTCTGCCTGAGAGATTTAAAATGAACTAAATGACTTGCTGTTGGCCCTATAACGTGCCATGAGCCTTTTCTTGTTATTTCTGCACTGAGCAGTTGTAAATGCAATATCACAATTTTTCTCTGAGGTCAAAGAAATGTCAGGGAAAGAAATAGGTACTTTTGGATTCTAAGAAGTGTTCTGGCCATGGCTACTTTGTTGTGCTTATTTTTAAATTTCCATTAACATTTTTGGATTGCTGCTGACTTTTAGATTTGGAAAATTGCCTGTTTGGTTTTTGAGGCAGCCGCCTGAAGTGTTTGAAACTTGGCTGTGAAGCAGATGTCAAGGGAATCCTCCCCCCACCTCTATCAAGTTTATGCATCACTGACCATGCTAGGCATGTTATTCCACACTGTGTACTAGGGATGGATAAACTGGTAAGAATTGATGATGCTACTATATTCATGTAATTTTAACCAAGCCTTTTTGAATTTAGCTGGGCTGTGGAACAAAAAACGCTGATGCTATAAGTGCTTATGCATATGAGTATGAGCAACTCCACTGAGTTCAGTTTGCTGGCGTAGGGCCTCGGTGATCAAGAGGTCTCACAGCATTGTATCTCTACTATACATCTTCATTACAGCGTTCAACTTATAACCTCAGTTGCCTGTGCTGCTTTAAAACCTCAGTCAGGGCCGTCCTGGGGAGGAAGAGGAATGGAGCAGGGCCAGATGCAACACTCCTCCCCGACCAGAACCCCAGGCTCAGGGGCTGAGGCAAACTTCCTTGCTCTGCCCGTTTCCCACTCCGCGCCCCACTCCCCACTTCACTCCCGCCCCCTTCCTCTGACCAAGACCAACCAAGATTAGGATTACTCGGGGCAGGATGTGGCAGCGGACAGCAGCAACAGCAGAGGTCGCCTCCCCTCAGACCACTATGTTGGGCAGCACAAGCAGCAGCCTCCTCTGCTCCAGCATACCACACCGTGCCCCCTTCTCCCAACTCACTGAGCCCTGCCTCTCTGCAGTGACGCCAACTCAGACGTGTGAAATATCCCTCTTTTACATGCAAAAGTCCCTCCTAGACTAGGAAATTCCCTCCTTTCAAAAATGAAGTACTATGTGGTATAAAATATAAAGAAGGGGAAAGGGGGAATTATATTGTTTGAATTTATTTAGAATTTTAATGTATCGGTTTGTTCAGATTTCTGCAAAAATAAGAGCTATTTAATCAAGAACTTGTACATTTCATTGGGCATTAATTGCAGGACAGTACATAGTTCACATTGTTAATATCTGCCATCACAGAAAATTAAATAAATAATAATTACAGAAGTAAAAAATAAACACAGAAATAAAAATATAATTACAGAAATAACATAATAGTAATCAGAATTAAAAACATTAATGCAGGAAAAATATTATTCTAAGTAATACACGATACTGATCACATGAATAAAAAAATAATCATCATAAAAAAGCTCAGTCCTATTCTCTTGTGGTCATACATGGTTTGCTTATGCAAACCCAACATGTTTTGACTAATGGGTTTGGTCATAGGATAAATGTTTCTTAATTGGATATTTGATCTAACAGAAGTGACAGCATTCATATTTTGGTGACTCAGTTTGGTTTTCTTTAGTTTTGACATCATTAACCATGGAGAAAATCCTCTCACAATCTGCATTTCCGTGAGGCAATGATAGAGTTAGTTTGGCAAGTTCAGCAATGTTTTTAAATTTAAATTCATTGTTGTAGTCTTTTATTTTTCCCAACTCAAGCCACATTTGGTCAATGTTCAATTTAGATAGAGCTGTCTTTCGTGTTTCAAACAGCTCAAATGGCAAATATCTAAATTCAGAAGCAGCTTTGTCTGAACATATTACATTTTTGAAGTGTTCACAAAGTGTAGTTATAGAATGAATCATAAAATTATAGAATACTAGGGCTGGAAGGGACTTCAGAAGATCATCTAGTCCAGCCCCCTGCCTAAAGCAGGAGCAACCCCAACTAAATCTTCCCAGCCATGACTATGTCAAGCCAGGACTTAAAAACCTCTAGGGATGGAGTCCACCACCTCTCTTGGTAATGCATTCCAGTGCTTCACCGCCCTCCTACTAGTTTTTCCTAATATCCAGCCTACACCTCTCCTGTAACTTCAGAGTGCCTTGTTCTGCCATCTATCACCATTGAGAACACTCTCTCTCCATGCTCTTTAGAGCCCACTTTCAGGAAGTTGAAGGCTGCTATCAAATTGCACCTAAGTCTTCTCTTCTGCAAACTAAATAAGCACAAATCTCTCAGCCTCTCCTTATAGGTCATATGCTCCAGCCCCCTAATCATTTTTGTTGCCCTCCGCTGACCCCTCTCCAGTGCATCCACATCTTTTCTATATTGGGGGGGCCCAGAACTGGATGCAGTACTCCAGGTGTGGTCTCACAAGTGCAGAATGCACGTGCTTCCTATTTTCTGCATAAAATGTAATTGTAGGATCAATAAACCTTAGTTCATTTTAAAAAAGTGAATGAAAGTGGAAGCCTTTTCTGAATTTCTTGCAATGCAGTAATGTAAAAGTTCAAAGCATATTTTCTTGTACTTTCTTTCTCTTGCTCAGAAAATTCAGAATGTGAGCCTCACACTTTTGTCCTGCAGTAAAGTTAGTGGACTTGCCACATTTAACACTTCAACTTTTGACCTAAGAGCATGGGCTGAGAGGAAATTTTGCCCTATAACTAAACATTTTTACAGATTCACTTTGAAGCTCATGAACAAGTACTTGTTTCCCTTGGGAAAGTGCATTAAACCGTCTTTTGTGTTTCAAACAGCTCAAATGGCAAACATCTAAATTCAGAAGCAGCTTTGTCTGAACATACTACATTTTACAAAAATATTACAAAAATTCCAAGCCGTAATCAAGGAATAAAAGAAGAGCTTTTGTTCTAATATCTATGAAGCTGCTAACAATGAAGGTAGCATTCATATTTTTATTTTCAATGCTAGCTATAGCTGGTAGCTGGGTCTCCACTACAGAGCTCTGTCGACAGAAGAGGCCTTCTGTCAACAAAACTGGGGAGTGTCCACTCTACAAATGCATTCTGTCAAGAATCTGTTGACAGAATGCAGCAATTTTCCTGGCAGAGTTGTGTATTGACTGTCTGAGGCATAGTGCCTCTGTCAACAGATTCTGTCAACAAAAAATAGTGTAGATGCTCTGGGGGCCCTTTGTCAACAGAGAGGGCTTCCAGTTTACTGGGCTGCCTGTTTTCAGAGCTGCCCGTTGTCTGTTCTGTTGACAGAGGGCTGGGCAGTCTGGCCACTCTCTGTCAACAGAGGGCATTGAGAGGGGGAGCCTGTATTAGGTGTGGACGTGTTCTTTAGACAGAGATTCTGTTGGGACATAGCTGTTAACAGTCGACAGAACTCTGTAGTGTAGACACAGCTAGTGTGTACATCTCTGTACGTACCAAACCCAGTTTTTTTGGGACCCACACATAGCAAACCACTCTTTCTGAGCTCATTGCTTGAGCATCCACACAGAATTGCTTTGTGAGTGTCATACCCATGCCATATGTGATGTCCATGTTACTAGTTCTGGGAACATATCCCAGGGTTTTTAGTGCACTTGCTAACTAACCGTAGCTACTCTAGGTCTTGGCTCATGGTATATTGTTGGAGCACTTGTCTGTCCAGCCCACAACATTTGACTGGAAGTGCTCTTAGCCGTATTTGGGTTTGCATGCTCCCTACAATACCAAACTGGTTACCTATGGATCTATGTAGACCTTAAATAACATGCTTCCAGAAGGCTATAGAAATTCCTATCTGGACCAGTATGGCCTCCCTTATGCATATGCCCTGAGGCTAGAGGGTTGGCATAAGTTGATTGTCTTACTGAAGACACATCTAGGATAGTGTAAGGGCCGTCTCCCCATTCTGACGCTCTGAGCACAGAAAGCAGGGGCCAGCAAAAACCTTAAAAATATCCTGCCTCTGCAGGCTCTGCTTAAAAAAGCTCCCCAAGGTCACAGATTCCCTGACCCTGGGTTGAGAAAATCCCGCTTTAACCCAGGAAGACACACTTGGGAAGTCTCCCTGTGGGTAAACCCCAAACTCTTAATCCTCCCTTAGGTGAGAGCTTGGAAACAAAGAGCTGTAATCTGATAGCTGGCCTTTCAGTGTAAAGGCCTGAATGTACAGACTCTTCTCTAAGGGTGCGTCTACACTTGCATTCCTCTTTCAAAAGAGGTATGCAAACAAAGGAAATTGAAAATGCAAATGAGGTGCATATCTGCATATTTGGCACCTTATTTGCATATTCTTATTTCAAAGGAGCTTCTTTCAAAAGAAGAAAACCACTGTAGACGCTGCTCTTTCGAAAGTAAACCCCATCTTCGAAAGAATCCTTTTATTTAAATAAAGGGAAGAAGGATTCTTTTGAAGATGGGATTTACTTTCGAAAAAGCAGCATCTACACTGGTTTTCTTCTTTTGCAAGAAGCTCTTTCAAAATAAGAATATGCAAATAAGGTGTCAAATATGCACCTCATTTCCATATTCAATTTCCCTCGTTTGTATACCTCTTTTGCAAGAGGAATGTAAGTGTAGATGCACCCTAAGGCACAGGAATCAAACCATTGCCTTAAAAAAAAGTAATTTATTCACAAAATGAGAGAAAACAACTCAAAACATTGCAGTTGAAGCACAGAGAATTACTTCCCTGGATTCAGCATAGAAGTTACAGAATACAGGGGAAAGAATCAACCATTAACCAGCCTAGAAGTCCTTCACCAAATCCAGAAAATAAAAAATAACATGATCATGTCTAACTAAACATTTTCTTTCTACTTACATATCTGTGTTCTGATTAGATGTGGTCAGGAGATTTACAGGATCCATTCCATCCGCTTAGGATCGATCATTTCTGTCTGTTGCTTTTGCATGAGACACACAGACCCCTCAGACTGCAATTGTTCTCAGTTCAAATAAATCTGTCTTTCTTCCATTGGCTTACCAGGCAGCCCCCTGCAGCGAGCCCTCTGTTAACCCTTTACAGGCATTCATTCATGACAGACAGGATACAGACAGGCCAGCCATGACCCAGCTGGTGCTGCTTATGCCTGTTTCCATAACTACAGATTTCTGATATATGGAGAGCTGTTTCTGGAGCAGGGTCATTAGCATATGCTGGTGGGATTACATCATCATGTGGACACAGGATGACCAACAGTCAGTGTCTCCTGTATGCTGCGCACTTGTGCAGCTACTCAGGAGAGATTCAAATGCCACATAGCTGATTAGCAGAGCACCCAAAGCTAGGTTTTTTATTTCTACTAGTGGTGCACATTTGCATGTCTTGGTGCACAATAAATTATTTCATACATGGATGGAAAAAAATCCACACATAGATGGAAAAGACTACAGAGAACATTGCCAATGGCACACCTGACACTTTTGTATGTAAAAACAGACATTCCTGGAACTGTGCAATAAACTTGCCCCAACCCTCCAGCCTCAGGGTATAGGTGAGGACTGGTCTGTTTCCCAAAGTCTGTGAGAATGAAGGATCATTTTCTAACTTAAGTTAGATTGTCAATGTGCTATAGAGGTTTTACCTGGGGGCTGTAAGTGATAACCAGAGACGTTCTGTTATTTTCCTTATTGGGCCTATTTTGAAGTTGACGATTTCTCTGTAGTCATCAGGTGCTGTCAGTCAGTGTCCGTACTTCTTCAGGTTAGTATTTAAGATTTAAGAGCGCTTGATGAAGATCTCATAGGTGTTCGTCTCTGTCAGTGGGATAGGAGCAGATCCAGTTGTCTTTTAGGGCTTCGCTGTAGACAATGGATCCTGTCATGTGTCCAATCAGAGGATTCCCAATGTTGGTGGCAACTCTAATATCTCTGTGTACATGTAGTTATTTCTTGCGCTTTTATTGAGATTGAATGCCTTGCTTTCTTCACACCATAGATCTAGTAGTGTCCTGGATGGAAGTAAGGGACATGTGGTAAGAATAGTGGTCAGTAGGCTTCCAGTATAGAGTAGTGTTTATGCAATGTGACAGGATCAGATCAGAAGGCTACAGAACAGTGATGAAGGGGAGATATATTAGCCCTAGACTGAATAGGTCCCTGTTCCCAAAATAAGCTAGCAAGGCTGATCCAGAACCAGCAGGATCCTGCTAGAAGCAATCAGGGCAATTAGGCCAATTAAATCAGCTGAGGCCAATTAGGAGGCTTACAGATTCAAGGGAACTAGGGTAATGAGAGCTACGTCTACACGTGAAGCCTACATCGAAGTATCTTATTTCGCTGTAGCGACATATAACGTCTACACGTCCTCCAGGGCTGGCAATGTCAACGTTCAACATCAACGTTGCGCAGCACCACATCAAAATAGGCGCAGCGAGGGAACGTCTACACGCCAAAGTAGCACACATCGAAATAAGGGTGCCAGGCACAGCTGCAAACAGGGTCACAGGGCGGACTCAACAGCAAGCCGCTCCCTTAAAGGGCCCCTCCCAGACACAGTTGCACTAAACAACACAAGATCCACAGAGCCGACAACTGGTTGCAGACCCTGTGCATACAGCATGGATCCCCAGCTGCAGCAGCAGCAGCCAGAAGCCCTGGGCTAAGGGCTGCTGCACACGGTGACCATAGAGCCGCGCAGGGGCTGGAGAGAGAGCGTCTCTCAACCCCTCAGCTGATGGCCGCCATGGAGGACCCCGCTATTTCGATGTTGCGGGACGCAGATTGTCTACACATGCCCTACATCGACGTTCAACTTCGAAGTAGGGCGCTATTCCCATCCCCTCATGGGGTTAGCGGCTTCAATGTCTCGCCGCCTAACGTCGATGTTAACATCGAAATAGCGCCCAACACACGTAGCCATGACGGGCGCTATTTCGAAGTTAGTGCCGCTACTTTGAAGTAGCGTGCACGTGTAGACACGGCTGAGGAGAGCTGGAGTCAATGAAGAAAGAACTGAGTCCTGGTATAAAAGTTTTCTTCCTGCTGCTGGCTCTGTTATGGGGTGAGAAGTGGAGGAGATAAGGAGCTGTAGAGAGCTCTGAGGGGAGTAAGTGCAAGCAGGTACCAGAGAGAAGAGCCTGCAATAAGGAGGGTGCTGGGGACTGCTGTGGGGTAGTGGCCCAGGGAGCCATTGCTGTCAAGCAGTTGAAACTCTAGACATTGTTGGCAGCTGCTATCACAAGGTCCCTGGGTTGAAGCACAGAGTAGGGGGTTGGCCTGGACACCCCTGTTCTCCTCCATCCCCATCCTTTACAGGATAGGAGAAGGACTGGCTTGGTGTAGAGGTTTGTCTTTCCTGAACCACTTGGAGGGGAAGCAGAGACTAAGGACTTTGGTCTCTCTTTTCCCTGTGCTGGCCCAATAATGAAAGTAGCTCACTAAAACAGCTTGCTGATGTCCAACCTGAGGGCTGCTATGTGCCTCTAAGGAAAATAATCTGCCAAAAAGCATGTGGCCATCAAGCTAGAAGAAGAGATTTGTCTGAACATCATTGACTTGTACTGTAGGCTACATCTACACTAGCACACTATGTCAAAGAAGCCTATTTCAATGTAAGAACATCGAAATAGGCCACTTTGACGTGTATCATCTACATGTCCTCCAGGGCTGGTGCCGTTGATGTTCAATGTTGAAGTAGTGACGGGGAACGTCGAAAGGAGGCACCCCAGAAGGAAATGCGGAGCGTCCACACACACAAGTGCTCCCTGTCGAAATAAGGGGCCAGCAAAGCCCCAAGCCACTCCCTTAAAGGGCCCCTCCCAGACACACTCGGCCTGCACAGCACAAGATCCACAGAGCCGACAACTGGTTGCAGACCCTGTGCATGCAGCATGGATCCCCAGCTGCAGCAGCAGCAGCCAGAAGCCCTGGGCTAAGGGCTCCTGCATGCGGTGACCATAGAGCCCCGCAGGGGCTGGACAGAGTGTCTCTCAACCCCTCCGCTGATGGCCTCCATGGAGGACCCCGCTATTTCGAAGTAGCGGGATGCAGATCATCTACACACGCCCTACTTTGACGTAGGGCACTATTCCCATCTTCGGATTTCAATTTCAACATCGAAATACCACACATCGCATGTAGACGCGACGCATGCTATTTCGATGTTGTGCTGACTACTTCAAAGTATTCAAAGAATTATGCAGTGTTAGTTCCCTTGTCATCTTAGGTGAAATATAAAGATTCTGTCTGTTCATTATAGTTCCAAAGCTAAGAAGGCTTCCTTTTGACTTGGTCACCTGTGTCTCTCTGAGTTGCAGGAGTTCAAGTCAACTCCTCTTGGTTTGCTTCCTAGTTTGTTTACAGATAATATGTAAACTGAGGTAAACACATATTCCTTTGGGCAGAACAGGGCCTTTTATCACTGAATGATGTTTCTGTCTGCAGGCATCTCCTTTCACAACTGGGACCTTGCTCAGTATTCATACCATGTTCAAAGAAATGGGGATCTGATCTAGTGAGAGGCTGATCATCTTGATTCCCTCCTGTAAAGCCTCTCTAAAATGGGCTTTACAGAAAGTTGTCTGTAGAAATGCTGAATATGATTATTGGTTGTTTTCTTAGGTAGAGACTATGGAAATGCTTCCGCTTTGTTTGGCATTAAGGATGCTACTCAACTTGCCCAGTAACAATGTGGAGGGAGAGCAAGAGGTGTTTAGTGGAGGTTAGTGATTGGTTGGTGGGTTTGGGATTTTTGCATTCTTATGCTTTGACATGGCACAAATAAAAAAAGCTCATGACAATTGTTTTCTTGTGTAGGTGCCTAAATGCTGGGATCTAAGCCTGTATTAAACCATCAGATTTCTAGAGGCACTGAGTGCTAGAGACTGTTGGGAAACTGAGCTGGAAGCGGGGAATGTTGCCATCACTTTTTTAAGAACTGATCGTTTCTGGTTTTCATGAATTTTCTAACCAACTGTCCTGAGCAATCCCACTCTCCACACCTTGCCTCCGCACTACAGCAGGACGCCCAACCTTGTCGCTGCCTCCTGGTGATAGCTGCTGAGTTTCCTTCTTCCTGGAGGATAACCAGGCACTTTTAACAGACGACTCCTCTTAGGAAATTCCAGGCAGGGCTTCTTTCCCTGCAGTGCTCTGGGGCATGGAAGAGGATGGCCATTTACTTTCACATTAAAAAATAACCCCCTGTTCTAGAGTGGCTAAACCTCTCCATCTAAGACAGGAAGCTGAAGGGTCCCTTCCTTTCACTTTAGTCCCACTTCTTTCTTAAGGAACAGTAAACCAAGATGTGATGGATGCATCCAGATGCATTGTGGGGGATCTTTGGTGGGTGTTTCTGGAGTGATAATCAGCCATGTAAAGGTAACATTATTGATACCTACAGTTAGTAGCCCTTTAAAGTGTCTGGGAGATTTTAATACCTCTCCTAGTGCTGTGTTCAACTCTCTGCAGCCTCCATAAATCAACAGTGCCCAGTTTTCCTTGTAGTCAGGATTAGAATCTCATTTTTTAATCACATGCTATCTTAGATGCTGTTAAAAACAGCAAAGTCTCCGCAGGGAGACTCTGAAGTATTAGAGCTTCATATTTTCTGTACCTGCAGATTCCTATTGTCCCTGTACACAAGCCACCAAACCAAACAGTTGAAATCTGGCACTGTTTCTTCAGTCACTACCAGCAGAGGAGAGATTCAAGCCAGTAGCCTAGATAAGGGAGCTTCTTGTCACTTCCTTCAGTCATCCAGTCCTCTAGCCTTTTAAATCATATCTTTCCTTACAAACCTGCTTATGTCTTTGCAGCCTGTAGCTCTACTCGTCTATGGACACTAAGTTAGTGCTTCTGAAAGCTCTGTCTGTGGAGCGGCTCCTCCTGAGATTGCAGTTTGGTGTGGTGCAGGCAGGGAGGACTGGTGTGCTTAATGAGGTAGTGTGGAGGCATTTAAAACACCACTGAACTAGGTGGTGGTAGCCTGGCTTTGTTCACTAGTGTTGCCTGTATACAGGACCACACTGATAGCACCTTTCATCCAAAGCTTTCTTATCTTGTTGGTGATTCCACCTGGCTCCA
The DNA here is from genome assembly GCF_033958435.1 of Carettochelys insculpta. Classification (NCBI taxonomy): domain Eukaryota; kingdom Metazoa; phylum Chordata; order Testudines; family Carettochelyidae; genus Carettochelys; species Carettochelys insculpta. The sequence goes on from NC_134138.1 coordinate 263,226,705, forward strand.
AATAACAAGGCTTTGGCATATATTGACAGTAGTGCACACAAGGGGAAAAAATCTCCATCTGTGGCCTCCTAGTAGAGAGACAAGTGGCTGAATTTCTTAACAGATGGTTTAACAAACTACAAGAAACATGTGTCCCCCTGAGACAAATAACCTGACATCAGATAGTTTCAACAACATATTGAAATAAATCCTCCCTCATGAATGCTGGGGCTTCAGCTGCCGCCATATCCCAGTCTCAGGATCCCTTGACAAAGCCTTGGGTGAGGCAAGTACAACAGCTTTGAGAGCTACCACCCTGCATTCTCCGCAAACAGCAGAAGGAATCAGGGTGCCAGGCTGAACAGTGACTGAAACGGCCTACAGATGCATAGTGATTAGAGAAATTGCAAGCTCAGGCTTTAGTACCTGTCAGCAAATATTAGGCCTATTTAAACTTCTTTGTTGTGAGAATGGTTTGTTTTAACTTTGATAGTTGTATCATTTTAGATGGGTTGGAATCCATTGGAGCTGCCCAACTCTTCCGCTCTAAAATTCTATTTTCAGTTCCTTATAACTTTGCCAAACTTTAACTGTTTAGGCTGAAATTTTCTGTGCCAACTGCCTGTCTCAGGCTGAAATTTTGGGGAAATTTTATGTATTTTTCCTTGAGAAGCTTTAAGGACCTCATGTTTTAGAGTGGGGACATAAAATTTGGCACTGAGGCTTAGCCTCATTTTGGGGATGTCTTTTGCTGCTCCTGTTTTTAAATCAAATTTGGCTAAGTTGTAAGTCTTTAGATAATTGCAGTTCACTTGTGCTCAGTAAAGACTTGGAGTTTGGCAGCTGAATTCTCCAACAATAGCATTGACATGGAGAGTGCTCCAGCTAAGAGATTCAGGGATCACTATAACAGCGGACATTAGAATGCAGAGTTCAACTCTTGTGTCTGTGATCCCACTGCTACCACTCAACCATCGAGGATGAGAAAGGTGTCTGAAAGATGTCAGTTCTCCATGGCAGTATACAACTGCCGCACCGTGAGACTGTCTTTTACCTTCCTATAATTACATGCCTCATTTACTAAACACCTTCCAACTTTCGAAGCAAAGAAGGTAGAGGTTCTATGGACAACCTCCTTTATGAGCTGTCTTAATTCTGGCATTTCCTTATTTATGGTTCTAAACTCACAGGGTTCTGAATTCACTTGGAGGCAGTCTCCAGTGGTTAGGGATGATTTGTTAATGTCACTACGTTATTTTGTTCAAAAGTGCTGCTTTTGAAACACATGCCGCCAGTGTAGATGGGGGTCTTTCGAAAGGACCCCCTGGATTTTGAAAGCCCCTTCTTCCCAAAACCAAATGGGAAGAAGGGACTTTCAAAATCTGGGGGGGGATCCTTTCAAAAGGCCCCTGTCTACACCGGCAGTGTGGGTTTCAGAAGCGGCACTTTTGAATCATGCGTGGCTGCCATTATGCTAATGAGGCACTGCCATGCATATTCAGTGCCTCATTAGCATCCCCCTTTTCGAAAGGCGGGTGCTAGTGTAGCCATGGCCACTAGCAGTGGGAAGCAGAGCAGTGCAGCTGAGAGCTGGCAGAGCAGAGCTGGCTGGGGCTGGGTTGCTCTGATTCTTGCCTCTCACAGTGAAGGGCTAGCTCAGTGATTTGTGCTGTACCTTGCTAAACCCAGGGTTGTGAGCTCAGTCCTTGAAGAGGCCATTTAGGGGGATGGGGCAAATAAATTAACAGAAATATCTGGCAGTGCTTGTGCTATTCTCAGGCCCCCTGCTATTCCCTGGGGCCTTACAGGAAGGGGGGAGATGGGGTCAAGGAAAGAGAGAGGGGGTGGGGTTTTGGGAGTAGGGCCTAGGAAGGATGAGGCATTTCCTACAACTTGCACTGCCAGCCTCTTGCTCCAGGGACAGCCCAGGCTATTTTATTCTTTTCTAATTTCTTTGACCATTGAAATTCCATTGGTAAAGTATTAACTCTGTTAACCAGAATGTTTGATTTACTGGCACGCCTAGTCCCCGCACATGCCAGATAACACAGCTTTTACTTTATATAGTTTCTGAGCCAAAGATGTTTCAAATGAGGTGCTGGGGGGCTGCTGGACCTCCCAGCTAGAAGTGATTCAGTGTTCGGTTCAATAACTCTAAGTACTCCAGCACTCCTCTCCTTAGCAGTTTTATACAGTAATTTTCTTCTCAGAACATCTAATAATGGCCAGAAACTTATCTGTCGCTATGTCTACACAAGAGAGCATCCACACTAAAAACGCATTCTGTTAACAGGAAATCAACGGAATGCGGCACTTCTGCCAACAGACTTCTACCTCTCCCCCATGAGGCAGAACGCCTTTTTCTAAAGAATCTGACCCAAAAAAAGCCATGTGGACACTCCTGGAGGCCCTCTGTCAGACAGGGCTTCTCGGTCACTGCACAGCCCTGTCTGCTGTGCTTTCAGTTGGCCATTCTGTCGAGAGCAGCTGGGCAGTCCAGCCGTTCTGTCAAGAGATCAGATAGACAGAGCAGTCTGCTTTGAAGTCTGGCCTCAATCTGTCGACAGAAGTAATGTCTGTCAACAGATCACTCTAGTGCAGACAGAGCTTATATTTAAAAGAACTACCTTCAGACAGTGCTGATGCGCAGTCACCTCTGAGGAGGAATATGGCAGCTCGTTAACACAGGTATGCTATATAACTGTGCAGGAGACAAAGTGAAGGAGAGAACATCTCACCAGTCTCTTGCATCATATGTAAAAAAACTCAGTGTGGTTATCAAATGAAAAAAGCCTTTTAAAAACCCTTATAAATAAAGACTCTCTCTTAAGAGCACACTGCAAGCTTAATTTCTGATGCTACAGTTAAATAAGGAAATCATTATCTGATTAACGGGAATCCTTTCATTGCTTGAGTCGGAGGTCTTATAAAAATGTATTTGAGATTTTTAAACTGGGATCCGAGGACAGCCTGCATCAGGTCTCAAAGCAGTCTGAATTAGCTGCAATATTCTGCTCTGTGGCTGATAAAGAAATTTATTTATCTGTTGAGGGTAAACCAAATGGTGCTCATAACTGAAATGTAAAATAAACATTTTTCTGTACTTGGCTACACGGACTGTCTGAAATGCTCTGCATCAGTTCCTGACCTTCAACACTTCCAGCCATATAACTTATGATTGAACTAGAATGTATATTTTAAAAAGACATGCAGTCGTGACTCAGATTCTAAATGACAGAAGGGAAAATAGGTTTTTTTCCTTCAGAATAAACAAGATTCACCGCCCCCACCCTTCCCTGGTTCTCATTCCCAGAAGACTGTATACTGTCCCCTTTTAATCCACCATCTTCCTTTCTGAATTTGAGAGTGGTTTCTGTTTTCTAAATTGCTTTTCATTTCAGTCAGGTTGGACCAATCCCACAATGTTGTGAAGCTAAGAATATTTTCTACTGAAGATTTATGTGCTCTTATAGAACCTGTTCGGTAGAGCATAAGCAGGTAACTCTCCAGACATAAAAATCCCCTGAACTCCAGTATTTGTTTAAAAATAAAGTATTTAAGCTGCTTCAGCCCGAAAAAGTCAAAAGCTTGATGTCTAGAGAAGTTCGTATGCCACATGTGACCCCATTTGTTTGACATTATGGTAATTTAATGATCAATAATGATACTGACCTTTTTCCCAGAGGCTGTATCTACACTGGGGCTTTGGCAAAAAGTTCCTATCATTGCTCCCATGAGTGTAGCTCAAGTGAGGGTAACAATGGGAATTCTAGTGTGCACAGTAACTGCTTGGGAGAAGGGGAAGTTAGTGCTGGTGTCTAATCCTGCTTGAAGCAGACCAAAAGGACTAGGTATTAAATGCACTGCTGACTGCAAGAGCCTTATCTACACTATCAAAACAAAAAGCAGTCAAGTAGCACTTTAAAGACTAGCAAAATAGTTTATAAGGTGAGCCTTAAGTGGGTCTGTCCCATGAAAGCTCACCTAATAAACTATTTTGCTAGTCTTTAAAGTGCTACTTGACTGCTTTTTGTTTTGGTAGTGTATAGACTACCATGGCTCCCTCTCTGTTACTTATCTACACTAGTGCTTCCACTAGTGGGAAGTTGTTGCCAAAAATTCCCAATGTAGATACTCTTGACTTAGTGTATGGGAAAGAGAGGACTTGTCTCAGAATGTGCTTAACTCCTTGGCAGAGCCTTGATGCCTGTGCGAGGGGAGACCTGCGGCAATGCGATCTCATAATAATCAGTCATAGAAAGTTGCAGAAAGTAGAGATGCCAGAGGTTGCTGGATCTTGACACGGAACTTGGATTCACACTCCCCCAGCCTCCCTAGCCTGGTTCATAAGGTTTCACTTCTTCTTACACCTGCTGTTCACTCATATTCCCCACCTTCACTTTGCTTTTTTTTTTCTTAAAGGGTGTGTGTGGATGGGGGGGGCGGGACTTGTTACTGATCAGAACTAGTGATCTTGCAAATTAGGATAAACACTGTTCTGTAACATCTTTAAAGTGCTACTTGACTGCTTTTTGTTTTGTTCTGTAACACTTTCTCTACTGCTTGCCATTCGCTCTGATTAATGGTGCCAAGTTCATATAACCCTTATGGTAAAATCCTATACTAGTCAATAATAAACCAATAGAATTCTGTTGAAATGACTCAAAAATCTATAGTATTTAAAGAGAATGAGATTCTTTCTGGAACATCCTATAGAAATCCACAAGAAGATAAAAGCTGTATTTATACCCCACAAAGGCTACGTCTACACGTGCCCCAAACTTCGAAATGGCCACGCAAATGGCCATTTCGAAGTTTACTAATGAAGCGCTGAAATGCATATTCAGCGCTTCATTAGCATGCGGGAGGCAGTAGCGCTTCGAAATTGACGCGCCTTGCCGCCACACGGCGCGTCCAGACAGGGCTCCTTTTCGAAAGGGCCCCGCCTATTTCGAAGTCCCCTTATTCCCATGAGCTCATGGGAATAAGGAGACTTCGAAGTAGTTGGCTTCCTTTCGAAAAGGAGCCCCGTCTGGACGCGCCGCGCAGCGGCAAGGCGCGTCAATTTCGAAGCGCTACTGCCGCCCGCATGCTAATGAAGCTCTGAATATGCATTTCAGCGCTTCATTAGTAAACTTCGAAATGGCCATTTGCATGGCCATTTCGAAGTTTGGGGCACGTGTAGACACAGCAAAAGTGAGGCATTGAAATACACATTGTGTAAGAGCCCTGGGTATTTCCATAATTTTGACCTTTGCAATGCGATGATATTTAAAGAGACCTCCCCAGTAAAGTCTGCTTTTGCATGAGGAAATCAGCCTAGTTTTGTATCTTGACCCGACGGTCACTATACTTACACATTGTTTTTCTTTAGCAAGATTTTTCCTTTTTGAGTGAATTACGGAAAGATCTTCCTCCCACTGAAAGCAACAACAAAACTCCCATTGATAATGGGAGTATGAGCTGGCCCTTCAGGCTTAGCAGTGTTTTGTTATGAAATCGCAACATGTGCTTTCTGAGCCAGGTAGTTAAATAATCAAAAAGCTTTTCTAGCTGCTTCTAGAAAGTAGATGTGATAGAGGCAAATTCCTTTGTAACCACAAGGAATGGTCTGGTTCCAAATCCCATGTAACTGTGGTGATTGTAGCAGGAGATACAGTAACATGTCAGTGATCTGCTTATTTTATTAAGTTTTAGATACTGTAGAGTTAACAGATTTTTATCTTATATGAAACATGCTTAGTTGAGGACATACTTCAGTGTGGCTCCATTGTTAGTAGACCTTCAGCAGCCTTTGTCAAATATCAGTATAATGGACTTACACAGGTTATTGATTTAATGACAAGTATTGCTGCTACAAATTGATGTAATGTTTTCATTAGACTAAAAAAATATTTTAGTGGCAAGTTCATTCAGTACTAGGTAATTTTAAAGCCCTGTGTTGCAAAGGATCACATCCCAATAGAAGTATAGTGTAGATGTGTTTTGGAAGATAAGCAAATTAATAGTAAGGGCAAGCTCACCTGGAATTGGGGCAAGCCTAAATCACTTATCAAACATACATAAAAAATGTTCTTACAAATTGTAATTTCAGTGAAGCTGGCTTTTTTTTTAAGTGTTGATCAAAATATTTCCATGAAAATATTTTTTTCCAATATTTAATCAAAATGTGGCTACTAGATAATTTTCTTCTCCCTTTTTAGTCTGTTGTTTTTATTTCTCACTCCTGGTTGTCAGCAGACATAGAATCTGTGACCGTCAATACAAAAAGCATGCACGTCTTTTGCTTCAGCTTAAGGAAAAACTCTGTTAGCTTTTAGCAGTAATAGGCTCTTTTACTTTAGGGCCGTGGCTACCCTGTCCCCACCTTTCGAAAGGGGGATGCTAAGGAGCCACTTTGGCAGATGCTAATGAGGTGCTGCAATGCATATGCAGCACCTCATTAGCATGATGGTGGCCACATGCTTTTCGAAATTGCTGTGTTCGAAATGCACACCGCCGGTGTAGACGGGGGCCTTTCAAAAGGACACCCTGGATTTCGAAAGCACCTTCTTCCCATTTGCTTTTGTGGAGAGTTTTGAAGCAACTGCTCTCTCGTGCATTCAGTGGAATTCACCAAGATCACATGCTCTTAGGATGGTGCGCCTCCATTGGCTGGAGACGACAGCTGGATCTGCACATGCTTCCTGATGAACTAGCACTGCGGTTTTCAAACTCTTCCCATTTGTGGAAACTAAAAAAATCTTGACTAGCCGTGTGGAGACCTTTGGAAATTTTAGACATAGTCTCTGGGCCCCCAGGGCTACGTCTACACGTGAAGCCTACATCGAAGTAGCCTATTTCGATGTGGCGACATCGAAATAAGCTATTTCGATGAATAACGTCTACACGTCCTCCAGGGCTGGCAACGTCGATGTTCAACATCGACGTTGCGCAGCACCACATCAAAATAGGCGCAGCGAGGGAACGTCTACACGCCACAGTAGCACACATCGAAATAAGGGTGCCAGGCACAGCTGCAGACAGGGTCACAGGGCGGACTCAACAGCCAGCCACTCCCTTAAAGGGCCCCTCCCAGACACACTTGCACTAAACAGCACAAGATACACAGAGCCAACAACGAGTTGCAGACCCTGTGCATGCAGCATGAATCCCCCGCTGCAGCAGCGGCAGCCAGAAGCCCTGGGCTAAGGGCTGCTGCACACAGTGACCATAGAGCCCTGCACAGGCTGGAGAGGCAGCGTCTCTCAACCCCCCAGCTGATGGCTGCCATGGAGGACCCCACAATTTCGACGTTGCGGGACGCGGATCGTCTACACGGTCCCTACTTCGACGTTGAACGTCGAAGTAGGGCGCTATTCCGATCCCCTCATGAGGTTAGCGACTTCGACGTCTCGCCGCCTAACATCGAAGTTAACTTCGAAATAGTGCCCGACGTGTGTAGCCGCGACGGGCGCTATTTCGAAGTTAGTGCCGCTACTTTGAAGTAGCGTGCACGTGTAGACACAGCTCAGGTGTCCATGGCCCAGAGGTAGAAAAACATAGGTATCCTGTAAATAGGGGTTCTGGGGATGCTGCTGTACTCCCGGTGTTGAAGTACTAATAACAAACACCAAATACATGACTTCCATCATCAGCACCTCCACTACACAAGTTATTCCAGCACCTCTGCAAATCTATGGTAATGACAAAATTTCATGGGCCCATTAGACATAGTCTGTAGATCCCTAGGGGTCTGTTGACCACAGGCTGAAAACCACCGAACTAGCTCAGTGCTAGAACAGCTCACAAACTTGTATGTTGAAAGAGGTTCCTTTGTGCAACTGATAAGAAGGTTAGTCACCAAGCGTCCCCTGCATCTTTAAATGACCTTTTTCTTTCTGAGATGACCTTAAGCTTCCACTGTGTCTGGTCCAATTGGCTTATCGCTTTCCAATTCAATTGTATGGGCTTAATTTTTGTTTATTTCCAGCAGGGTTGCTATGCCTGGTATGTTGTGTGAGTACGCACCTCTTCCCTTCTGCTGCAGGTTTCTTAACTTTGCTTCTAAAGTATCTCAGCTTTCACACTCCTGGGGAGCATGTAGCCTTGGGTCAGATTATCAACTGCTGGGCACCAGCTGCTCTATTTGACTTTGTATGGAGTCTGGGGTGCTCATTTTCTGAATTTCAGGTCCAAGATGTCTCAAGTTGAATACTCAAAGTTCCTGAAAGTAGAAGTGGCTTCTAAAGACATTACCCTTAGACTCTGTCATTGGTGAAGAAGACGGGTGGAGGGGAGGGGACAAGACAAATGAAAATATAGTAGACTGCGTTCACACAGTGGGGCAGGTCTGAGTTAGTACCTTCTGTAACTGCCACCCCCAAAAGTGTGACATCTCCCTTTAGAGACAAATTCTACCATTTTATGCACCCAGGACAGTCTCATGGAAATCAGTGCTTGGTTTGATCCAGTTCGTGGGCTTTCCAGTATCCAATAAAATGGAGTTAATATCAGATTGGCTGGAGGAGCAGACATTATATATTTAGGGACAGACTATATATATTTTAGAAATGTGTCAGTCTGTCAGTGGGTCTGTTTGTTGTAAACTCCTCCTAAACAGTAAGAGTTAGGACCACCAAGTTTGGTATGCAGCTTCCTCTCATCCTAAGTTGAAACAAGGTCAGAGTTTGGTTGTGCCAGGACAATGGGGTGTGCCTGGAATCTGACTGTATCTCATTACATGGAAAGGGAGGGATCTGATAGCAGGGCAGTTGTACTCTGCAATGACCACCGGGGAGCAGCAAGTGCAGAGGAGAGTTATACTGAAGAGTGACCCCCAGGGGGTGGCCACACCAGTAAGAGAGCAGCCAGCTGGGGCTGTGGGTCTGGCTTAGAAAACAGCCACCAGAGAGAACTGGCCAGTGCAGCCTGCACCACTGTGGTATCCTCCCACCCCCAGAGGAGCCACAGGCAGAGTAACAAAGCCCAGCCCTCCCACAGAGGAACCTCCAGCTGGGGCTGGGTAGTGCAGCCCCCTCTGCTATGCCTCCACATCTCAGACTCCAGCTGCTGGCTAGGCAATGCATCCCTTGCTTGCCTCAGGGCTGCCCTGAGCCTCCCCCCACCTCCAACCCCCTGCCCAGATCCACCACCCTCCCACATCCACCATCCCTTGCCCCAAGCTCCACTCTCTGCCCTGACTTCTGCACCCCCCACCACTGCCCTGAGTCCCTACAGTGCCAGTAACACGTGCTAGTAGTTTATTAAACAGCATGCATGTTGGCCATGAAGTAACATGGGCATGATAAAAATAAATCCAAATGGCACTTGAAAGGACCTTTCAAACAACTCATATAGAAGAGGTCACTTGCATACAGAAATCTGTGTGTGAGATATTGAACATCCTGTTATTTAGTTTTATTATGGTAAAACCACAGCAGACCACTTTGCAGCTGCATCGTTGAAGAATAGAATGTGGAAACATCAGTCTCTGTGTCTTTATCTCTTAATTGCCAGAAGGCGAACTTGAATGCAGTGGACAGGATGGAGAGCCCCAAAAGGAAAGCCCTGGGCTAATTAGAAGCTAGGATGAATGGCCTATGGGTGGCATGTACTACTCAAGCACCAATTACATCTTCTTTTTAAGGGTTAATGGATGTGCAAGTGTTGAATAGACCATGTGCTGTCCCTTTGCACAGGGATGAATTTCACAGCTAATACATAGTGTAGCTCTAGGAAAAGACATTAATACCAAAAGGAGCAAATAATGCCAATAAAAAATCTTTAGGTTTGCTTAGGTTTCAGGAGTGGAGGGACAGGGGAATTTATCTTGGTTTGGGAAGAATCTTGACAGCTTTTTAATTTTGTGAAAAGATACTATGCTATGACAAACAGCTAACACATACATAGGTTTAACTCTTTCCATTGAAGTCAATATGAGTCCTCCATTGAGTTCAGTTGGAACAGAAATTACAAAGTTATCTATTTCAGTCACATTATGATTTTCATGTTATCATGTTAAATATCTTAATAGTAATACATAACGTCTGGAATTCTGCTTATGTAAATATTAAAAAGCTGCATCATGTGCACTATGGAGTTTATTTGGTGTAAAGAAAACAAATAAATATACTTTTCAAAAATGCTATTCCCGTCTTGCTTTCCCTTTTGTCATCTACTGGATTTGAATATGTAAATTAATAGAGTTATCCTTCTGGTTTTGCAGTCTCCAGGGCTGAGGATTCTTAATAACAAATGTAACTTTGGAGAAAGGAATTTACTGTCCTGTAACTCTGAGTATGGTCTCATACTTGATTTTAAATCAGGAGAGTTATTCCTACTTTTCTGTGGTATATGATTAAACTTAGAGGAATGCAAAACTCTGGGCCAGGTCCTCAGTGGGTGTCAGAGCTTTATGAATTAGCAGAAACTGACATTCTGGTCCTGTAGTGCTCCGATCTCTGACTTATCTACCTATGTTTTATGCTATTGTTTTCTTTCTCGTTAGCTAAAGAAAATTAGGTCAGTTTGGTAGGCAAAGAAACTGACTGAAAGACGGTATTGTATTTTTTATGAACCCCTTAAGGTACATGTTTGACTGTCTCATCCGAGCATATTACTTAGCTCACAGTTGTGCATGTGAGGGCAGCAGAACTGAGGCAAATAATTTTCCAGTTTGTCTTTAAAACTTGTCTTCAGTAGTACTTACAGGGACACCCTGTTCAATTTTGCCTGCAGAAACCATTTTGCATTCTTTCAAAAACTTTAGCTTCTGCTTGATTTCTCTATCTGCCTAGAGTTTGGAGTTGGATAGATGGGCAGATAGGTTAGAAGTTATCCTCTTGTGCATGAATGTCTGCTTGTTTCAGATAAAATGTTCTGACATCTCAAACTTCTATCTTGAGAATATATTAGACACAATATTGGCTGTGGTCACAGCATGATAGCTCAGTTGAAGGTTTCCATTAAAAACACATTTTGTGCCTGGTTGCAAGGAGGAAGAACAGTTATAACTCAGCTTCAGAGATTCACTCTGAGTTGAAAATTGGCTCAGCTTGAGAGGAATACTCAAAAGCTGTATGTACGTGAGAGTGGGAAAAGGGCCCTGTGATTAAGGCAATGATCTTCCATTGCACAAGTCCTAGTTCAATACCTGATTCTGCCAGATGTTTACAGTGTGACCTTAAGTGAAGTTGTGTAATCAGTTTTTTTTGCCTCAGTGTCTCCCTTGGAAAAATGGAAATAACATCATCCCTATTTTATATGTCCCAGTCTTGCTGTTAAAATGCAACATGTGGGAAGGATGTGGATTACTACATATTTGGACAGTACTTAGCCTGAGGCTATGTCTACACTAGACATAGAAGTTGACCACCGATACACAGTTTTAGCTATGCCATTCGCATAGCTAAAATCAACTTATCAGTGGTCTACTTCAATGTCTGTCTACCCGGAGGAAGGTTGACAGGACCATTTCTTCTGTCAACCTGCCTTAATCCTGACTGCTTGCGCAGTGTTCCAGGGTCGACTTTGACTCTGGAAAATGCTGTTTTGTGTGTGCATGAAACAAAACCCCAGAAGACTGATGCTGAGAGAGCTGATCTTCCACGCTAGTGTGGCTCCAGCCTCAGTATTACTGTAATCCCAGTTATAGATTTAGAAGATGAGTAAATAAAATCCGGCTATGCTTTAACTCAGCTCTTCTATTGGTTCACAGCCACTTAAATAAAGATCTTTGGTAACCCTGAGCTTCTTCATGTTCCCTTCGTACAAACTAGTGACTGTGTTCTGCCTGTGTGATGCCTATTGATCAGCTTATGACCCAGGTTGGCAGCCCTCTAGTTAATTAAACTCTACTTCTCTTTGTCATGCTTTGAATGTGCAAGAACATATCCTCTGCTTTCAATTTAAATCCTGTATTGGAGCATCCTGTGTATATCTGCCTATGATTCTTCAGTTTTCTCAGTGAGGCTTACCCTGACACTCTGGACTTTGGTTTTACTTGGTTATATTTTCCTCCTTCCTCTCTTACAGATACCTTTAATGTTTGTTAGACTAGTATTGGGAGTGGAAAGTATGAACTGGGGACTAACCTATGGGAGTGCCCAGATGCTTTGTGTCCCTGGGCCAGATTCTCTAGTCAGGTATCTGTATGCAGTTCCCTTTGACTTCCGTGAGTCAGGCCATGGAACAGACTGTGGCTATGCAGCACTGCAAGCTACCCTAGAGGGTAGGTGGAGGGCCTGACTATCATCAGACCCCTTGGCACCTGACAACACCTGAAGGCTGGAACTGGGGAGAGCACACCCCACAATGTCCCCTGTGCCACCTCTGACTGCATCCTTCCAATCCACCAAGCGTTTGGCTCTTTGCAAGTATAATGCCTCCAGCCAGCCTGGCTTGAGATCCTCAGATCCACACCCCACAAGCTCCCCCAGCGGTGCAGGCTATAACTGACTTCTTCCATTTACCCCGTAGTTATTTGCTTCTTACAAGTAGATTCCTCCTCCCAACTCCCCACCCTGTTTGCACTCAGGCCTGTCTGTTGCTGCTGTGGGTCAGGCAGGCTACAAAGAGCTCCGAAACATTCCATGGATAGGATCTTTCATTCCACTGCTTCCTCCGGCAGAGGGATCTAGAGACGACTCTGGCTGCCTTGGATTGCCTCTCTCCTTGTCTCATGCATGCTGGGGGGGCTGTTGTGATAAGCTCAGCTCAGTCCCACAGTAAATGGGAGCAGCTTGGTACTGGGGTCCCTCTACTCTGAAACTCAGTTCCCCTCCCTCCCTTGATTTGGTAACTTCCAATTAATGTTGCCAGGTTGTTCAGTTTCCTGGATTTAGGTTTGCTTAGGATTCAGGAGTGGAGGGACAAAGGAATTTATTTCGGTGTGGGAAGAGGCTGTTTCTTGGTCACTTTGATCAGTGCAGATGAGCATGCACGCTTAATGAGCCAGATCTTTAGGTGATGGGCCTCTCACTGACTTGGCTGTGACCCCCTACTTGTGGGTTCTCAACAGGCACTCTTATACATAGTACAAAAATAACACCACAAAATGCATAGATTTCCCGGCCAGAAGGGACTGCTATGATCCTCTAGCCTGTCCTGTGTCACACAGGCCACAGACCTTCCCCCAAGTAATTCCTAGAGCAGCTCTGTCAGTAAAACATATCATCTTGACTTTAAAATTACTAGTGTTGAAAAATGTACCACAGCCTTTGTTATGTTACGGTGATGCTCAGCTATTCTGTGTTAATAATTTACACCTTGTTTCCAGACATCCTTTGTCTAGCTTCAACTTCTAGCCAATGGTTATGTTACTTTCTCAGCTAGACTGAAGAGCCCATTATTAAATATTTGCTCCCCATGAAGGTGCTTTATGGATTGTAGTCAGCCATAACTTTCCCTTAGGCTTTGCCTGCATTCACACTCTTGTCAGAAAAACTCTTCTCATTCAGGCTTGTGAAAAACCCACAGTCTTGATTGCTGTAAGTTTCACTGACTAAAGCACTGGTGTGGACAGCAGGAGATGCTCTCCCAGCAGCATACCGATCACTGCTCGTTGGTGGGATGTGTGAATTGTGCCAATGGGAGAGCTCTTTCATAGAATTCTAGGGCTGGAAGGGACTTCAGGAGGTCATCGAGTCCAGCCCCCTGCCTAAAGCAGGATCAACCCATCGGCATAGAGTGGCTACACTGGAGACTTTACAGAGGTGCAGTGGTCCAGCTGTGCTGCCGTAAAGTCTGTAGTGTAGACATAGCCTTAGATAAGCTGAATAGATCTGAGCTCCAGGAAGGTATGCAGGAAGCACGTTTTTTTATTCCTTCACTCACTCACTCTTCTCTGTACACTCTCCAATTTATCTATTTTCTTCTTGAATTGTGGGCACCAGAATTGGACAGAATATTCCAGCAGCAACCTGACCAGTGCCAACTACAGCAGCAAAACAACTGCTGTACTCCTTCACAAGCTTCTCCTCTTTATGCATCCAAAGATCACATTAGCCTCTTTGCCCATAACATCTCACTTGGAGCTCATATTCAGGTGATTAGTCACCATAACCCCCAAATCTTTTTCAATGTCTCTGCTTCTGAGAATAGAGTCCCCTCATTTTTGCGAGCGTGGCTTATATTTTTAGTTCCCAGGAGTATGCACTTACATGCAAGTAGATTGAAAAGTCTATTGTTTGCTTGCCCCAAGTTTACCAAGCAGCGCAGATTGCTCTGTATCAGTTACTTGTCCCCTTCACTTCTCACCAGCATCCCAATTTTGGCATCACCTGCAGGTTTTATCAATGATGTATTTCATGTTTTCTTCCAAGTCATAGATGATGATGATGATGATAAATCGCATCAGGCCAAGAACCAGTCTCCACAGGACCTGCCAAGAAACACACCTGATGATTCCTTGTTTACAATTACATTTTGAAAATTCTGAATTAACCAGTTTTTAATCCTTTATTAAAAATGTGACTCAAAAGGCACTTTCCTGACAAAGGCCATGTCTACACTTACGAAAAACTTCGAAATGGCCATCGTAATGGCCAAATTGGAGAATACGAATGAGGCACTGAAATGAATATTCAGCACCTCATTAGCATGGTCCCAGCCACAGCACTTCAAAAGTGCTGCATTTTGCTTGCCCGCGGCTCATCTACGTGGGGGTCCTTTTCAAAAGGACCCTGCAAACATTGAAATCCTCTTATTCCTATGAGCTGATACCTGGATCCCTTTATTCCTATCAGCTGATAGGAATACGGGGATTTCGGTGTTTGAGTTTTGAAAAGGACCCCCGTGTAGACGAGCCATGGGCAAGTGAAATGCAGCACTTTTGAAGTGCTGCAGCTGGCAGCATTCTAATGAAGCAGTGAATATTCATTTCAGTGCCTCATTAGTATTCTTCAATTTGGCCATTAGCATGGCCATTTTGAAATTTTTTGCAAGTGTAGACGTGGCCAAAGTGGGGGAGAACTCAGCAGGAAGTGAGGAGTGGAGATGAAAAAGGAGCATCCAGCAGGCAATAAAAACCACTAGGAGGAGAGTCTTTTATTTGCAGACAGAGGGTGTAAACATTCGGGGTTGCAGGAACTGGGAACGGGGGGATTCTAAAAGAGGGTCAGCAATGGGGGGTGGTGTTTGCAAATGGGGCAGCTGTCCTGTGTCCTGGCAATTGAAAAGGGCCTGGGGTTCCCAGACACCACTGCCACCACCTTGGCAGTAGATGGAGCCACGTCTTTAAATTATCAACAGAGTCCTTGACAAGAGTACTCCCTGAAGACCTAGCTGGCTCCCCACAGGGTCCTGTGAAGACTCCAGTGAGCCCTGTTTTAAAACCAGACTATGAGCCTGTTTCTCTGGTTGAATCAGGAGTAACTGTAGCTAAGTGACAGAGATAGCCATGTTACTCTGTAGCCTCATCAAAAAAAAAAAAAGGCAAGTCCTGTAGCACTTTAAAGACTAACAAAATAATTTATTAATTATTTTAATTATTAAAAAAGGGATAGAGAATAAGACGAAGAATATCATACTTCCCCTATATAAAACTATGGTGCGCCCACATCTTGAGTACTGTGTGCAGATGTGGTCTCCTCACCTCAAAAAAGATATATTGGCATTAGAAAAAGTTCAGAAAAGGGCAGCTAAAATGATTAAGGGTTTGGAAAAGGTCCCATACGAGGAGAGGCTAGAGAGACTGGGACTTTTCAGTCTAGAAAAGAGGAGATTGAGGGGCGATATGATAGAGGTATATAAAATTATAAATGGTGTGGAGAAAGTGAATATTGGAAAGTTATTTACTTGTTCCCATAATATAAGAACTAGAGGACACCAAATAAAATTAATGGGTAGTAGGTTCAAAACTAATAAAATAAAATTTTTCTTCACACAGCGCACAGTCAACCTGTGGAACTCCTTGCCAGAGGAGGCTGTGAAGGCCAGGACTCTAACAGAGTTTAAAAAAGAGCTTGATAAATTTTTGGAAGTTAGGTCCATAAATGGCTATTAGCCAAGGGTAAAGTATGGTGCCCCTAGCCTTTAGTCAAAGGCTGGAGACAGATGGCAGGAGACAAATTGCTTGATCATTGTCTTCGGTTCGCCTCCTCTGGGGCGCCTGGCACTGGCCACTGTTGGCAGACAGGATGCTGGGCTGGATGGACCTTTGGTCTGACCCAGCATGGCCGTTCTTATGTTCTTATGTGACGAGCTTTTGTGGGACAGACTCAGTACTTCTGATCTGGAAAATTCTGATCTGAAGAAGTGGGTCTGCCCCACAAAGGCTCATCACCTAATAAATTATTTTGTTAGTGTCTGAAGTGCGACAGGACTGCTTTTGTTTGTTTGTTTTTGTTTTGTAGCTAAGTAACGGGTTATCTTCTGCGGAAATATCAGTGTGAGGGGAAGAATCTGACCATATGCTTGTACAAGGAATGAAGGAAATTCTTAGGTATCTGGGAAATTGGAACTGCATGGACTGCGTCATATTGTGGCTGAAGTTCAGGAAATCAAGAATTGAGCCTTCCTGGAAATTCTCAATGGAGCTGTAACTATGTGTACATCAGCCAGGGGAGTTTGCATTTTATATGCACAAGATTCTGATGCATTTCAAGATAAAATTTGTTGATCTGGAACTCAGTTACATAACTTTTCAACCCATTACCAACAACTGAAGCTCAAGATCATAATGCAGAATTTCTTATGGACATTTTGCTTTTATTTTTGGTGTGCTTCACTGGAAAATTGTAAACCTCCGGAGAGATAGCTGGCAACAAATTCCAGAACTACATATTTAGTTTTAGTTGTGAGTCAGTCAAACATCCAGGCAATTACCTTCCGTTCAAGATGACAACTTAAAGACGTGTTTATTTTGTCTCCAGGAATCGCTGTTATTTTAGGATATTTTCCAGACTGCAACCAGTGCTAACTTGCCAGTATTTGGAGACTTTTGTCTATGCTTTGGTTTCATATCTGGCCTGGAGTACTCAATTATTGATCGCTGGCCTCCACTCAACCTTTCCAATTCATTTCCTGCTTCAATGCAATTTCTTGAAGACAGCTGTAAGACAGTTTAAACTTAGGGTCTCATATCTTCATCAGTTCTGGTGGGTCTATGCTGAGTTAACTAATTTTTGAAGTGTGTTAATTGGCTCCAGCTTTGTGTGGAATCTAGCTGTCTTTGCAGTATGGTGAATCCTTAATTTGGGGCTGATCTCTAGGCTCAGCCTCAGTTTCTCTTGAAACTAGCTTGAAGTCCAATCCTGCAATGTTTGGAGCCCCCTTGAGAGGTGATAAGTTCTGCCTGAGGATGTACGGAGTACTCAGCGCAACAGGACCCCATGCTCTTTTTAGGCAGATGTAAAGGATTCTCTGAGATGTCCCTTGCTTCTGTCCTGCTACCAGGCCTCCTCCTTAGTTCCTAGTGACTTCTGGGGAGCATGTGGCATGCAAGAGCCTGGTTTCCAACAGATTCCACAATAGCTGCTTCCTGAGCCCCCCTAAAAATGCAGCTCCACATGAGGGATGGCAGATTAATACAGGTATTCTACTTGCAACTATGGGAGGGAGAGAATTTGGAGAGCCAACTCTAGGTCTACAGAAGCCCCAGGGAGAGATTCCCATTGTTCATGGATGGGAGTATGAGGTCTCAGCATCTTTTAGTTCCGTATTCCTTTGTTCATCTTTTTATAGGTGGTATAATCATTGGCCCCAATGAACAGTCCAGTGGTGGACTGGGTGAAAATGTAGCATTTCTGAGGAAATTGGGGTATATTCTGCTCCAATTCACACCAGTGTAAAACCAGAGTCACTTCATTGACTTCACTGGCATTACTGTGGATTTACACCAGTACATCTGAGAACAGAACATGGCCCACAAGATCTACAGTATAAGGAGCACCCTCTAGCCCATGGGAGTTGTAACTCCTGCCTAAACTTGATTAGCTAGGAAAATAGTTATTGTTCCATAGATACACCCAGCACCATAAGCCAGAGGCTTCCCTCAGGCAGTGAACACATGAGCTTAGTTGGAACAAACTTTGCTTTCTTTTGCCACTTTATTGGGAGATCAGTTACTTCTGAGAGGGGAGAAAGGGTGCTTCTGTTGGAACAGATGATATTCCCTGTCTGAAAGACGCAGAGTCTCTGACTAGTTAAGAAGCTCAGGCAAGTACAGGCTTCCTGGAAAGTATTCTTTTGCCACTTCCTGGTGAGGTGATTCAGATTCAGTCTATGAGGGGCTGAGTGCAACAGCCTCCAAAAGAGGCCGGGAAGAGGAGCTGAGAAGGATGCTGGGGTAGCTCTCATCACAAGGATGAGAGGACAACATGTCAGTATCACCTGCACTTTGAGAGCTGTGCTGGCTCCGACTGGGTTTCAGAAAAAGATTTCAGAGGTCTGGTCTGAACCTGCAAAGGCTGTAATGGATTGAGACGTACTACCTCTGGCTACCTGATCATTCACAACTCCGTAGGCTGAGGATGCACTGCCAGAACATGACAGCAAGGGAGATACAGAGCTATCCTGCCAGGCAGTGAGGCAGAGCATTCTCAGTGGCACGGTCTCAGTGACGGAAGTTGCTGCCAGAAAAGATTGAGCAGAATCCAAACCCAGTGCCCCAGTTCTGAACCCATATCTGAGCAGATTCTGTGGCTTGTGCCTATCTTTCCATGACTGTAATTGTTACGCTAAATAATTATGCTTGGACAAGATCTGAAGAGTAAACCCACGAGGAATAGCTGGTCAAGTAGTCTCCTAATCCTGTGGTCAGTTTTGGTTTATTTAATGACTCATCAGTGTTTCTTTCCCACTCAGTCTCCTACTACCCCACAAAGATGGGCAAAGGTCATGTGCATAGTGACGATAATAAAACCTGGCCATTTGGTACAGGGTGAGCTGGCGCAGATCTACCAAAAGTTTGCAGCATTAAGTCTTGCCCTCCTATCTGCATATAGAACACTTGTACTGCCCCAGCCAGCCAGCACTATGTGCAAGTGCCTGATCAGTATGTGACCCTCAGCTATTCCATCCTCCTCTTCTCTAGGGTTATGCTGTATTGGGACCTAAATCACTGAGTGGGCCTCATTGTTCATTCCTCCCTGCATCCTGCACTTGCAGTAAAAGTCAGTCTGCTGGTCGCAAGCAGCTAGGTGCTGTGTCACCTGCTACATGCGGACATACTGATGCGTGTAGGTATTCTCCAGTCACATGACTGCAGTTATGAGGCTGGGCCCGGTTTATTTTCCTGTTGAGATCAGTAAGAGATTTGACACTGAGTTCCATTCAGCTAGAGAGGCCTGCGATCCTTGCCTCTCAGTGAACGGCAGCTTGAACATCATTCACTCCCAGGTTTACAGCATGCATTCTCTGTCTGCAGCCTACTTAGATCAGGGCTGACAAGAGTCTTTGCCAGGCCCTGGAGGAAGCTGGCTGTGGGACAGGAGACTCTTGGGTGGAAGGGCTGGGCTGGGAGCTAGCCACTCCAGGCAGTCCTTCAGTGCCACAAGAGACCTTGCCGCCAGGGGCTCCATCAGTGATTTAAAGGGCCTGGAGATTCAGCCATGGCTGCTGCCAAGGTAGCAGTGTCAGTGGCTGGGAGCCCTGTGCCCTCTGAATTTCCAGGCCACAGAACAGCTGCCCCTCTTGCTTTCCCCTCCCCATCTGTGGCCCTTCCTTAGATTGTAAACTCTCTGGAGAAGGCATGTCTCTTTGTTCTGTGACTGTACGTAGCCTAGCACAAGGCACATCGGACCATGACTGGGGCTCCTCGGTGCTGCAGTAACACAAATAATCAATAATCTACTATATTGTTGAGCAAGCTTGTCTGTCTGCCTGTGTGTCTGTCCATCCATCTGCCCGTCCATCTGTTGAGTCTGTTTTTTCAAGAACTCCTAAATGATCAGAGCTTGGGCTGCCAAATTTGCTACGCAGCTTCCTCTTATCCTAACTCAGCATTTCCCAAATGAGAACAAAAAAGCAGTCATGTACCACTTTAAAGACTAACAAAATGTTTCCCAAATGGTGTTTTGTGGAACCCTGGGGTTCCGTGAAGTGAAAATAAAGGTTTTGTGAGAAAATTCCATTACAACAGCTGACTCCTCTGCAGCGCCCTGCTGCCACTGAACCAGTAGAACCAAATTTAATTGGTTTAATGGCCAGCAGGGCAGTGGGAGGGATTTAGCCATTAAATCAACTGAATTTAGTTACATCATTTCAGCAGCAGCAGAGCAGGGAGCTGCAGTGAGCCCCTCACTGGCTCCGCTACCCGCGCGGCCACACCCCTCCAGTGGGCATGGCTTGGCTCAACCCCACCAGCAGAACACTCCTATGCTAGCCTTCCTTCTGCTGGGCACACATGGCTGCCTGGCGTAGGATCCCCAGCCGGTGTCATGGATGGGTTAGTCCCAGGGGCTGTTTTGGAGCTGAAGTGGATTAATCCTGGGGATGGGGGAGCTGGTTTGAGGCTGAGAGGTGTTACGTCTGGGGGTGGGGGTGAGAGTTGTGGGATGAGGGGTAAAGCTTGGGGATAGGGGTGGATTTGGGGGCTGAGGTGGGTACAGCCTGGAGATGGGGTTGGGTTTGGGGGCTGAGGGGGTTGATCCTGGGAAGAGGGTTCTGCAAAATTCTTTTGAGTTTAAACGGGTTCCGTGGTGGCCAAATAAAACTGGGAAGTGCTGTCCTAACTTAAAGCAAGGTCAGGGTTTGGTTGTGGCAGGATAAGGGGACGTGCCTGGGATGGGATTGTTTTTCATGATACAGAAAGGGAGGGGGCTGCTGGGAGGCACAGTTATACAGCAAAGTGCTCATGGGGGGCAGCCGTACCAGTAAGGAAGCAGCCGGCTGGGGGAGGGGCTGTGAATGTTGCTGGCCACTGGCCACAGGTAAGGTTCCTGAGCTGATGGGGAGTATCCTTGCCTCCAGCCATGCTGGCCCCCATACCTCACAATGGCTCCCCAATCCACTCCCCCACCCCAGCACTCAGCCCCAGCACTGGAAAGAGGGGGAATCTTGGGTGGGCCGTGCAGCCCCCCATTTCCATGGGCAGCTCTGCAGAGCTGCTGAAGCCAGAGCAATGCCCCAGGTGGCCCCAATAATCTCCCGCATAGACCTCCCTGCCCTGAGCCCCTGCTGCCCTGAATCCTGCACCCCACCTTCTGCCTTGAGCTCCCCACCCCTTCTCTGGCTCCTTGGCTTGTGTGGCCCCCACCCCCAGCTCTGGGCTGGCCCCTGGAAGAAGTTAGCGGGAGGTCTGCAGCAAAACCCCCTCACAAACACACACAGCATGGGCCAGCCCTTGGGAAAAGCTGGCAGGCAGCCAGCATGGTCCCTACTGTTCCGGGCTGGCCCCAGCCCCAGCCAACACCAGTTAAGTCTTGTAGTAATACTAATAAAGTATTGGCTTCCTTTTTCATGTAAAAATATATTAAAGCAACAAGGACTCTTTAAGATCACATCTGATAAGCGTGTGCCTTTCTTCACGTGTGTTACTTAGCAACAGTTACTTATTGAAAGTGACAGATTAAAAATAATTTATTTCTTAGTACTGATGCTCTTTGTTTACTTTTTGCATTTCTGTTAGCTCAGACAAGAAAAATCAATGAGGTCACTTTCAGTCTTCTGTCCTCAGAATGGCACTGTTTGGGTTACAAATACAGCAGGGGAACACTAATGGCTTAAAACAGCTGTTTGCTTTGCAATTTTTTAAATGGCTTTTTGTAAAGTTTGGTTTTACAATGTCCAAAGTTTGAACAAACATATGTAGTGCTTGTGCTACAATTAAGTTGTGAGCATAATATCATGGGAAATCAAGAGATGGTGCCATTATAAACAGTGTTATGATATTTGGTTGTTTATTTATCTAGCAGTTAGTGCTTGAATAAAATGCTTATTGCTAGCTGTGGTGTGATTCATGCGAAAAGATGTGCATGCCGCCAAAAAGTCTGTTCTCCCTTTATTTCTTTCTAAAAATCCTGTAAGAAATTATCTATTACCTGCAGGTTTTATCCAGGCAAACAAAAAAAATATTTCATGGTTCCAAAACACTGCAGTGTGTGGTTATACTTCGGAATACAGTCACACACAGTTCCACGTAGTGCTTTTCTACATTAAAAAAAAAAAAAGGAGGCGGAGCCAGTATTCAGCTGCCACCCCTCCCCCACCCCCTACCCCTAATCCCATGGCTGAGGCTGCCAAAGTGCTGGTACTCAGTACCGGTACCAAAAAAGCACTGGTCCTCCTAATAGTTCATCTATTTTTTTTAATGCTTTTCTTCACCAATTTATTCCTGGTTAATAAATAGAATGGGAAAATGTATTTGATGCTCTTCATCATACGATGAGGTTTGATGGAGGAGTGAGCCCAAGTCTGAGGGACTAGTTGCCCCATTTCTGTGATGTCTTGAACCATTGGCTCTGTCACCAAACCGGAGGGGTTGCTGGCGAGTCTTCCTCCTTTTGGGGTTGATTCCCTTCTTCCATCACTGCTAACTCGCCCCTGCCCAAGATGACAGCCCTATGTCTCACCTTCCTGTACTCCTATGCCCCTTTTCAACTGACACAAGCTGACCATTGTGCTGTTGTGGCCTTGGGACAGGGACGGGGTGTTGCGGGGGGGAACGTGACTTCTTGGGAACAAACCAGAAGCTTTTCTAGCAAAGGGCAGTTGAATGTGAGTTTGACACATGCTGCTGCCTCCCTGCCTTGGGTGGGACTATGAGAAAACATTTTGTGTAAATGGTAAACACAGGAATGGACTTCCATACCACAGGTGACCATCTGTCCTGTATTGGGTGGGACAATCCTGTATTTGGGATGCCAAAAAGGCGTCCCAACTTATTTTTTAAAGGGGACAAATTGCCCCATATTTGGGCCCTCCCCCACCCACCTTTTCCGCCAACAGCTGTGCAGGCTCTGGGGCAGAGCTGGTAGCTGTGGCTTCCCCAGGGCTTCAGGAGATCACCAGCAACTGCGGCTTCCCCAGGGCTCCCAGGGGAGTGCCAGCAGCTGCCATCTCCTTCCCAGCTTCCCAGAGCTTGACAGAGCTGGGAGCAGCCGCCCTTCCTCTCATATCTCCCTGTCCCATATGTGGGACAGGGAGATATGGTTGCCCTACCCATAACACTACTTGTCTCAAAACACATGCAACCCGCATCCCTGGGCTGCAAGGCTTCTGACGGGCTAGGTCAGGACTGTGTGTGTCTGTGTGAACCTCACTAAAATTGTTGACAGCATCTAACTGCCCACCCTGCAAACACCCCTGCCAGAGAGGCAGCTGTGGTTTCTCTTGTGGCAATGAGTTCTCTCTTTCTTTCTTTCTTTCTTTCTATTTAGCTTGCAAGGCACTGGCAGATGAGCTATTGTATGATATTAGGAAAGCGAATCCAAAGAGGACCACTGATGTGGGGTCATTGCAAATAAGCCCTGACAGCACACAAGAGAGGAGTAAGGTAACAGGAAAATGATCTGACAGTATATAATTGCTGATATGTGCAATTACAAACCACTTATCCAAACAGCAGTTGGTCTTAATCTTCCAACCTTTTTCTTGCTAAGGGTATGAGACACTAAATTGCTTCTGTTTCCTTTGGGACCTAAAGTAATCTTTAGCCTTCAAATTGAGGTATTTTCTTCTTTTCAATACCTACATTTGTGGCTTTTTAATGTTTTGAGCCGTATTATTCCACTCTTCATCTTGAAGAAAAAAATTGGTGATACACATGCTATTAAAAGAGAGAGAATATATATATATATATATATATATATATATATATATATATCCTGTCTAGAGACTGACATTTGTCTAATCAGCTTTTGTACTCTGTATCTGAAGTGTTTCTATCGCCTTCCTTCAAGCCAGTTTGAGGGCACTGCGTCTTCAACTCCCTTGACTACAGTAGAAATTGATCATTCCGAATGCTTTGCCAGAGGAGGCCTCTTGGCAGGGTTCCTTCTAATTTTTTCCATCTGTGGACAGAATAAATGTTGATATGTGCACTGAAACGTGTGGATGTGCAACACCAGTAGAAACACAGGTTGCTGGTTCTGGGCAAGCGTGAGCACTCTGCTAATCAGCTGGGTGGCCCCTGAGTTTCTCCTGGGGGCCACCCAAGTGCTCAGCTTACAGTGAATACTGCCCATAAGCCTGGTCTATGAGAGCCAACTAAGTTATTTTAACTACACCAGTCAGGGATGTTAAGCCAACCAATATCTGTGTAGATTAACGGAAGAATTCTTCTGTCAGCCTAGCTATTGCCTCTCAGGGAAATGGATTAAGTACGCAGATGGGAGTACACTTTCCATCAGCATAGACAACGTCTACCCTGGAGCGCCACCGCCATGCAAATGCAGTGATTCAGCTGCATCCCTGCAGTATTGTAGATGTAGGTTTGCTTAGAGGCTTCGACTGCAAGCTTTTAGGGCTTCCCCTGTGTGTTGTGCAGCGGGGAGTTTGCTAGGTGGCATTGGATAAACAGTAGAAATCAAATAATCAAAAAGCCTTTGGGAATATTCAGCCAGTCGCATCACTCTGTGAATATCCTAGGATGAGTTTTCAGAAGAGAGTTGTTTTCTCACAGAATGGCCCTATTGTAAAGTTGAATAATTGCTGCTCTTTTATGTCAGTGCTCATCCCCGGTGATACCTCTCAGGGCTGGCCTTATCATATAGAGGCCTCCAAACTGCCAAGTTGAGGGATCAGGGAATTAACTGTGTTCCCCTTCAGTTCTGCAGCTGGAGGAGAAGATTGTACTAGCCTATGACTTGTCAAGTCAGCTGAGCACTGAATGGGTATGAAGCTTTTTAAACAGGGACCCAGGATCATATACATCACAAAGATGGGAGCTGATTCTGATTACAATGCAACTCCAATATCTCTATTTTAGGGTAATGCTTAGGAGACTCAACTTAACTCAGGGACCCAGTGTCACAGGTACTGTACAAACACAAACTGAGAGAAATTCCCAGCTCCAGAGTACTTATAAGCTAAACAGACAAGCTATACTCACAAGAGGGGTTCAAACAAAGGTGAAGAGTCTTGTCCAAGGTCACACAACAAGTCAATAGCAGAACTAAGAGTGGAACCTAGATTTCTGAGCCCCTAGGCCACCAGCATAGCCACTGGACCATACTACCTCTAAGGTTTTGGTTCAGATTTTCACTGGTGTACCCAATATCAGAGTCACACACTAGTACTAGTCCTGATGTGTTTTAAGAGTACCTTTTTGTGTCTTCTAACTTTGAGTGAGAAGGATCTGCTTACATGTCATTTCAAAGGACAACAGGTGTCATTAGTTGCATGTCTTGTTATGTAAAATAAAATAGATCTGAGTTCCTAGAACACTTAAATGTATGAGCTAAGCAGATCTGACTGTCACTTATAGTGCCATGTTTACTCATTAACAGCAGTCTTAAAGTGGGTGAGTGATTTTTCCCCTCTTAATATTGAAAGTCAACGTATCTTTTGTAAAATCCACATTCACAATCTTTACTCTCTAATGTTAACAAAAAGGTTCATTAATCCATCTTTCATAATTTGTTTAAATATTGTTTTATTACAGTTATGCCTTCAAAAGTAAGCAGCCATTCACTGGTTGTGCCTGTCAACTAGTTTCAAAACTCAGCATCGAAATTGCTTTCGTTTTACTCTTTATAAATAATGCTCTCCCTAACGCCAGCATGTCTACAGCTTGCCATTGTTTCAGTATAAGACTTCTGTGGTAAACAGATGAGTGTAGCCTAGAACATTGTAACTTTTGGATACTTGAGGAAGAAATGCTTTCCAAGGACAGATATACTACATGGTTTAATAGCAGAATCAGTATTTGACACTGGCTGGGATTGTCAAACTGGGTATAAGGGAGTTAGGTGCCCAAATTCCACTGAATTTTCATCAGAATTGGGTGCCAGTCCCATTTTGGTCCTCTTTGAAGATGCCCAACCATAAGTTTTTCAGAAGTTGATCCATTTTGGCAGAATTAGTGTCCTGACAGTTGCTCAATAACAAGTAGGATATCTTCATGTCACCCTCCTATTTGTGAGTCCACTAATGGCTGACCAGTGTGATTCTGGAGCTGCAGATCTCATCACAGAAGGGGCAGGTGCAGGTACTTGTTGGAAGGATGCAGGGCAGTTTTTGCTGCTCTTTTCTCCTTCTTTGGCTCTCCTCATCTGCACTGTGGCAGGACTTCTCAAATGACACCTCCCCTCACAGATCTCCACTGGGAATGGTCCTGGGCAATGGTCTTCCAAGCGTCTACACTGATGCTGGATTTTTTTATGTGTGCCTTCAGCATGTCCTTATATCGCCTCCTCTGGCCCCCAACACTCTTCCAATCCTTTCTTCAACTCAGAAAACAGAATCTGTTTTGGGAGGTGCTGATCAGACATCCCAGCCATATGACCAGTCCAGTGAAGTTATTGGTGATGATCATGGCTTCAATGCTGGTCATGTTCAACTCTTCCAGGATGCTAGTGTTTATGCCCCTATCCTCCCAAGAGATACTTAGGATTCTTCTGAGGCAACATTGATAATATTATTCAAGTGCCTTCAAATGACACTTTTATGTTGTCCAGGTTTCACATGTGTGCAATGTCATTGGAATAACCACTGAGCAGTATACAAGGAGCTTTGTCTTGGCATAGATGTCCCCATTCCAAAGACCCTTTGTTTCAAGTGGGCAAAAGCAGAGGTTGCACATATCAGATGACGTTGGATTTCCACATCAATGTTGACTTTAGCGGAAAGGAGACTTCCAAGATTCAGGAAATGCTCCACATTTTCCAGCAGTTCTCTGTTGACCTCAAAAGAGGGTAGTGCATATCACAATTAGCTAATGGCAAA
Source organism: Carettochelys insculpta (assembly GCF_033958435.1). Taxonomy (NCBI): domain Eukaryota; kingdom Metazoa; phylum Chordata; order Testudines; family Carettochelyidae; genus Carettochelys; species Carettochelys insculpta. The sequence continues at coordinate 263,253,492 of NC_134138.1, forward strand.
TGGATCCATAGTAATCAGTATGAATTGAAGCTAAGTAACATGTTTAAAAGTGTCTAAGTCCCATTTTCAAAAGAGGAACTGAGAAGCTAAAGGGCTTTGTCTAAACAGCATGTTACTGTGTGGACAGTCAGAATGTGACTCTTCAACATGCACTGTAAGTTCCATTGCATGTTATGTTTATGAACAGAGCCATCGACTGACAAATCTCATCTTCTATGAGCTACTAATCCTTGATTGGCAGAGCTGATTACAGATGTCACATAAAAATCCATCAACTGCAGGTGTTGTACATTCTTTTTGGATCCTACACTTTTCCTGTGATGCCTTGATATGTTGACTTGAAGCATTTGAGAGCCTGTACAATGGTTTTCCACCAGGACAATCTGTCCTGAGATAGAATTTCCAGATCACTTGAAGATATGTTGAATGACTGACTTCATGTTGGCTTTTAAGATGTCTTTATAGTCTTCCACTGACCAACAATAGAGCACTCTCCATGAGCAAACTGGTCATAGAAGACTATCTTTGGTATCCATGTATCATCATAGAATCATAGAATCCTAGGGTTGGAAGGGACCTCAGGAGGTCATCTAGTCCAGCCCCCTGCCCAAAGCAGGATCAACCCCAACTAAATTATCCCGGCCAGGACATCCTTATAACATGACCAATCCAGCAAAACTGTTCATAAGCACTACTTCCATGCCCATGACACCACACAGTTCGTCAGACAGAACAGACATAGTCATTCCTTCGGCATTTGGTCAATTTTCCAAAGGCTTTGGCTAATCAAGCAGATGCATTATCATCCGCGTTTATGCTAGAGGACAGTACGCTTCCAAGGTAGCAGAACTTGTCAACACTCTTAAGGATGGTACCAGCAGCAATGATCACTGGAGCTCTTTCTGAATAGGCTGAGGCATAACCTTTGTCTTCTTGAAGCTCACTGTGGGTCCAGAGTTGTGAGCAGAAGTAACAAAGCGATCAAAAAGTTCCTGTGCATCCTTGACTGAAAGAGCCAAGAGTGCACAGTCATCAGCAACTAGAAGATCCAGGATAGTTGTAGTAACCACTGTAGTGGGAGTCTCAAGTCTCCAGAGGTTGAAAATACTGCCATCTGTTCAGAACTGAATAGGGGTGTCCAATGGGCTGTCCTTGAAAGCAACTAGCCACACCATTGAAAGCAGATGCAGAACAGGAGAGTATCCAGGACTTTTCAAAAGGTGATGATGTCTCTCCACAGTTAAGGATGCAACCTAGCATGCCATCATGAAAAGACTGAACAATATTGATAATATTTTCAGGCCAATTGGCCGAAGTACTCTGCAAAACCCATTTCTGTTGACCATATTGAATGCTTTGGTCAAGTCAAGGAAAATCACATAGAGGTCCTGATGTTGCTCTCTACATTTCTCTTGTATGTGTCTGGCTGTTAATGTCATGTTGGCAGTGTCCCAGCCAGCTTGAAATCCGCACTTGCTTTCAGGTATGATGCCATTTCTGTACACGTGTAGTGCAAGCTGGTTAGAACTACCAGCTATAGACAGCAGAGGGTGCCCCATTGGTCATCACAGCATGCTTGGTCACCTTTTCTCTTGTATATGTGTCCTTCCACAGCATCTTTGAAGTCCTGAGGGACTAGCTGCTTCTCCCAAATGGTGATAAATAAATGGGTGAGGCAGTGCATCAGCTGGCCACCAGCAGCTTTATAAATATCTGATTGAATTTCTCCACTGCCAGGTGCCTTTCCAGATTTCATCCGGTTAACAGATTTTTGGATCTCATCAAGAGTTGGGGGTACAATCAGCTGTGAATCATTAGCCTACTGAGAAATCTCTTCAAGAATGCTCCTGTCAAAAGTTGAGGTCTGGTTTAATACTTTGCTAAAATGTCCAGCCAGCAATCAAGGATTTTAGCACTATTTGAGATTAAAATGAGGCTGTCAGCAGAGCGCACTGGTGTAGAGCCAGCAATGCATGGCCCATAGACTGCTGTCAGCCCATCATAGAATGCTTTAAAGTCCTGTCTGTCAGCTCCATCATGAAGCTTAACTTCCTTATATTTCCACTAGTCCTCTTCCGTGTGCTGTAATTTGATTTGTGCCTCCTGCTTAGCTCGACTATATGCCGATTTCCTGGAGGCTGAAGGCATTCTCTTTATTGTTGATCCAGGCGTGCTGTGTCATGTGCATTTTATCAAGAAGAGCTTGAGCATCTCTGTCCTTGTTAACAAACCAGTCCTTCTGCTTAAATTTTTAGAAACTGAGGATTTCGACAGCAGCTCTGTAGGTCTTCAAGTATTAGAGGGGTAGCTGTGTCAGTCTGTCTCTGCAAAAAATAAGTTCCATGGTACCTCTATAGACTAACATATTTATTGGAGCATAAGCATTCCTGGGCTTATATAGGGTGTTCTATAGGTTGTTTCTTTTATGTTAATCAAATCATCCTCGATATTGGGTAGCTGCTCTGAACTGTCATTCCTGATGGCTAAGGAAGTGTCAAGACTGAATTAAAACAGTGCTTGTATTTCTAGTTCACCTACCTCTTGCTGTTTTGGGGCATACAGCACAATGATGATGTTTTGCTGGACAAAGGTTCAAGGAGACAACACTGCGTATCATGTAGTGGTCAGTGGTGAGCCAACTTGGCATCAGAAAGATCTGTTTCGTGATGAAGTACTCAGTCATATGTCAATGCTTCGACCCAGGGTGCATCCAAGTTGCTTTGTATTTCTTCACCTGTTGGAAGAATGTACTTGCAGTAGCAAACTCATGCTTTGCCCAAGTTTGAAGAAGGGTGCCATACGAGTTCTTACTTCCAATTTCATGATGCCCAAGCACCATTGGTCATGTTGTACAGTCCTGACCAACTCTAGCATTAAAATCACGAAGTACGTATAGCCTGGATTTAAAAGGTACTGAAGAGATCACTGAATTCAGGCTGGTCTAGAAAGCCTCTCCTTTATCTGCAGCAGGTAAAGTGGGTGCATAGACACTGACATGTACAAGGCATTGTCGCTGCCTCAGTCTAAGCTTTGCAGTCATGAGGCAAGGACTGATAGCATGTGGCTGGGATTCAAGCTTGGGGACTCATGGTGTCCTGATGGCAAAGCTGACTCCTGCTTGCCTGGAATGACCCTCACAGAATCACAGGGCTGGTGATCTAGTCCAGCCCCCTGCTTCAAGCAGGATCAACCCTCACTAAGTCATCCCAGCCAGGACCTTGTCAAGCCGGGACTTGAAAACCTCAAGGGATGGAGAATCCAGCACTTCTCTAGGCAAAGCATTCCAATGCTTCACCACCCTCCTGGTGAAGTAGTTTTTCCTAATATCTAACCTACACCTCCTTCGTCTTCAACTTCAGACCATTACTCCTCATTCTGCCATCTGACACCACTGAGAACAGTTTCTCACCCTCCTCTTTAGAGCTCCCCTTCAGTAAGTTGAAGGTTGCTATTAAATCACCCCTAACTCTTCTTTTCTGTAAACTAAACAAGCCCAAATCCCTCAGCCTATCCTCATAGGTCTTGTGCTCCAGCCCCTTAATCATTTTTGTTGCCCTCCTCTGAACCTGCTCCAGCATATCCACATCCTTTTTATTCTGGAGGGCCCTAAGCTGGACACAATATTCCAGATGTGGCCTCACCAGTGCCGAATAGAGGGGAATAATTACTTCTCTAGATCTGCTTGAAATGCTTCTCCTAATGCACCCTAATATGCCGTTAGCCTTCTTGGCTACAAGTGCACACTGTTTACTCATATCTAGCCTTTCATCCACCATAACCCCTAGCTCCCTTTCCATTGTACTGCTGCTGAGCCAGTCCGTCCCCAGCCTATAACAATGCTTGGGATTCTTCTGCCCCAGGTGCAGGACTCAACACTTCTCCTTGTTGAACTGCATCAGATTTCTTTTGGCCCAGTTCTCCAATTTATCCAGGTCACTCTGGATTCTCTCTCTACCCTCCAACGTATCTACCTTTCCCCCAAATTTTGTGTCATCTGCAAACTTGTTGAATAACAATAACAGTAACACTGGCCCCAGAACTGAGCCTTGCGGCACTCCACTTGAAACTGACCACCATCCAGATATTGAGCCATTGACCACTACCCGTTGGGCCCAACCATCAAGCCAGCTTTCTATCCATCTTATAGTCCAAGGATCCAATCCATATTTCCTCAACTTATGGAGAAGAATGTTGTGGGAGACCATAACAAAAGCTTTGCTGAAGTCAAGGTATATCACATCCACTGACTTCCCCATGTCCACAGAGCCTGTTATCTTGTCATAGAAGTTAATCGGATTGGTCAGGCAGGACTTGCCCCTGGTGAATCCATGTTGGCTACTTTTGATCACTTTCCCCTCTTCCAAGTGCTCCAAAATGGATTCCTTGAGGATCCCCTCCATTATTTTCCCAGGGATTGAGGTAAGGCTGACCAGTCTATAGTTCCCTAGATTGTTCTTCTTTCCTTTTTTAAAGATGGGCACTAGATCTGCCTTTTTCCAGTCATCCAGTATCTCCCCTGATCTCCAAGAGTCTTCAAAGATCAGGGTCAAAGTTCAGCAATGACCTCTGCCAATTCCCTCAGTACCCTTGGGTGCATTAAATCCAGACCCATGGATTTATGTATATCTAGTTTTTCTAGATTGCTCAGAACTTGTTCCTTCCCCACAGATGGCTGCCCTTCACCTTCCCATACTGCATTGTCTAGGACCATCATGTGGAAGCTAACTTTATCCATGAAGACTGAGGCAAAAAAAGCATTGAGTACTTCAGCTTTTCCTACATCATCTGTCACTAAGTTACCTCCGTCATCCAGCAATGGCCCCACACCTTCTCTGATAACCCACTTATTGTTAACATGCCTGTAGTAACCCTTCTTGTTACTCTTCACATCCCTTGACAGCTGCAGTTCCAACTGTGCTTTCGCTTCCCTGATTACTGCCCGCCATTCTCCAACTGTATGTTTATACTCCTCCTTAGTCAACTGTCCATGTTTCCATTTCTCGAATACATTCTTTTTGAGTTTAAGCTGACTAAGGATTTCCCTGTTAAGCCAAGCTGGTTGTCTACCATGTTTGCATTTCTTACTATGCAGAGGGATGGTTTGTTCTTGTGCCTTCAGTAAGACTTCTTTAAAATACTTCCAGTTCTCTTGAAATCTTTTCCCCTTCGTCTTCATTTCCCAAGGGATCCTGCTCATCAGTTCTCTCAGGGAGTCGAAGTCTGCTCTTTTGAAATCAAGGGTCTGTATGTTACTGCTCACTTTTCTTCCTTTTGTCCGGATCCTGAAATCTACAATCTCATGGTTGCTGCAGCCTAGGTTTCCACCCACTTCTATTTCTCCTACTAGTTCTTCCCTGTTTGTGAGCAGCAGTCAAGTTGTGCATGGCCCCGGTCGGTTCCTTCAGTACCTGTACCAAGAAGTTATCCCCAACATTCTCCAAAAAATGTATTTGCTACACATGCCTAACTTGCCTTCTCAAGGACTGAGCACGCAATGCAGGGTTTAGCGGATCAATGCTCAAACCACCAACCTATCCCTCCCACCCGCAGGCTAGCCCATGCAGTAATATGAATAAACTGCTCCAGTCGCTGAGAACTGGCTGGTACCAGAAATATGTGTTTCACTTAAAGCTGCAACACTGCTATTATAATGTGCAATTTCTTTACCAGTGATTGCTGTCCTGGTTCATGGCAATCATTTCTATCAAGTAGTGTGCGTACGTTCTGGGATGCAAAGTGTAATTTCCATTTAGTCACTGATTTTAGAAAGTAGTGCTCTCCCTAAATAGCGCTGCTTTGTCACCTAGGCAGGATACGGGAGCTGCTGCAGTTCCCTTTCAGCAGATAGACCACCATCACACCGGTGCCACCTACATGCAGGTTTGTGTCTAAAAGCTTTCTGTGGTATCCTTCATCTGCATCTGACATCACTTGCCCATCTGTAGTGGTCAGTGCTGCGGGGGGGGGGGGGCGGTTCGCCCCCTATGGGGCAGGGAAAGTCATGGCACCCTGCTAAATTCTCAGCTGTCCATAAGTTTGGAGCCCTTCAGCAGGGCTGAGAACAGCGTATAAGCCCTGGCCCTGCAGCAGGGCGGGGCGGCAGTCAATAAGCTCAGTGTCTGGCCTCAGGCAGAGCACCATGGTTTGGAAACCCTGGGCAGGGTGGGGCAGCTGTTAGTTAGCCCACTGCCTTCCTGCAGGGCTGAGTAATGCCCTGGGGTGGCAGTCAGTGAAGCTCCCCACCTTACATCAGGGCTGAGAAGCACAGTATAAAAGCCTTGTCCCTGGGCAGGGTGGGACAGCAGTTAATAAAGAGCTGGATGACAGTGCTGAGCACACACAAACATCATATGAGTGGTCTCCCTGGGGCAGGGCAGAATAGCAGGCACATCACCGTGGCAGTGTGCTTTAGGAGAGGCAAGGACCTACCTCTCCAGGGGATAGGGACACAGGCCCACCCACGCCACTGCACCCCAGCCTGGGGCCCTAACAGCCACTCACACCAGCAGCCAGTCAGTGGGGATCCTGGCCAACACACACCCACATGGGCTCTGGCAAAGCGTTCCCCGGGCAGCTTCCCACCTCCACCTCCATGGGTGCAGGGTCCCACTCCAGATCCTCTGGGAGATCAGAGTTTCCCATCTGTTAGGTATTGTTGGTACACAGTGCCTTATTCTCATTCACTCCACAGAGGGCTTCCTCAATCCACCACCCTGAAGATGCACTTCAGTGCTGTAAAGTGTTGGAGGGGTAGCCGTGTTAGTCTGGATCTGTAGCAGCAACGAAGGGTCCTGTGGCACCTTATAGACTAACAGAAATGTTTTGAGCATGAGCTTTCGTGAGCACAGACTCACCTCATCAGATGCTGGTCTTGGAAATCTGCGGGGTGAGGTATAAATAAGCCAGATCAAGGGTGGGGATAACAAGGTTAGCTCAGTCAGCAAGGGGGAGGCTTACTACCAGTAGGTGATCTGGAGGTGTGAACACCAAGGGAGGGGAAGCTGCTTTTGTATTTAGCCAGCCATTCACAGTCTTTGTTTAAGCCTGAGCTGAGGGCGTCGAATTTTCAGATGAATTGTCGCTCAGTGCTGTAGTACACCAGCACTACGTGTGGAATATACAATGCACATATTGTGTAGCTCTGGGTGGCTAGTTAGACCTGGCATATGCTAAGAAGTTGGACTGACTTAGTTAAATCCACATTCCTGAGTGACACGGGTAAGCTGACCTGACCCCTGTGTAGGTACCAATAGCTCAACGGAAGAATTCTTCCATCAATCTAGCTTCCGTCTCTGTGGGAGGTGGATTTACTACACCAATGAGAGAAGCTGTCCTGTCATCAGAGGTAGTGCTGCAGAGTGTTTGAAGTGTAGACATACCCTTGGTGTGCGGCAATCTAGTGTGCTGTGTATAGAGCCAAACCTAATGTACAGCAAATTGGTGGGAACATGCCAGGCCCTGCCCTTTGCAGGGGCCCTGTGGACTGGCATGATTGGCCAGCATGGCAGTCCTGCAAGTAATGTCACTTCTGCCCCAGGGCCTATGCCCCCTTAGGGATGTGCCTGGCTGTCGATTCACATCCTGGCTTGTCAAACACTAACTTGTAAACGGCGTGTTTCACTGAAAGTCAGCAGGGCTAAGGAGCCTACACAATTGTCATGTCTGACCCCAGTTGATCAAAAACTGACATTTTCCCAAATGTTTTCTCTCATTTTTATCTCAAAAAAGTAATAGTTTGAGAAAACAACTGACATTCTGAATTTAGAACCGTTTGAACCAGCTCAGTGCAGAACTGGCTTTAAAAAAATAAAGTACAGACTGGGGATGATAAGTCTTTCTTCATGCATGACCGAATAGGAGTTAGTCTTAAGCCTGGTGTGAGTGCACACAAAAAACAGACCAATTTAACTAAATCGGTTTCTAAATCAATTTTGTTTTCAATTGATACAACTCCTTTTATGGACCCTCTTAAATTGGTTTAAGAATGTCGACCATAGGGAGTTGCAGCACGTTTCACTTAAATAGGTTTAAGAGTGGCTAAAATCAATTTAACTTAATTCACTTTTGAAACTTATTTAATTAAAATGGTGTGATTTCACTATGTAGAGCATCTCTCACCTGGCTGAATTAAAGAACCTGCCAAATCTCAGTCAGTCTTTGGAAACTCACTCCCCACATTCATTTAATTCTGAAGTCTGGAGCAGTGTCATTTCATCAAAGCACACAAAGATAGAATTCTGATTTTGTTTGTTCATTCTGGTTAAAATGCAATTAGCTGTTTTTGTTGTTGGTTTGTTCTATATGTCCTATATTGTCCCACATTAAAGGGGGCTTTCCTGTTGACATCAAGTGACATCTGGTCCTTTAGTAATTTAGCCATAAGAACTTCTAGTCTTTACACTGTAATTCATATTTGTTTGATTTACACTGATTTATAACTTGCCACTAATTTGGATTCATTTCAGATATAAATTGTGAAGAAAGGCTGGGGCACTAGGAGTAGCAGTATGAAAGCAGACCGTTTACACTGGTAATTCTACCTTTGTCAATAGTTTATATAGCCGAGGCTGAAGAGGAAGTCAAAAATAAAGCATTCCGCCAAATGTGCATTGTCCTGTATACGTGTGTCAGGTAAGTAGATAGAAAACTCCTTCTCAGTGCCATCAGGCACTCACAGCTTACCTGTTATAGGTACTTACACTTTCAGTAACAATGGTTGTGCCAACATTTACAAAAAGCTTTGAAATGGCCATGCTAATGGCCAAATTGAGGAATACTAATGAGGTGCTGAAAAGAATATTCAGTGCCTCATTAGCATGCCACCAGCCATGGCACTTGGAAAGTGCTGTGTTTCGCTCGCGCACTGCTCGTCTACAAGGGGGTCCTTTTCAAAAGGACCCTTCCAACATCAAAATCCCCTTATTCCTATCAGCTGATATTAGGAATAAGGGGATTTCGATGTTGGCAGGGTCCTTTCAAAAAGGACCCCTATGTAGATGAGCCGTGGGTGAGCAAACCATGGCACTTTCAAAATGCCACGGCTGGCAGCATGCTAATGAGGCACTGAATATTCATTTCAGCGCCTCATCAGTATTCTTCGATTTGGCCAATAGCATGGCCATTTTGAAGTTTTTTGTACGTGTAGACAGAGCCAATATTGCTAGGTTAAAATATTCAGTAAGTGATAAAAACTGTAACAGCAAATTGCACATGGTGAATACAGACACATGTGGTGCCAAAGAGACTATCCTGGGCGTCAGCAATCTTTCTGAGGCAGAGTGCTGAAATTTGACCTTTTGACCACTATGTATGGTTCCAGTGCCGGTGATGCTTTTTAAAGTCACTACTAGTCCTACTTACAACAGCTTTATGAATAACTAAATTAAGCTGCAGAGCTTTACCATTTAGGTGGTGGTTGGTAGCATTAGCTGGTCTTTTGTGAATCCACAGGTAGTATGGCTTTGAGCAAGCTCCCGACTCATGTGGGGGGATGTGATCCTGCCTTGCATGCCAATGAACATCAGCTTGTGTGCCACTCTTGGCAGCCTTGCCAGGCGTTGCTGACCCCTGGACTAGACTGATAAATCAGTTGAATGCATCATTAAAGACTCCCTTTCTACAGAACATACTTACTCCTTCATGAGACAGGAAGGATCCCAAATACTACATCTCCATCCGTTGAAGAAGTAGCTTACTTTGTAGTATAGTAAAGTTGCCATTCATGGAAAGTCATCATGCTTGCAATCCTGGTTTGTTGCTCCCAGCCTCCTTGCAGGTTTCCATACCTTGCTACCATCATCTGCTCCTCAAGCTGCCAGCTGTGTAGCGTTCAGAGAGATGGGAGTACAGATATGAAAGAGCCAGCAGTCAATAATGTGTCTCTTGGCCCGCTATTTTTTTTTTCCTAATAGCTCCCTCTCCAGACTCCATTTTATAAGTCTAGCGGAATCTGTCTTGGGTCTTCTGAACATTTTATCCCAAAAAGGAGCTCTGCTCCTGTAAGAAACACTCCACACAGCACCAGACAGTGGAGTTGGGTGAGGTGTAATTGCTCTTGTGGACACTAAAGGGCAATAAAAAAGATTCTTCCCCTGGCTGGTTCAAAATCCATAATTTCCCTGCTTTGTTAGATGAGTGAAACGTCACTTTGAGTTCCTCTATGAGGGCCTGTGTGGGTGTAAGTGGTCAAGAAAAAAGGTCACATGGTGGTGGTACAGGCTGAAAGGACGAAATCCAGCATTCTCTCATCTGGCAAAACTGTCGTCCAACAGGACCAGAGAGTCCAGGTGCTGGGAAGAGGAGGGGCCAGCCAGACCAGTGGCAGAAGCCTAGGGTGAGGCAGCCACAGCTGGTCTGGTGGCAAGGGAGAGGCCAGCAGCTGCCAGGGCGCGTGGACTGGTAAGCCTGCAGCCTAGGTTCATGGCAGCTCATCACAGGGGCCAGTCATGAAGCCATGGACCTGGGAAGCCATGGCTGGGGAGGGATGGATCGGGGTGGGAGCCAGTGGCTAGGGAACCTGTGGGGCAGGGAGAAATTGGGAAGCTGTGGGCAACAGCAGGGAGGGGAGCCCAGGAGTAGGTCTGAGGCCGGGGGGTGTGGGGGCAGAATTGACCAGCCTGGTCCTGCAAAATCTCTTGTTTGGGACCACTCAGGACCAGAGAGGTTGAACCTGTTTAACACAGAGGTGGAACTTACTTCCTTTCCAACACTGGCATCCTCAGCCTTCAGCAGCTCTATAAATATGTCCCTAGGAGGCATCTCTTTTTCTTCCCCTTGTCCTCTCTTCTTTTTCTTTGTGTCACTTCCAGATGTTTTCACAGTCTACCTATTACTGCACCAGTGCCCTTTTTGGTGAGACCTGTGACATTCAGTTTCTTGGGCTGGGACAGGCTTTCCACGAATGCTGACGTGTCTTACTATCTGTTCCATAAATAGATGGCTGTTCTCTGTCACCTGTCCCTGAAGTCTTCTGTCAAAGTTGCTCAAGTTTTCTGCCTTGCATTTCTTTGAGCTTTTTTGTCTAACCTCAGGGCACTGAAATGAGCATCTCTTTGATATTCTGTGAGGGTTGGAAGTGTTTCCCAATCAAATGCACGTGAAATAGTGGCTTTTCTGTTTTCTACACATTCTTGTGGTCTGGAGTTATGTCTGACATCCTCAGTGTATCACCTGCCTCATCTCCTTCTTAGATAGCAAGCTCTTCAAGAAAAACTGTTCCTGCCTCTCCTTTTGGCACATATCCACTACAATGGGATGTCAGTCATGACTGGGAATGCTGGATGCAACAATGATATAAATGCATAATTTCCCCCAGGGTGCATGAGAGAAGCTATGCGTGGTATTACCACCCTTATTGATAAGTCCTGATGTGGACTGAAGCTGCTAAAAGAAGAATCAGGAAGGTTAAATGGATTAAAGTTGAATTTTTTTGAGGAATTTCAGGAAATATTAGCTTCATGGCCTTGGAAAAGAAGCTTTTTCATTTGTAGGCTTTGGCCTTGCGTACCCCTCCTGTGATAAAATCTGAAGTGAGGAATTATGCAGAGTGTCTCTGTAAAGATCCTTTCATGGAATACCTACCTACTCCCCCACACGCATCATAACGCCATCCCGCATCTGCCGCAGAGAAGGCTGAAGATCCCATTCCAAAAACTAGGCAAGTTTTCAGAGTGTCTATGGCACGTCAGGGCCCCATGCCCTCATCCCAGCTTTGGCCCTAGGTGTCCCCTAGGAGCCACACTACAACAGAGTCCCCCTGGTGGTTGGCTCTGAGACAACTGAAGGGTGTAGGGCTCTGTGAAAAAGCTTTTCTCAGCCTGGGAGTAGGTTACCTTTTGCAGGGCTTCCCTTAAGGGGTGGGAGGTGGCTTGTGTGATTTCTCCATCCTTCTCATTCTTGCTGCCTCTTCTCATTCACCACGTGCAGATCTTGAACCCACAGAGAGGTTTCATCCAGGCCTGGGAGGAGTGGTGCCACCTGATCTCGTCTCCTCCTCCCTCCCCATGGAGTGGGAGGGGAGCAGAGTTTGGTAGAGGTTCCCTCTGTGAAAATTTCAGGGGGGCACTCTGAGTCTTTGTTTTAATTATTCTTCCACCTGCTGCTCCTGAAGCTCTAAGACAGCTTGTTCCTCTCTCATGGTGCCTGTGGATATGGTCCTCTCCTGTTCTGTTTCTGTGGATCTGCAGCTCTTTTTCAGGACTGCAGCCCTGCTGTTATGCAGCTCCTTCTCTTAGTGGTGTTTACTTTTCTCTGCGATGCTGATTTCAGTCTTATACTTTTCCTGCAACTGTGGCTTTTCCCTCAGCTCTTGAGTCAGCATGAGCTGTTTTGTCTCCTGGTGCAGCCAGAGGTGAGGGCCACTGGAGTTTTTGGGGTGAGTCACACTTAATCTTTCTTGCTCTTCCTTATCTCAGGCTAAGAAGCTATTGGTGATACCAGGTCTGGTGGTAGATCCATGAGCACAGTGAGGTAAGGTGCTTGGTTAATAATAAACTGGCAGTGATACTGAATAGACAGCACTGCAGCCAGCTCTATCCTGTAGTCCTGCATCTCAGCTGGATTGTCGTGCATCCCCCTGGGCTGTGGGAAGGCAGCGATATTTGCCTACAGTTCTGCCTATAGGCCCCTAGACACTGCTGTGGCATCTACAAAGCTGGGTTCCTTGCTCCTCCTCTCTCCCTATTCCTCATGCTGGACTGGGGTGTGCAACAAGAAGCTATTCTGGGAGGCGATGGCCTTGGGGGCAGCTTCACAACATGTGGCACCCCCCGACCTCAGCTGATGCTCCCAGCATATACTGCCACCACCACAAGCAGCACCAGCACCCACCTGTCTCTTCAGGAGCAAGATCAAGAGATCCAATATCTTCCTACTTCGACTCCCCCAGCCACCCCACCAACCTCATCAAGCACCCATCCACCTACCGACAGGCAAAGCTAAATGTTACAACCTACCCTCCAACCACAGTGTGGGGCAGGGTGTGTTTGACCTGAAGCTTACAGTTAATTTGCAACTAATTTGAATAGAACTCATTAAATATTTTGAGTAAAGTGTCACAACTGCAGCAGATCAAAACTTGGCAGTAATTAATTCTGTGGCTCCATCTACACGTGTCAGATCTTCCCGAAGAACACTGGCTTCTTCCGGAAAATCTGCGGAGCATCCACATGTGCAAGGTACTCTTCCAGAAAGAATCCGGAAGGAATCACTGCTCCTTCTGGATTCCTAATGCCAGTTCCATAACAGGAATAGCTCCTTCTGGAAAATTCTTTCAGAAGAAGGTATGTGCAGATGCTCGTGGACCGGAAGACGCAGTCCCCCATGGCAGCTCCCTTCTGGATCATGGACACACTCTAGCAAGCCCCCGGGAGCTCTATGGTGCCTGGCTCCAGCAGCAGTTAAAGCTTCAAGGCCCCAGAAACCCTGCAGCAGAGAGTAGGGGCTGTGGAGGCAGGCAGCATGCACAGACCAGCTGCATCCAGACTCTTGCCACCCCTGCAGTGACACCCAGCAGCCGGATGGCCAGCAGCCAGGCCTCCTCCCCCGCACCCCGTCTCTGCCAGGGTGCCTCGACAAGGGCAGTCCAGAAAGAGAGCAGCCTAGGAAGAGGAGGACCCTGGAACGGGTGGAGCCAGAGCTGTGGGACCTCCTTGCGCTCCGGCATGATGAAGAAGTGCTCAGGGATACCTCGGGGCACCACAGGAACACCCCCACCTGCGCCTGCCTGGCCATGGCCCTGGCTGCCCATGGCCACCCTGCCTGGACTGCAGACCAGGTCTGGTGCAAGATTAAAGAACAGCAGGACTATGTGGGGGCCAGGGACAGTGCTGGTGCTGCCCCAGCAAGGTGTTCCTACTACAGGGAGGTCCAGGACAGCACCTCCCCGCCCCACCACCAGGTGGACATGGCAGCAATGGAGACCCCTGCCGCACCAGAAGGGGAGGACAGGGGTTCCTCTGAGGAAGCTGGGGAGGAGAGCAAGCCCAGCAGCCAGGCCTAGGGATGCTCAGAGGACTCCTTCCCTGAGGAGTCCCCGGTCATCACCGTGCCCTCGGCCTTGAGCAGCCGGATGACATCCAGCCAGGCATCACCTGACCTATACGAGGTCACCCCAGGTAAGTGTATGGTATAGTGCATCCCCCAGTTGGGGCGCATGCAGGCCCCCATGCCATGACCTCCCCAGTGCCCCATCCCAGAGTGGACCCAAAGGCTGCAGGCACTCTTCAGGTCCCCTTGCATGCCCCGCCTGGAACTCCTGCACCCACAAATCTGCACTGGGGAGAATCCAGGGTGTACAACCGCACTCAGCCTACCCATTCCCTGGGCAGGGACCTCTGTGCCCAACCACACCCCCCTTGCCTGCCAGCCTATTCCTGGGCAGGGCCTTCCACAGGTGGCAGCACCCCATAGGTGAGGGGCTGCCCAGACCACTGTGCCGGGGCCATGGGCCTGAGCTATGCGGGCATACCCTGGACACAACTGTCCCTTGGGACAGCCTGAGGGGAGGTGCCTGGGGGGCCAGGGACTGCCACATGGGGCTTGGCTGGGGCCTTACCCCTCTTCTCCCTGCCTTCATCTTACTGCAGCCCCATCTCAGGGACTGTAGAGACATCTGATTACACAAGATCACAACAGAGAGGTAGCCATGTTACTCTGCATGCTAACAAAACAAACCAGCAGTCATGTTGCACTTTAAAGGCCAGCAAAATGATTTATTAGGTGAGCTGAAGAAGTGGGTCTGTCCCAGGAAAGCTCATCACCTAATAAATCATTTTGCTAGTCTTTAAGTGCTACATGACTGCTGGTTTGGTTTTTTTGAGATGACATGTTTGTTCTCTTATCCTTATCTGCCTATGTTTTGCTGTAGTGGCATCACTTCTTAGCTTAAGTGGGCGATTCCCTCACACATGTTCCTGGCTCATCTGGTATGTGGATGTGCCAAACCACCTCTAAGGTATCTCACACAAAGTTCTTCCGCAATTAACCCCTACAGGCAATCAGAGCAATTAAGGCACCTGGAGTCAATTAGGAGATTTCCAGAACCAAGTGAACCAGTCTAATCAAGAAACCTGGAGCCAACAAAGAACCAGTTGAGATGGGCTCCCCTTCTCTTAGTTTACTGTGCACAAGGAGCTGGGGAAGAGAAGGCGGATATACACCTATCTCATAGAGCTGAAAGGGACCTTGAGAGGTCATTGAGTCCAGTCCCCTGCACTCTCAGCAGGACCTATCACCAACCCTGATAGATTTTTTTTTAAATCTATTTCCCCAGATCCCTAAATGCCCCCCTTAAGGAATGTGCTCACAAGTCTGACGGTTTAGCAGGCCAATGCTCAATCCACTGAGCTAGGTGGAGGCATAGTTCAATGGTTTGAGCATTGGCCTGCTAAACCCAGACTTGTGAGCACAATCCTTAAGGGGGCCATTTAGGGATCTGGGGCAATTAAAAAAAATAGGGGGGGATGGTGGTCGGACTCAATGACTTCCCAAGGTCCCTTCCAGTACTATGAGATGTTGGTATCATTTCCCCCAGTGGTGCTGTAAGTGGTCTAGGGAGAACAAGCACAAGTAGATACCAGAACGAGGGGCCTGTGGTAAGGAAGGTGCTGCGGGGATGTGGCCCCACAGATCATAGCTATCACCCAACTGACACTGGAGATGTTGCCACCAGCTGCTATCATGGTATCCCTGGCCTGGAACCCAGAGCAGAGTACAGGTCTGGATTCTTCCAGTCACCAACTCCCTACGTAGCCCAGGAGGACTAATTTTGGTAAAGGGGTCTGCGCTGCCCTGTATCACTTGGGGAGCAGCACAGACTAAGGGAGTTGGACTCCTCTCTTTTCCCCAGGCTGGCCAATGATGAAGGTGTTTCAACAAAGAGAAAGGTGGTGCCCTAAAGAAAGTGTCTAAACTGAGAGCTGCTGTGAGCCTCTGAGTCAAGCAACCCACCTGAAAGTGTGGGACCCACCAAGCAAGAGGAGACGGTTTGTCACACTGGGTATTTAGATCCAGAAATTTCAGAGTATTAAGCTGCTTCTCAATTCTTATGTTCATCTCTGGATCATTTCATTTCCCTTGTATATTATTTTAAACAATGGCATGCAATGCAGAGCATCATCTCATTGGCATGAAGTTCTTATTACCCTTTTGCTGCATCTGCGCAATTTAATTGTTTTTGTCTGGTTAAGCAGCAAAATACCCAGTGGGGCAGACCTAGCTCCTAGACATCAAATAAAGAGTAAGGAATTACTTTGTCACAAAAGGCTAGCTGGAGTATTTGTGTCAGTGAACAAGCCTTATAATGCCCCCAGGAAAGACCTATATTGTATGTTGGGAATGCGATGAGCAATGAGAATAACTGTGGGTAAAATAACACCACATTGTGGTAGAATCAATGAAAGCATTTCACAATCTTTCTGCTGGCATGTTAATCTTGGACTTACCCTGGACTGCAGGCTTAGAGGTTCTTAAAAATGGCAAGGGTCTTGTCTGTTTTTCATGGATAGTGAAGTGGGAATGTGATTCGTGGATGCTTCAGAAGATCTTCTCACAAGTTCATTCGGCATAAGGGAAAATTCCTCAAATACCTCATCCACCTAGATTGAAAAGGAATAGGCGCTTATTTGTAGATAATATCAAAGATGATGGAGTTGCACAATGGCCAGTATGAACTGCACATTTTAAAAAAGAAAATGGTCTATTTAAAAATGTTCTCTGCCAGAGATTGAAGTCGTAAGTATACAGGCTTGGAATAGGCAGGAAAGTGACAGCTCCTCCTTTCTACAATTTAGAAAAAAGATTACTAATAGTTGTCATAAAGATCTCTGCTAGGATAGCAGCCTGTTTACAGTCAGATAAAAAAGAGTTTAGTTTACATGATTTACCGTCTACCAAATCCATATTAATGCTGATAAATTAAGTGATAGTGCTCAGTAGGTCTGTAGAAATACAAGTTAAAATATGTCTCTGGTGCTCTCAGTTGACATCTCCCAAATCTCTTTCATCTTAATAAGATGTCAGCTTCAGGGCTGTATTTAAGGCTATATAGTGTATTCTAGTTTTTGAAAAGGGCTTTCCTCTAGGAATAGAGGAATTGCCTTACCGGATCAGACCTGTGGTCCACTTAGTCCATTATGCCGCCTCCAAAAAGGCCAACATCAGATGCTGCAAGAAGAACATGGGGAGGAAATCCACCTCACAGTAGTCAGATATGGCATAATTTGCCCCCATGAAGGGCCTGTGGTTTCAAATGTTTGCCTTAGTGTTAACCATTACAACTCTAGATGTTGTCTATACACACTGGGGCAGTGGTATTCGGAGTGTCCCTAATCCAGAAATACCTGGGATATGGAGGAGGAAGCAACTCTGGGTGAATATAGCACCCTCATTGTGGCAGGAGAGGCTCTGGCATTGGTGGATATCAGGGACGGAGCTGGAAATGTTCTGGTGGTAAGTCAGCTGGAGAGGGACAGAAAAGAGGATAAGCAGATCAGGGACTGCTGGGAGAAGAGTCTGGGAGTGTTGGTGGTGACATCTGCCTTGGCCCTTGGTGAAGAATCACACCCACTGACTTTTATTCACCAGGCAGTGGGGGAGAGGGTCCAAGCTGCCGATACAGTACTCCTCCCCTGTCACTTTGTCCAAAAGCCTTGGAGTTGGAAGCCCTATTAAGAAATCTCAGAGCAAGATGTGAGGAGGGTTTGGAAAGGACTAAAGGGGGAAGGAAGGAGATATGAGATGGTGAGGATGAGGGATGGAAAAGTTCATGATTTTAAGGGAGCCTTATTACATTTACTTTGAGCATTCCTGATGGTGTCTTTTGATTATACAGGGAAGATCCCAAAACCAACACAGGCAGACTGGGAAGCCAGGCCTTCTTATGGTGAGTACTTTGAACACGAACAGCAGTAGCAGGTACACCCGGCATTGCTTGGGTCCTTACTGAAGTAATTTTTTAAAAAATAAATGAGAAAGGTACACGTGTTATGTTAGGGGCTGCATTTTTTGGAAGTGAAGGCTGGAGTGACTCACAGACTCATAAGGATGGAAGAGACCTCAGGAGGTGAGCAGGGACAGAAGGTGTGTGGCTTAGAACAGAAGGTTGGGTGCAGAAGTCAAGGTAGGTGGGAGGTGCAGGACTCAGGACAGGGGACTCAAGAGAGGGGACTGGGAGGTGAGGTAAGAGTTACTGGAACTACCCAGGGTGGCGGGGGGCGCACTGCTTCAGCAGTGGCTCCTCCCCTGGGGTGGGCAACACTCCCTGGCCAGTGGCTCCTCCTCAGGGCTGTGCTCCCTCCCCAGTCACTCCTCCTGGGAGTGGGGGATCTGGGGCTACATGCTTGCTGGGGGACGCCTGGGGGCCTCTGGGCCAGCCCTAGCCTCCAGCTGGCTCCATGGCCTGTAGCCTGTCTGGGAGCGGGACAGCTCTCTGGGGTCAGCTTTGGACTGTTGCTGCCCTGCCCCACTGCCTACAGCTGCTTCAGGGGAGGCCTCACTTTGGGCTCCCCCATCCTGCAGCCTTTTGGGGGGTTGGGACTCCAGTGGGCTGTCCCCAGCCTCTGCAGCTGGTCCAGGGCACAATGCTTTGGGGACTAATCCTGGCCTCCAGTGCTCCCTTACAGTCTGCAGACTGTTTGGGGGGGTGAGGTTCCAGGGGCTCCCCAGGCTTGAAGTACCCTCCCCGCTGCAGGCTGTCTGAGGGAAACCAGCCTATGGGGACAGCCCCTCCCTTCACCACCTGCAGGCTCTTGAGGTAGAGGTGAGGGTCTGGGGCTGCCCACCAGCCTCCATTAGCCCCTCTGTCATCTGCAGGCTGTAAGGGACATTCCATTTGTGGACTTCCCATTTTCAAAACACAACTAAACCCTGACTGTGGTTTAAGTTAGGGCCAGAGGAAGCTGCACATGAGATTTGGTGGTCCTAGGGCAACCCACACACTTGTGTGGTTCACTGTCCCGTGTAATGGCACCTAGACCACGCCACAGAGAAAGAACGAGTGTCCTCTACTGCCTAAGCTGAGCAGCTCCTGGTCTTTAGCTCAAAATGTGGAGGTGCCAGTATCAAGCTCAAGAGGTTCTGGGTTCAAGTCTGCCTCTGGGCAATTATGCTAGCCCTTAGGGTTTAGGTGAAGCCTTTAAACAAAGGGGTTCACAGATGTGCTCTAAATATGTATGTATGGATTGGAGCTGTACAGAGACAGGTGTGGAAGATAGCTGCATTATAAGACCTGCAGCACTTGGATGTGTTAATGACCCCTGCTACTTGATTACAGTCTGATAAGGACTGTCACTGAAAGAGAAGAGCAGACTGTGGAGTAAAGGGTAACTGATTACATAACTTGATATGTTATTCTATATCTTCAAGATCTCTCGGTCATGACTGTTGGAGCTGGTACCATCCATATACTCAGAATCCATCATTATCACTCTCACAGGCACCAGGTACAAACTCATTAAGGCTATGTCTACATGGCACCCTAACCAAATTGCATAGTTTATTTCAAGTAGATTTCAAAATAAGCTATTTTGGCATGTGGCTTTGTCTAAATGGTGCCACATGCCAAAATAAAGCCCCATTTCAAGGCATCCTTATATTCCTCCTGCAATGAGGTGTATGGGGATGCCAGAATAGCATGCCCGTTATCTCAAAAACTGTTTCAAGAGAACGGATGTGTGTCTTAGATGCAGGCAGCTATTGTGGGAAACCACTGTACCCTAAAATAGCATCTGCCATGGAGACAGAGACAAAGGTTTCCAGGCACCTCCCCTCTGACAGGGGAAGAGCACTTTGGTTAGATAAAGTGAGTACTTCTCTTTTTATTTCTCAGATTGTTGGAGGAGAAGTTGAACCAGAAGACAAGTATCAGAGGGGGAGCCATGTTAGTCGGCATCCACAAAAACAATGAGAAGTCCTGTGGCACCTTATAGACTAACAGATGTGTTGGAGCATAAGCTTTTGTGGGCAAAGACCCACTTTGTCAGATAATGAAGCAGGTCTTTGCACACAAAAGCTTATGCTCCAACACATCTGTTAGTCTATAAGGTGTCACAGGACTTCTTGTTGTTTAAACTCAGAAGTCTCTTGACATAGGCTTCTTTGGATGACAGACACCCCTGCCCCTGAAGGAGCTGTTGGAAGTGGGGTTGAGGCATACAGAGAGGAAACAGTGTCTGGAGGAGGAGGAGTGAAAGTTGTGGAGGCACAGCCAAGTTTAAGATAGGTTGGTTTTGCATCCATCCTTTTTCATTTTAAGGTGGGGGAGAAGACTGGTCTAGGCTTAGAAACCTTTGGGAATTTGTTTGGGGAAAAATGGGCAAAGGAAGAACATGTTGAGGAGTATTTTAGCTCATGACATGATAGAAATTAGAAAGAGATTATTGTGTTCAGTGTGAGAAATTGTGCTGAACCATTCATTGTAATTACTCTAGCTATCACAGACTAGTATGTTAGGGTGCCGGGGTATCAGTGTTGTGGAGTGATTATGAGGTTACTGCTATTGCTATTGGCTATGATTGTTTGTCTGTTTTCCATGGAGGGACCTATTTCTGCATATTGAGAAACCAGGCTTGTGACTGAGGGGACCCAGGAAGCCAAATTTTGAGCACCATGCCATGAACTCTCATTGAAGGGTTGGCACACTTGTTATGGGGTGAACAAGGATCACTCGTCGTGGGTGAATTCTGGTGTAATTGGATGTTTGATATCAAAAGGACTGTACTGGAGGGTGTGGCACGTCATCAGTGCTGGTGCTCTCCTCTCAAGGGTGTGGAGGAAAGGGAAGGAGTGGGTTGTACTCTGGCATCAATTCAATCGCTGTCTCAGCCTTCATGTGCTGTGTATTTTGATATTTCTGTTGTGTTCCCTGGAATGTGTTAGTTGTTATGGTGGTTGGTTTGGGTCATAAAAGATCACAGTGCACCAGCTGCCTTGTAAGAGTCCCCTTTTTTCTTGTGTTGTGAGACAGGGAGGGCAAACTTCTAATTTGCCTTCTCTTCCAGTCATTCTTTTATGTACATCCATCATGTGCCATGGAATATGAAGCAGGGGAATAAAACTGTCCTAATGACTTTGGTATAGTAAGTTCCCTTTCTGTCAGAATTTCCACTCTGCTTTTGGTGAATGTGTGTGTGTGGGAGCCCCAAAATGTTGGAGGTTTCAGGGGACAAGAGAAGTGATGAAATGTGTTAACCATTTAGGAGACTGATCTGCAGCAGGCTGTACAGCACCCTTCTCGTCCAACCTTTCATCTTCCCACATCTCTGGGAGGGGAAAGCTTTCCAAAGTTGATGGTGGCTGTGTGATTGGCTTATGAGGGAGTCGCACATATGCACAGTTAATGGTGCTAACGCCATGTTAGTTTTTCAAGGTTAAACCTTTGAAACATCATTCTGCATGAACTGAAGTGAGATTTACTTAATGACTGTTATTGTAATGCTGCACGGATTGATGCAGAAAACCCACATTCTTTTTTTCAGTTGAATCTTTGCTCCTTGATGGAGTCCAGTGGCTGTGGGTTAAATTGGAAAGACATAATCACTGACACCCCTGCCTGGGCTACAGAGATGTTGGATCCACAAACATTTAATTAAGTAGGCACACCCCTCATGAAACAGGCAGGCACTCAGTAACTCCTACCCATCTGGCTAAACCTCCTGTCTGGTGTAGCAGAGCTGATGTGAAAGAAGGGGGTGCATGGACTTTTTGGTAGTTTCCTGTTGGTTTAGGCCAGTAAGGAGGAAGCAGTGGAGAACTGAAATCTTAATGGGGTATCTCCCAATCAGAATCCTTCTGCAGTGGTGCAGGGCCTTAAGTCACAGTTTAGCCTTATGGGTTTAAAAGCCTGAACTGCACTAATACAACACATATCCATAAGCCACCTACAGGAGCATAGTTTAGGACCTGTTCCCTTAAAACAATTCCTCTTCTGAAGAAAAGAATTCCCCACACACACACCCTAACTTCCCTGCCTCCAAAAAAAATCACCTGAAGTTTGACCTGGATTAATTGCATGTGGACCAGTGGAACTGAGGCATTAAAAATTAACTTCTGTTAAAAAGGAGCTGTTCTCCAAAATATTTCCTAGACAAAACAGGCTCTTTGGGCACTTATATCATTTATCTTGTGCTTTTAAGCCCCCTCGCCTAAAAAGCCATCCTGTTAAATATGAAGCAGCTCTCACAAACACCACTGAAACAGTCAGAACCTTTCAGGTCTGAACATTCATTATCCCATCCTCACAAAAGCTAGACTGAAATGGATGTTTAATTTCTCAGCTTGTCTGCCTAAGACTGTCCTGCAGATAACAACAATCAGGCAGCAAGATCTCAAATCTGCCACAATACACTCATTTTTGCTGTTTTCATCACAGGTATCCATGGTCATACTTTTTCAGGTGATCATGAACGTGCCTGTATCTCCAGTGCTGCTATTTCTTGGTTTTAGGATTATGCTAAAAGCATCCTCTTGAGCCCTGGCGTTCTGTAGGCCTCAATTCTAATTGTACTCACAACGCTGTGAATATATGCTACAAATAGTAACAATAATTACTGGATCCTCTAATCTGTCCTCTGTGCTAAAGTTGTCTCCTAGGCAGTATCAGGAAAAATAGAGGTATTTCCTTTGAAATGTAATTTTCCATTGTATTTTATGTTCTCAATAGAAATACTGGATGAAGGGACTCTCTTTAAAAATATTGCCTGGACATAGTGAAATGAAGGGCCAGGCCAGCATTCTAATAGGGCAACACACTGTTACACAAGAGATTTGTATGTGCATGCTCCCTCGCTGGTGTTGGTGAGGAACCCTGCATAGACAGGGATTGTGGTGGGTTTTTTCAGGCTGGCAGAGAGCCTCTTATTAAGTTGAGGAAAAGCAATGGCAAGCCCTGAAGTCAGTCCGTCACCCATCTTCCTCTGGAAAGCTGGGTTACCCGAAAGAGGGATGTTTGTACCATGCAGACACAACAATGTGACTTGTAGGTGGAGAGCCTGCAGTTGTTTTCTTGCTTTGGGGCGCTGAGGTCATAATCCATACATAATTTTAAATAGCACATTTAAAATTAATTTACATACCAGCCACCAGTCTGTAGCTGTATCTTTAATGCTTAGGATAGGGTAATGAAAATGGAGGCTCTGTTTCCCTTTAGAAACACAGTTTACTGCAGCCCCAAAGGCACAGCTGTCTCTATGAAACTCACCACTGAGACATCTCCTAGCATACTCAGCACTGCTCTGCTCAGCTGAGAGGTTAAAACTGACTATGAGGAAGAAACAATGTTGGCTCCAGTTCCACTGAATCAGCCCATTTCCCTCAGACAGATAATTGGATATGTTGGAAAGCAAAAACATGAAGGGGAAAAAAAATTCTGAGCGTACTTTTAATGGAAAGCTACAGTGGTTGCTATTTAAGATACAACTAATTTACAAAGTGTTCCCCAAATCTTGTGTCTTGCCTGAGCAAGGAGTCTGTGTATGTGTAAAGTGGTTAGCACAGTTATCAAGTGATCCCTTATTAAGGACTTTATATAGTATGACACATATATTTTGTATTTTTAAAACTCTCCACCGAAATTCTTTTCACTTGCCGTATTCCCCAAAGTGTGAATAGCTCTAGTCTATAGGGAGGACGTAGTTTATTTTTAGAAGCTCTTAATGCAAAATCTGACTGATTGTTTCCCTACATCTCCGAGTCATCAGGAAACCAATTTAGAGGCAGAAGAAAATAGCTCTGACGTGACCTTCTCCACGGGGCCTTAGATACTGCATCGACTGTGCAAATATGGAGAGTTTAACACAGGTTGAAACTCTATTGTCTGGCAACATCCCTCGTCCAGCAGGACCACAGATGTTGTTGGACCAGAGAGTGCCTGGATGAGAGAGCTCCAGCTGCTTGGCTGCAGAGGACCCCCACTGTTGGCAGGGAGCCCTGCTGGCAGCCTGCTCTGGGAAGCCCCAGAGGAAGTCCCGGGGCAGGGAGTCCCATTATGGGGAGCCCAGCCTGGGTTGGGGAGTCCTGGCAGAAGCCTTGTGGCAGGGAGCTGGTGGTGAACCCTGCCGGGGCATGGATCCCTGCCAGCAGCCCCACAGCAGCGGGTAACCTGACCAGGGTGGGGCAACCCAGTAGCCCAATGGTGGGGAGCCTAGCAGGAGTGGCGTGCTCCCTCCAGGCAGCCTGGGGGCAGGGAACCTGTGGTGGCCAGGAAGGGAGCCTGGCCAGTAGGTTGGCAGCCCCCGGCAGGGCAGCCAGGAGGCCTAACTACCCCTCATCCCCTTGTTTGGGACCACTCCGATCCCAAAGCTGCTAGATGAGGGAGGTACAACCTGTACTCAGATTTCTATTCCGGGACATTTTTGTAGGAAAACAGAGGCAAGAGATTAAGTTACTTGCCTAAATGTACCCTGTGACGAAGCCCAGATCCCCTGAGTCCCACACCAAAGCTGTATCCCCTATCTGAGTACTTGTGTCTCTCCCTTAGGGAAGACAGGTAATTTCAGAACTCAAGGCTTTCACAGACTCTGCTTAAGTCAAGGCATGGATGCTTAGTGTAGTACCCAGAGGCACTGAGCCCTCATCTGGGGTGAGTGAAGTCTCTGCTCTACAGCCTCAGCTGAGAGCCAGCTGGCCTTCAGCTCATGTGGTAGAGTGCAGGGCTTTAGACCCTATACTGATAGGTTCTATCTCTGGGGCCGGCAACCTAGGCCTGTTGGCATTACATCAGGAAAGAAGCCAGATACCAATAGTCAGGGAGACGCAGCTCTTGTGTTTACCTGCAAATCACTGTGATTTCTTCTTGAAAAGTCGATTCTTCAGCAGAATTTGTATCATCCATGCTGAAGTTGCTAACAAGGCTGCCCAAATGAGATATTGTTTGCTGTTTGCATTGTGACAGTCCCTGATGGGCCCAGTCATGCACCAGAGCTTCCCTGTGCTTGGTGCTGTACAAACATAACAAAAAAGACAGCTCGTACCCCATGGAGGCTACAGTCTCAGGCGTATTCCAGGAGTGCATCCAAATGATTTGTCTGGATGTGTGTCTGTGTAAAATTATTAAGGTGAGAGTTTTTCATAGGAAATTAAAAGATTAAAATAAACAATTTTTCATGACATTCAATCTGAAATTTGACATGATCTAAATTTCACAGCAGTGCCTCGTGATTCTTCGGTCACTCTTTCTTCATCACAAGAAATCTTTGACGACTCCAAATTTCCCATAGGTGTGTTAGTTTCTACCCACTAGAAAATAGGGCAGTTTTCCCAGAGGAAATTGTGGTGAATAAAGTATTTTATCTGATTGATGATTCAATTTTTTATTACTAAACAATTATCACATACATGAGGGGATTTTCAAAGGGATCTGAGGGACTTAGGCAGCCAATCCCATGCAATCCCTTGGAAAATCTCACCCTAAAATTTTAAGTGCTAAGTGTTTCTCTGCATGGAAAAGGATTTGAGTGCAGCAGAGCTGGGTGGCTCACAGTGGAGCAACTGAAGGAGATAAAAAAACTCAAGAAAATCCCCAATTTCACTTCATGTTTAATTTCAGTTTTCCTTCTTAACATGCATGTTACCCTTCACAGCAGGAATGTCACAAGCTTCCTTTTCCTTTTCAAAATCAAGACTTTATTAGCAACACAGTCAAATGGACGCTATCATATCCCACTATGGACTACACAGATTAAAGGGGACGGGGTGTTACTCAATGTTTCAGGATTACATGTTTGCCATTTGGATGAGTTGTTCATTGTTGAACTTTTAGACATTCACAGGTTATTGAAAATTAACAGGAGGGTGTGCTTTTTTAAACACTTTGCAACTATAGTGTAGTCAAAGTAGTCCTAAGAGAGACACAGGTTTCAGACCCCTGTATATTGTCAATCAATAGCCAGTACATGGATCCAAAAAGAGGGTGAGTTATTTGGTTATGTACATTACTAGTGGAAACAAAAGCTTGATTGATATGACATTGATGAGGAGATCTTAGTAGAGCATTCACTTGGCACGCTCGTTGAGCATTTGTTTATGACTTTTAAATCATTTTTGAAAGCTGTACAAAGTCCCAGAGAAAACACTGTATTAAAATGGATTTAAAATAGAGAATATCTATCATTAATGTAAAACAAAGTTACATTGATATTATAATTATCCCAAAGTCAAGCCTCACAAATCAAGGAATTTCAGAGTTAAGGTCAAATTTAAAAGAAATACAAAAGATGAAGCAAGAAATTAAAAGGCATGTATGACCCCAAAAGAGCTCTAATTAAACGAGAAACTTAAACTTAGACTTAAATAGAGTTTGGGCCCTAAAAGAGCAATGCAAATCTAGGGGAGACTGAAGGCTGGTTTGGTTGCTGATCATTGAAAATATTTCTGTTCAATGTGTGTATAATTAGAGGGCTAAATTTGAAGTCACCTTTGTGTGACCTTACATGGCTATTTCTATTGTTTTTAGTTATTGTTTTAAACAGCTTCCTAATAGTACCTCTTCTCTTGAAGTTCACTTACCAACTTTAACGGTATCTTTAAAAATACTTTTATTTTGGAAAGTGTATATATTAAGTTTGCCTGTCAGTAGTTCATTGCATGTAGGCCAAAATTATTTTTAAAAAATGGGTGCCTAAACTTAGGCTTCGATATTTAAATTTAGGTATTTAAATAAATGATGATTTTCAAATATGCCGAGCACTCAGCAGCTCCCATTGATGTTGTAAGTCAGGCTATTGATTTAGGAGGCTAACTGTAGGAACTTACCGCAAATTAGATAGCACAGTGTTCGTATGTATTGCTAAATGTTTCCCTTGAGTGATGGCAGTTAAGGAGGTTTGAGAAGTTTCCTGAGAATGTAACACAGAAGGAAGTAAAGATTGAAATGGCTCTCAGCCAGATGGCGCTAAAACATTTCAAGAATCCTTATTGGTCACTACTGCCTGTCAATCTTGGTTAGAAAGGAAGTATCCATCAATTCCAGATTAGTTGAGTTGGGATGCAAAAGATAATTTACAAGTAAAGTCATTTTCTTTGCTTCAAAAACTTACATAATGCCTTCTGTTTAAATCAACGGGAATTATTAGAATATCTGCAATTAATCTAGGATTTTCTCAGACATGAGATTTTGATAGTTGATAACATGCCCAGGAAGTGTAAGATTTGTCAATTGGAAAAGAAATGTGTAACATTTTTAATCTACAGTAGAACCCCAGAATTACATATGCTTCAGGAAGGAAGCTTGTTTGTGGCTCTGAACAAAACCTTGTGGTTGTTTTTTTCAAAAGTTCACAACTGAACATTTGACTTAATAGAACTTTGAAACTCACTACACAGAAGAAAACTGCTGCCTTGAACCATTTAATGTAAATGAAACAGGCCCAGAAACAGTTTCTTTACCTTATCGAGTCAGTTTTTAAACTTTGCCCTTTATTTTTAGTAGTTTATATATAACAGAGTACAATACTATGTTTGCTTTTTGTTATTGTTTTGTCTCTGCTGCTACCGAATTGCATATTTCTGATTCCAAATGAGGTGTATAGTTGAGTGGTCAGTTCATAAAACTGCTGTTCATAATTCTAAAATTCTAGTTATGTTACAAACCAGTGGTACTCAAGTCACTGGTC
This sequence comes from Carettochelys insculpta, assembly GCF_033958435.1. NCBI lineage: Eukaryota > Metazoa > Chordata > Testudines > Carettochelyidae > Carettochelys > Carettochelys insculpta. Next base: position 263,281,097 of record NC_134138.1, read on the forward strand.
TTTATAGCTCTGAATGGGGGTTTTCTTCTGATGCCTGTTAGTTGTTGGACAATATTCAAGTGGCAGTTGCTTTGGAAAGGAGACATGGCACTGTGGAAAAGAAAAAATCAGACACACTCAGGCAGAGAGACTAAACCCGTATTTGCACCGATAAGCTGCTCAAGTAAATAAAAACGTCTACTTTGATATGGCTTTCAAAAAGTTACTCTAGTGCAGGATATTCTGTGCATGCAGTTTCATAATAAGCTTGTTGTGTTCATTGTGTATTTGAAAGACTTAATTGTTTGTGATTGTTCAAAAGCAAAGTCTCTGTAGCTGTTGCAGGTTGAATGACACTGTTACAAATATCTCCACAGGCAGTGGATGTGTCACGTTACCATATGTTTGTGCATCCAGAGATGACCAGATTTTCAATGCTAGGCATGCACAATTCCCTGCATAGATTTCTTCATTCTCCACTTATGCTTGCACAAAAACATGGCGTACTTGTAATTATGTGGGCTTCACTTTGAAAATGTGAACTCCCTATATGTTGCTGTTTTATATGTCCTGTTGCATCCATTAAAACTTGCCATTTTGCATTGAATAAATAAAGTTAATTTAGTTTTTATAGAACAACCTATACTTAGTATACACCAAATAGTGTAGTAAAATTATATAGCTAGATTTAAGGCATTATCAGGAGCAGCTGACAAGCTCCTAAGTGAGATCACTCCTAAAACAGGCATGTGTGTTCAGTGCTTTGGAATTGCTGTCTTTAGAAACATACTGTAATGCACAGCCCATCAACTGCTTTTGTAATTGTATTTATTAGCTTCATGCGCTGAACAAAACGCAGTTGATTTATGTGGCTTTTGTCGTATTAACCAAATTTAAGAAACAGCTTGGTCATACCCTTCCTCTAGAGCCAAACTAATGATGACAAACCATAGATAAATTATTACCGTTGATTTCTTTACTTGATGTTGGTTTCTATGTATTTGCCATTCATAAAGTACATTTCAGTGCTTAGCTAAAATCAGCTCACAGTTTTTGCTTTCTGCAGAATGTGAGTTAACTCTTTGGAAAAATGCATGTAGTCCCAAAAGGCTGTCACAGGAACATGACCTTTGGTACCTGTCAGTGTAGTAAAGAGGCAGTCTTTCCTGACAGCTGGGGTGATAATCCTTTTTGTCTCTGCTAAGTGATAGCTGATAAGTCTGTATAGAATTAGTTTGTAATGTTTATTTATCAACAGATCCCATTTCTCCACACGGCCAAATTAGTTGGTGGAAAGTCATTGGGGAAGGCCTGTTTAACTCAGACTGTTTATATTTAAATGAAAGTTTGTAGTTATTCTACTTTGATTTGCCTTATATATATGTAGGTAGCTAGCTATACTTCTGGCTAGAAAAAAAAAGCCTAAAACTTTATAGCCATACTTATTTTTTTTAAAAAAAAATCAATACTGAGATATAAGAATTCCTAAAATACCTTTTGCAACATGGAAATACAGAATCAGCTTCAACATATGCTTGTCTTCAACTGGGGCTATGTCTGCACTATAAGATAAATTTGAATTAATTAAAATTGATTTTGTAATGCTTGGATTTTATATATTTGAATTTGAGTATCCTTACCTCCCCACATGCTCTTAGCAAAGTTGTCTCACTGCTGCAACACTCAATAGGCAAATATCAACTGTTGCAGTCATGCATTGTGGGAACGTACCCCACAGTTTCCTCATCCCTGTAGCATTGTGGGTGTTTTCGCTGGTGTAGCCTGTGAAAAAAATGCCTCACAATGGTTGTTGGTATTTATCACCTTCCCACATTGTATTGCCCTCATTCCCCTCCCATGGAAAGCAAACGGCCATTTTTCCAGGCAGAAGGAATGAAAACTAGGGCATCAACAAAAGTCACCAAATGAAGAGAAATCTCTTACTTCTGTAACTGAATTGCTTTCTAAAACTGTAGCTGTAACTAATTATCAAAGATTTTATAAGAAGCAGTGAGTGTCTGAGTCTTCTCAACTGGCCCCCCAGCCACTGTCCCACCTCCCTTGATTACATCTGATCCCTGAAACAATAACACAGGGACCACGCAAATCTTGAAGAAAGAGTAGATAGTAAAGTTTTTGAAGAAAGAGATTTGGTGAGGGAGGGTTTTTGGCTTCCCAGTTCATTACACAGCTTCTGTGCCCTGGGATCTCCCAGCACTCTGTGTCTTCTCAACTGGCCCACACATTGTTCTCTGCATGAAGGGCAGCAGCTAGGCCCTGCAATTCATAGTCACTGAGGGAGACTTCTCGCCCCCTTCCCCCCGACCCCCAGTGACAGCTAGTGCCCAGTTTCCTTGTTGTGGTGGGGGGTGGGTTGGGTGCAAGGCCAGTTGAGGCATTCCCCCTGGGTGGCAGCCAGGCCGCAAAAGTCTTAGCCACTGCAGAAAGATTTCCCCCGGGTGGCTGCAAGCCCTCAGTTTCCTTGCTGTGGTGGCGGGGATGGGGGAGCTTGGGTGGAAGGCCAGTTGAGCCATTCCCCCTGGGCAGCAGCCAGGCCCTGCAAGTCTTAGCTGCTGGAGGGGGAGACATCCCCAGGCAGCTGCAAGCCCCCACTTTCCTTGTTGTGGCAGAGGGCTGGGGGAAGTTTGGGTGGAAGGCCAGTCAAGGCAATGACAGACACATCCTTTTATTGGGTCAGGAGCTAGCCACATGATGTGGTTGGGTGCAGGAAAGACCCTAACTACATAGTGCCTGTGGAGAATGCAGGGGGGGGCCAGCACAAATGTAAACCGCCATGAAGAAGTTTCTTGGCCTTTCATACAAGCCTGATCCCACAGCCACGAGCTTCCTGGTCCTGCTTTGAAATTCACGGTCTTCCTGTTACCTAAATATGGGACTCCTCTGGAAGCCAATGAATTCAATTTAAAGACATGGCACTTCCACACTAGCTTTCATTCAAATTTTAGATTTGAACTTGGCACTTCACCCAACTGATTTTGATGATGTTAAGATATCAATATTAGCGCTCTCTAAATTGAGCTAATGGTATTTACAGTGGAAACAATCATGTTGTAATATCGAGCTAACTTCCTTAATTTCAAATTTATCTCATAGTGTAGATGTAGCCTGAGTGAAATAGGAACAGAAATAAGTGAATTTCTTGCAACCAGGTGTTTTGGACAGCGTGGTCCCAGTCTTGAGCGCGGCTGACACCCACCAAGCATAGCTAAGCAACAAAAAAAAAGGTGGCTTGAAGCTCACTTTTTCCCTTCCTGGCCATCTCTTGGACAGTTGGCTGCTCTGTAATTTGGAGCTATCCTCATAGTTCTCTGAACTACGCTGTCTTGTAAAAGTCCCCTAGAAACTGTTACAATGGCCAGGGGTCACTAGCAGGAAACTCAGCTACACATTTAGGGCAGCGTTCAGGCTCCATCGTGCTGCCTTAGTGATTCAAAGGAGCTGGCCCTTTGATTTTTTGATTTCTATATACTTCTGCTGGGGAGGGCAGGTACTTATGTCAGTGCCCACATATGAGATATGGCTCATGCAGCCAGTTTGAGGGCTGATCTTAGCATGGTGCCAGAGAACAGCCAGGTACCCTCAGAGGATGGCTCATAGCAGCTAGCAGAGAAGAATGCACTAAAACACTGTTCTACTCAGAGCAATAACTGTATAAAAATGACACCATCCTATGTAGCTGAGCTTGCACATATTGAGAGAGTCGATTCTCAGCAGCACAGTCGCTTGAGATTGAAGGTTGCCCATCTCACCTCAACACTTGGCATTAAAGCGTCCTCTGGGATCCACATTGCTGGAGAATACAAGTCAAGACCATGTATTATTGTAGAAAACCCTTCAGAAAATAGGCCTAATTATTGGCATGATTACGTCTCACTCTTCCCAGCAGTGCAATTCAGCTGGTCCACGTCGGCTGTTGATCTGTCGTTCACAAAAGCCCAGAACTTTCTTTAGTAAGGGTCCTCAGTTTCCCTTTTCTGAGGCAGTTTCCCAGAAGTTCCAAGATGAGAAGCTAAAGGTAACACTGTGCTAGCTGAAGAAGCTAGACAGCAAGGCCCTGATTCCGCAAAACCCTTCGGGACCTGCTTAAATCCAATTGAAGTCAATGGTCCACTTACAGATTTCAATTTCAGTACCTGCTGTCTGTTTTGATGAATCAGAGTCTTAATTGCCCTTGGCCAGAAGAAGCACAATAGAGAATGAGAACTGTTTCAATGTCTCCTCCTCTTCTGGCAGTAGGTCTTGTGTGTTTTGATATGGCTACAATCAAGTGGCTGAAGATGGTGCAGTCCTGCTGCCTGTCCTTCACCTATGAAGTGTGCACTCAGAAATCTTTGCCTGGACTTTGTGTGTAAGTTCTAGTTCTAAGATTAGTGCTGCCAAGAATTCTCTTTGTTCCAGGGATTCAGAGTAGACTAACTGGGGCAAACTCTGGCTCTCATGTTTTAGAGACGGTGCCTTTCTGCAGTAAGGAAAGTATTTTGCTGAGGACAGAATAGGCTAGATTACAGTCCAGTGCAGCCTGGCACAGATAAGAGAACCCCTTGCCGGATGCCCAGGGGAATGCATTCAATCCCCCTGCTTCTTCACCAGCCTTTTCTGAGCTGTCACCTGACACATATTTTTGACCATCGAAAGTATATTCAGGGGTGGAGCGCCTCACCCTTTGCTGCCTCTACCTCTTCTGCACTGAGGCAGCCTGGCTGGGTAGATGAATGGGGTCATGAGCCAAGTGTCCTGCAGTTAACCATTATTTCCTGTGAATAAAGAATGGTTAAGGTTGAGTAGAATGTCAGCAAACCTTTCATCCTGCCTCCTTTCAGCTGTCTGTGTTCTTATCCGCAAGCCATACAAAGTGTTCTGGCTTGTTTGTGAGAGATGTGGCCAGCTGGCTCCTTTGCATAATGTGTGCTTTGGGAAGACCTGGTATATTTGGCTCCACATCTGTGGAGACAATTCCTGAGGTGGCATAGTTGACCATTCAGCTCCCATGTTTTCCATAAGGAGTTGTAAATGGCACCCGGGTACCTTCCACATTTCCAACCCCTAGCACGTGGGGCATATTCTCTGTTTGAGAAGGCTGCTGGATGATGGAAGGAGTATCATAGAGATTAGTTTAATTGTAATGCTCACTTCGTGAACACAGACCTGCCAGATGTCCATGGTAATTCCAGCAGTGTTTTCAATTTAAAAACCTTTGGTTTGAGGGAGAGACTTTAGGTGTTTCACATTCAGTCCTCGGTCATATTCTTAAAAATCACAGCATTATTTTAGGCCCTTCCGGTGATGATCTGAAATTTATTCTTTGGCAAGAAAATTGAAATGTGGCAATATCTTAAAAGAATCATTTGCACAATGCTGGAGATCTGATTCACCTAAGCCTTGTCTGTATTCAAAGTTACAGCACCTTTACTAAGAGCATAATTTTTTTAAACCAATTTGGTTAAATTTGTGACAAAAAAATGTGGGTACTTTCTCTTAATCTAGTGTAAACCTACAGAATCTCTTTTTCTTAATTTGGTAAGGAAGTGACAAATTAAATTGATATACGTCTGGTTAAAACTGAATTGAGTGTCCTCAGTGTGTTTTACATTAGTTCAGCTACACTACTGCAAAAGCCAATTTACACTGGGCAACTTTGAACCTAGACAATGCCTGATTTTCAGTTTTATGCCAGTGTAATTCCACTGACTCCTGATTTATATGAGAGGAGAATTAAGGGCCTGTGTTTGTGAAGAGAAAATATGGGAGAAGGGTTGTTAATGTTTTTTGCACTTCTAGAAAGGAAATCTCGGAAGCAGATATACTTTCAGCTGATTAGAAAACTTTATTCATTGTTATGTGTAAACCTAGCTGAAATTTCCTTCGGGATTTCCCTTTATTTACATAGTTTCCTGTGCTGGAATCATGAATCCATTGTCTGTATGGATGCTGTTACTTTAAAATTATTCCATTAATAGAACATCAAAAACAGGCACTTCCCACTTTTGACATCTTGCTCTTTTATTCAGAAGGTTGGGCAACATCATCCTTCTCCACACAAAAGTGCATGGAAGTGGAAAAGTTATCTTGAAAATCCATTACAGGTTGAATGTCTCTAGTCCAGTACTCTCTCATCCATCAACATCCATAATCCGGCATGGTTTTAGTTAGTTGGATGTCCTCTTACGTGGTTGTGGCCAAGTTTCCCGTGGTTCCATAAAGTTTGTTTTCAGCAACCTGTCTTGTCTGTCAGTGCTCTGTGCTGTAATTTACCTCTCAATGTATTCTAAGAGCCCAGTAAGCAGTGGAAGTGATGGAAATGCTGCTACACAATATTGACCTCCTGTGATCTGGCAAATTCTCTTGTTCAGCACCAGTCAGATCCTGAGGGTGCTGGCCTAGAGAGGTTCGACCTGTACATGATTTACAAAGTACTAACTCCTTGGAGAGAGAACCTCAATTGCTGCTCAGAGAGGCAAGTGTGTTTGGACTATGCAGAGTTTAGGGAAGATACACAGGAAACCCTGGTGCAAATTCCATGGGTCTCAGGGGCATTTCTGTAAAAGGCCACCCCTCTGTGTACTTTGACTTCCTTTTATTATTGGCAGCGCAGCTCAGTCAGACTGATTAGTGGCCTGATTGTGACTCTGTAGTTATATCATCTGCATGGATAGAAGCCACCTACAGAACCAATATGGGTACTCAATCTCTGGATTCAGCCCAACACACCCAAGATGATTTGTGGTCTCCACCATGTGGTGCTCATCAGAGGGGTTTTAATTGCCTCAGGAGAGGTTAAATAGAAGCATTGATGGCATATGAATGCCTCTTCACCTACTTCCTGGCATATTTGAGTATGATGAGTTCCCTCTGTGCCACACAGAAGTATTAATATGATCCTGTACGGGTAGCTGTTGAACACCTTGCTTTCAGCTGAGTGAATGATTTAATTTATACTAAGCAAGACTCATCCTGAGCTTGTTCTGTAAGGGGCTTCTCAGACTAGTAGAAATATTGACTAGGTAACATCTGCCTCTGATATGTAAAGATCACTAATGCTTTATATGTCTGATTTCTGCCAGCTGTTCTGGATTTCTTTTAAAGAAGGTATTCAATTTTAAGAAGAAAATGAAAGCGGGAGTGTAAATAAGAACATAAGAATGTAAGAACATAAGAACGGCCATATTGGGTCAGACCAAAGATCTATCCAGCCCAGTATCCTGTCTGCCAACAGTGGCCAATGGCTGGTGTCCCAGAGGGAGTGAACAGAACAGGGAATCAAAATTATTTTGTTAGTCTTTAAAGTGCTACTTGACTGCTTTTTTGTTTTCATAGCATATAGACTAGCACAGGTCCCTCTCTGTTACTGATCTCTCCCCTGTCGCCCATTCCCATCCCTAACAAACCGAGGCTAGGCACCCCTGTCCCTGACCTTCCTATAAAGTTTGGGGTTTGATAGAATGGTATGTTTTGATTGCTCATTTGTTGCTGTGGACACATTACGTAGTTTTTGCATGTCCTCTAGAGATGGTAAGTAATGGGTTAATGGTTTACAGAAAAACTTAGGAAAATGAACATTCTAGTGAACTATCAAAACAAAAAGCAGTCAAGTAGCACTTTAAAGACTAGCAAAATAGTTTATTAGGTGAGCTTTCGTGGGACAGACCCACTTCTTCAGACCATAGCCAGACCAGAACAGACTCAATATTTAAGGCACAGAGAACCAAAAACAGTAAGCAAGGAGGACAAATCAGAAAAAGATAATCAAGGTGAGCAAATCAGAGAGTGGAGAGGGGGAGGTCAAGAATTAGATTAAGCCAAGTATGCAGACGAGTCCCTATAGTGACTCAGAAAGTTCCCGTCCCGGTTTAAACGATGTGTTAATGTGCCGACTTGAATATAAAAGCCTGCTCGGCTGCTTCCCTTTGAAGAATGGTGTGAAAGTTCTTTTTCAGTAACACACATACCTTTAGGTCATGAATAGAATGCCCCATTCCATTAAAATGTTGACTAACTGATTTGTGGATCTGGAGTGTTTTGATGTCTGTTTTGTGCCCATTGACCCTTTGTCTAAGGGAGTTAGAAGTCTGTCCAATGTACAAAGCACCTGGGCATTGTTGGCACATGATGGCATATATGATGTTAGTAGAGGAGCATGAGAAAGTGCCCATGATTCTGTGAGTGACCTGGTTAGGTCCAGTGATGGTATTTCCAGAGAAGATATGTGGACAAAGCTGGCAGCGGGCTTTGTTGCAGGGAAAGGTTCCAAGACTGGTATTCCTGGGGTATAGACTGTGGCTGTTAGTGAGGATCCTCATGAGGTTGGGAGGTTGTCTGTAGGAGAGAACAGGCATGTCACCCAGGGCCTTCTGGAGTGTGGCATCCTGATTAAGGATAGGTTGTAGGTCTTTAATAATTCGTTGCAGTGGTCTCAGTTGGGGGCTGTAGGTGATGACCAGTGATGTTCTGTTCTTGGCTTTTTTGGGCTGATCTTGGAGTAGCTGGTCTCTGGGTATGCGTCTGGCCCTGTCGATTTGTTATGTTACTTCTCCTGGTGGGTAATTCAGGTTTATGAATATTTGGTAAAGATCTTGTAGTTTTTGGTCTCTGTCAGTTGGATCAGAGCAAATGCGATTGTATCTAAGAGCTTGACTGTAAACAATGGATCTACTCATGTGTGCAGGATGGAAGCTAGAAGGGTGTAGGTAAGTAAAGCAATCAGTAGGTTTTCAGTACAATGTGGTACTGATCAGGCCATCCTTGATTAGTACTGTAGCGTCCAGGAAATGTATCTCTTGCATGTTGTAATCGAGGCATAAGTTGATGGTGGGGTGTAGATTGTTAATGTCTCTGTGGAATTCTTCTAGAGTCTCTATACCATGGGTCCAAATCATAAAGATGTCATCAATGTATCTTAAGTAGAGGAGGGGTAATAGTGAACTGTATTACAGCTGAAGAAGCAATGTGTGTGAAGAGGAATTTGTATTATCCAGAGTAACAAACACTTAATTTTTAAATAACTAGATTACGGAAGCATTAAGTAACAGCCATTAGAGGCTTATATTAATATCAGCTATATAAGTGGGTATGATGGGTGTAGCATACCAGCCGCATAATCTTGCTTGTTTAAAAAAAATGGTTGGGGGGTGGGGATTTCAGACTTTTTACCCTTTAGGGACATATACTTTATAACACAGACCAGTAAAACCATGCATATTTCAGAAGACAGAGTCCAGATGACAAATTAATAGTTTAATCATATTCTGAAGTCCTCTTTAATGTCTGTCCATGAATTGAAGTGAAAACCCCCTTTTTATCAATAAAACTGGAGAACCATCCACACACAAAATATGTTTTGTTGACAGTTTTTTGACAAAACTCAGCAGTTCACTGGCAGTGTTCTGCCTCTCACCCATGAGGCATAAAGCTTCTGTCAGCAGATCTTGTCGACAAAAAACCTGTGTGGACACTCTGGGGGGCCGTCTCTCGATAGACAGGCATCCAGAACAATGGGCAGCCCTGTCTGCTGTGCTTCTGGGTGCCTGTTTTATCAAGAGAGCAGCCAGGCAGTTTAGCTGCTCCGTCGACAGAGCAGCGCGCTCTTCCAATTGGCTTTTGTTTGTGGCCACACCCTGTCAACAGAAGTTTTGTTGGGAAAACTCTTCCGACAGTGACTTCTGTCACCAGATGTCTGTAGTGTAACAGTAGCCATAGTGTATTTGTTTGGATAATATTTCTTTTTGTACGGGTGGAGCTACAGCTTCCATTATGCTTCTCCTTTTTCTTAGTGGCTTGCTAGTGACTATTTTTAAATCTTTAAAAAGAGCCCAGAACTGTATTACCCTTTGAATACCATAGTAGAGTGAAGTATATTACTATTATAATGATGTGCAGTTATAGTTAGGAGTTAAGCAATAAATATTTTTCTGGCATTGGTTAAAGTGTGAACAGCCTGCATTAGATGAGTGATTACACGTATTTTGAATTCTGGCATCAACTAAAATAGTTTAAGCTTTGGTGCTGGTCTTAAATGAAAAGGAATGCAACTGTTGAGTTTGTGACTTGCTATGGAATACCATAGTGTGAATTTCTTCCTTTGTAAGAGAGTTCCTAATTCCAGATATTAAAATACTAGAGAATCTTACTGAAAGTGAAGTTACGCTGATTAGTTACACTACAAAAGTTAATGTATGTACATCTGTTTGGATCACGTCTTTTAATCGTAATACTAATAGCTAACTTTGTTCATGGAACACTTCAGTTAAAGCGTATCTCTGAAAACACAATTGACATCATGGCTGGGCACTGCTTTTTATTTTTAATTTATTTTTAAGTTAACAGTATTCCAATTGTCTGATTAACAAAGGATCTCACTTCCATATTACAAGAATTTCACCTCTTTCCTTAATCACATGAACTCTCCTGTTGCTAAAGTAGAGTTTGTTATGAGCGGAAACTGGAAAAGTAAAATTTTAAGCTTTCTTTTAAACATTCAGTTACATAACAAAGTTTCTTTTATTGATTAACCCCAGATCATCTGCTCATGTAGCAAAGAGATATTTTTACAAATCTTTATTATGCCTCGTTAGAATTCACTCCTTTAGATGATTTCTAATTATATTGTATAATAAAACTAAACCTTAGAAGCTATTTGCATATTATATGAAGAAATCTCATACAACAAACTCACAGTGGATTCAATTAACATAATAGCTAATTATATATCCCATCAGCCTTTAGAGTTGCTCAGTATTCATGTTTTGCCTGTTGTAGCCTAGAGCAAAGGAGGTTTGAATTTTCATTTCTAAATATTGACTTTTAACTAATATCAGAAATGATCTGAACACTATTTTGTGGATGAAAAGATAGTGATTAAACTACATGAAACATTTTAAAATACATGTTTAAAATTATTTGAAACAATTCCCAATAAACCATAAAGCTTTGCATATGATCATTTCTGGCTGTCTCTATTTTTTAAAAAATTATAAATGCATGTATACTTTTATTGAAAAATATTTGATTGTTTTTGAAAATGCATATATACTGCAGTTATATCTTTTATATCTCAACACACAACATAATGCAATTGTATTCGTGGCTGGTTGTGGTATCTATCAAGCAAGAAATTTACGATGAGATTAACAGAGACATAGTAATGAACTGGCATATGAACATCCTGTTACTGACTGTTATTAAGGTATTGCCAAAGTAGTCTGTAATGAATTCTCTAGCTGTTTTTGAAACTGATTGAAATACTTCGGGAAGCAAAAATAAACAGCAAAAATATCATTGAACTTTAAAAAATTAAAGGATATCTTTTATTCTTTTTAACCATTTCAAATAATGTGAAAGATCATCAGATTATGAAATGATTAATGAACAAAAAAAATTGAGACTGATCAAGGCTTCTGATTTTATTTGAAAAATTAAAATTCATGCATTCTATCATCAATATGCACATCAAATGCAATCACTAATTTGCTGGGTATCGTATTTATATTTTGAAAAAATAGCAGATAAACTTTGGTGCAGGGTAAAGTGGTTTTGTCCGATTACAATGATGGCTGTCTTTTCATTCATATTTTAATGAGGTTAGTATCTCTGAGACAGCTTTTTCGGGGAGGAGGCCCATGTCTCCGGTACAATTACAATAGGAGTTGCTTTATTGACAAGTACTATTCAAAATCTTCACAGTAGGGAAAGAAAGGCTTGAGTTTTTCCGCCACTTGTCCAAATACTTATTGCTCTGATTATTAAAACACTTTTAAAAGAACACTCGACTTTGGGGGGTCAGGTATAACTCTGAGTCTATTGCAACCAAATCTTTTATATTATTTTACATGCAAGTTGTACTTTCTTTTGATAAAAATTCACTGTCCAAAAGCTAATAAGTAAATACCAGAAATAACCAGATATACATGTAAATCATATACAAGGGTTTACCATAAACATGCACTATCTATTCAATATAGTTTACAAGGACCGGGAGTCTGATTCCAGTCAAACTAATAGTTATGTGAAAAATAAAGTTATTCAGAAACCACATGGTAAGTAGAATTTATTATTAACTTGACAAGAAAAAAATCAAACACAGCCATTTTAAAACAAAGTTATTGTACTTATGGTTTTATTAATCGACTTTATTAATATGCTGATTCTAAAATAATTTCCTAAGTATGGTAAGACAACATACGAAATACAAAGAGAAGTTAAGCAAATGCAGTTCACATGTTGGCTTTTGCGAATGTTATGGGAAATAGAATAGCTGGGGGAAATTAGAGCAAAAATTGTGTCTAAATATGTAAGAGGGTTGAAAAATCCTTTTGAAAGTGTAAATATCTGTACCCAAAGTAACTAGGGAATTTTATCTGTAGCTGCTGATATATGCATTATGAAGTTTGATTTTTGCTAAGTTATCTTTCAGAAGCATTTCCTAATGCATAGGTGCATATAATTATAGTCTCATTCTCTATGTTCTTATACAGTAGTTGCCTCTGATGATATATATTCTTGCTAGACCACTCTTACCTTTTGCAGTTGCTTTGAGAGATACTGCCAGAAAGAGGATGGGAGAAGTGTTAGTATGTGAGTCAATTCTTGAACAACATCTCTTTTTGCAGAACTTAAAATCCTATCTTGCTTATATTATGAAAACACTGCAGACCTCTTTTTGCCTGCAAATAAGTGTAGTTAGTAACATAACCATTAGAATTCTCCCTGCTAGTCATGCGGTTTAATATATTGTCATGCAAGTAAGTTTAGAGGGGTGTGCGTGTGTGTGTGTGTGTGTTTATATAATATATGTATAATATATATTTCATATAATATAGCTTATTGCAGCTGAAAGCACATGGGGTCAGGTACCTCACTGACCTTAATGAAAGTTACAACAGGAAAGAATTTGGTCAGTCGTGTTGAATCTTTGTCTTTTGACAGATTTGTAAAAGTGCTATTTTATTTTCAAAGTTCGATGCTGTAGTTTTTCTTTTTCGCATATTAAATATTTGGAAGAGGCAGACAGACATATTCATGTGCCATGTTATCTTGTTGTCTTCAGCCTCTAATGGGTGGGAAAAATCACTTGAGATTGGAATACGTAATAGGAAGGAATAGTTTTTCTGGAACCATGTTGTTGCTGCCATTAGCTTTCCTTGCTTTATGATAAATATTTGCTTTTTAAATGTTAATATTGCAATTAATAAAAGTTTTCCTGGCAAAATGCAACTAAGCTCAGCCTTCCTGTAAGACAGGATGCAGATATCTATGAATACGTATATTTGAAACTAAAAATTGACCTTTTAATAAAAATTACAGTTTTTGCCTCTTGCCCTTTCTGCTTTTTCCAGGTTTCATAAAAAGTAGGTTCCACATAAAGAATGAGGTTGTAGGGAGGATTTCATAATAGGACCTAGTTTAAGAAAAAGAAAAACCTTAAGGCTTTAATTTTAATTCTACTGCCTTTATTTATCTGATCTGTGGCCAGATGGTGGTGAAGCAAGGAAACCCTTTGTGTAAATGAAGCACACATGTGAAAGTGCTTCTGTAATGTAATCATTGAGACCGGAAGGGTTCATACTGTGTCTGAAAAGACACAATAGAGACTGGATATATCAACATTGCAGAAATCGAGTTCATTTGTGATTCAGACCCTTTGACTATGGTTGTCATGAAAACTTCCTACTTTGATCAGCAGAGGGTGGAGAGAAAAATCTTCTAAAGGTCCAAGGATGCAGCACTGTTGTTTACTGTGCACTTGGCTTCAGTTCACGCCCCCTTCCGGAAGAAGCAACAGAGATAGGAGCATCTTGCACCTTGACCTGTCTAGACGGGAGAGAAGTTTTTTGTCCCCGTTACCAGGGGCGAGGAGTGCTCTTTGACCCTTGGAGCACTAGCTGGAGAGACTCTCACTAAGTATGTAGGTAGTGTCTAAATGTTTCTGCTGAATTCTTGCTTAATTCTGAAGGAAAGGGACTGGACAAAGACATGGACCAGCTGTTCGAAAATAAAGCTGAAATAGTAGAACCTGGGAGAAGTTAAATTTTGTTAGCTCTTATTTTCTTCACAAAACCCCTGGGAGGTATTAAACAGCTGCATCTGTGTTGACGAACAGCAACTAAGACAGACCAAGTGAAAGCAAAAGACTTTCTAGAACTCGACTTCAACTAAAGAAACAAAGTAACTTAAGAAATCTTTCATGGTTATGTCGATAAAAGCGCAACTGTAGTCTACAGAATCTTTATTTGCTGCATGGTATATGTCTTTTTGAATGACAATATGTTTACAACTTAAAATCTGATAACTGCATTATAGAATTGGTTCTGTGTAAAAGGAATGTTTTATGCAAGATTAAATGTTTAATTTTTCAGTGTCACTTTAGTTTTAGCTGACATTTTGAATTATGTGTGCCGTATAATATGGGTCAGCAATTATGCAGATTAAGATATGTGCACTGATTCTTTTTCTCTGACACATCTCTCTGTAGCGGTACAACCTCTTAAAAGGTATTTTTGGTAATATGTATAATAAAAATAGTAAACTCCATTTTTCTTCCCCCCCAGTAAATTCCTTTAGCAAAGTCAGAGACTACCAACTGCAAGTGGTTCCTCAAACCTAGAAAAGGACATTCAAGAGATTTACTCCTAGAAAAGATGAGAAAATCTATGCAGATTTTTAAAAATTCCATTTTGATTCTGATGCTTACAAACCTTTAAAATTTGTGGTAAGCTAACATAGCAAATTGGTAATATTGTATGTTAAAGTATTATTAGTATATACCCATTACTGCATGATAAATATAGCTTCAATTACTGAACTTGAGGCATAGAGTAAATTGTTTTAATAATAGTATGTTCTAACATGCTGTATATTTGTTTGTCACAGTATTGTGTTAAGAGTTTTTAAACAACAATGGGGTTTGTAATGTTATTTAGAAATCTGTTTATTGCTACATACATGTGAATAAAGCATTGACAGATGGCATTTTAGTTGCCAGAGTTACTCATGGATTATACTGTGTATTCTCAGTTTACACTTTAAAAATTTCCCAAACTGGAACAATTCAAGTTACGTTTTACTTGGAGAATGTCTGTAAGTGATTAAATACATATCAGTGTTACTAAGGTAGTATCTTTTTAATTTCTGTGCAAGGAATAGCAAAGTATGGTGCTGAGTAAAAATCCCAATTAATACTACCATAGTTTCAATATTTATAGCTGGATTATAGAAGGAAGAGGGGTGTCCACTTTTCTTTTGGCCTTGTTTAATAGATACAATTTTCTGTGAGCTAATTCAAGAATGCTGATGATAGTCTGAGTTAAACAAATGTTTAGGTGCCAATTTCAAAACATAATTTTGTTTTGTTCATGCATTGACTATTTTTCTTGGGTCAGGAAACACACGATATAGCAAAAAAGTGTATAGGGCAGGGATATGCTGGATATGATTCCATATGTATTCAGTTCACTGCAAAAGTAATGTTGAGATTATTGAATCTATAAAATAAAGCCAGCATAGCATGCACATTTAGTGATTGCATTTTCACTAGGAAGTAAAGGTGATAGCTAAGTTTCAAAGATATTGAGTGCTGTGAAATGTTGACTTAAAGTAGCTTGAATTGTATTCTTGAGATGGTACATTCTAGACCTAATTTTTAAAGAAATGCAAGAGATGTTATGTTTGGTAGTGGAGTTATGACTTCTTTATTTAAATCAGAGTTTTCCTTAGTGTATATTTTTAATTGCAATCATTTCATGAGGCTTCCACCCTGTTTAATGATTAAATTACAATCTGGGCTTTTGGGAAAGTATTTTATGTCCTTTGTAATATGTGCTCAGGAATGCCAAAAGATAACTGTAGATAATACAGCACTTGTGAGCCAAACCTCTCTTTAGACACATTCCACCAAGACTCTGCCTCAGCGGTAGGGTTGAACTCTGTTTAAAACATCAGAAATCCATTTTCTGCAGATGAAGTCAAATTACTGATAGTCTTTGTAACATTGAAAAGAGACCATTTGGTATATTGCTGTCAATTCTGTTATCTATAGTGAACTTAAAGGCTACATCTACACGGCAAAATAACAGCAATTATTTCAAAATAACTTTGGCAATGTCTAAATGACACACAAAAGCTATTATGAAATAAATTCACAATAATGGATGCAATTGGGATAAACCTCATTCCCTGAAGAATAATGCCTATTTGGAAGTAAGCCATAATGGGCTCCAGTAGCAGTGTTTCAAAATAGCACGATGGACTGGAAATACTGTTTTGAAATAGCTAAGTGCTTGTTTGAAATGCATTTTGTGTTTGGTTGTGTTATTTTGAAATATTCATATTCAAAATATCTTATTTTGAAATAGGGCTGTCATGTAGATGTAGAAAAAGATGCATTAGTTTCATCAGAGAGCTTTATCTGCATGTTGTGAATAGTAGTGTATTAACATGAAATGGATTATTATTATTTGTGTGTGTATATAATATATATGTTCCTGTTTCAGTCTTACAGTGTGAAAGTATCATAGAAGAGTATGAAGATGAAATTTTCTCACTTATCGCCCAGGAGTCAGACTATCTAGCTGACAAGATGTGCAGTGAAAAATCAGGTACTGTGTCTGATGTAACATGTGCTCTCTCTACAGCATTTTTCCTCCCTCCCCCCACCCTTAAACATAGTGTACTGCTTTGGGTGCAACAAACCACTTTGGAGAAGGAGTGTAAGCTGAATGAGCAACAGCAGCACTACATAACTTGTTAAAAATGGTTCTTTTAAAAGAAAGATTTCAACATCTGTTTTTAATTTTTTTGCAGATTTTAACAATAATTTCAGCATTCCATGTCTAATGCAGTGTGTTTTTCTCCTAGTGTTACACGATCAGCACATTTTTACTCTGTGTATTTGTTTTGCCATCCTGAAGCAAGGAATGAAAATAACCTCTTGCAATAAAACAGAAGCATGGGTTTTGGGTTTTTTTAAGTTTAGTTGTTTATTGATCATAGTTCACGTTACAGGCTAGAATTAGCATGTAGCTTAAAAATGTTGGGCCTTCGGTATGTGAACAGAACTTTCCTTGATATCAGTGGGGAGTTCCGCTTAAAACTTTTAAATTGTTGGCATGCTATAGACGTTTGTTAGAAAAATATATTGACATTTCTCTGTGAAATATATTCCTTTCTCAAATGTAATGCCAAGTAGAATTTTGAAATTAGGAAAAAATGCCTTGCTATATGACAGTTTATTTATTATCAAAATTCATATATTTTACTATTTGGTCATATTTTCAATGTGATTTTAGGTCATGGATCATTTTTGTAACCAAGAATCACATTATTGAATAGTAACAGAGAGGTAGCCGTGTTAGTCTGTACTCCAACAAAACAAAGCAGCAGAAATGTAGCACTTTAAAGACTAACAAAATGATTTATTCGGTGATGAGCTTTCACGGCACGGACCCACTTCATCAGATCGATCTCATTTCCAATACAGTCTGACATTTATAAGTGCAGAGCACCAAAAAAACAAAAATTGCAATAAAAAACAGTATACTAAAATTATAAATGTGGTTGGACAATCCTTTTCAGATGCTTTCTGTAGAGACATATGATCGCATATACATAAAAATATTGATCTCAGAATCAATGCTTGTGATATGAGCATTTGTTTTAAGATTTAAAGTTGTTAATATTTACCACATACAATAACTGCTAGAAATTGACAGACATTCATGGGAATAAGCATATGTAATTTGTTCTTGTTAGTGTGTATTTTAACATATGCTGAAAAATCTTGATCTGGAGAACACAAAAAATGCATTTTTATAAAATTTTAAGTTCTTTTTGTCAGTTAGGCAGACAAATAACTTAAAAATAGAATTTTCCAACAATGTTTCAATTTTTAAAAAAATAATGTATGCAGTAGTTATACAGCTGTATCTGGTCTTAATAATCAGTAAATGAAAAGATTAGCACAAATAATTCTCAAAGCACCTCTCTTTCAAAATTCATAGGGATTGTTTTTGCTGTTGTGCTTGTTTAGAAAAAGGGCAATCCAGTGATAAATATAAAAATAAGGACAGGACAGTGCAGAAAAACAGTAATGAGTGTGGTTTTTGCAAACAAGTAAGTTGGGTAGGTTTCTTTCCCTTGCTGGCTAATTTAAAAATCACTTGCAAATCTGGTATAAAGTAACTTGCTGGTATAAAGTAACTACACTTCAGCTAGAAGGCCAATTTACACAGAAAAGACCAAACTATTGAAATGCCTTTCTTCATAAACAAGATGTTCTAAATTTTTTGGAGGAGGGATTTACAGTCATTTTGTGGGGCTTACACGCAACTGTATGACCGTATTTTCTATGTGCATTAATCACAAATTGTAAATTTGATAAAACAGTTCCCTAATTTCTAGTGGAAAAGATTCTCATTGTTACATGTGAGACTTACACACATGAGCATCCCTACTGAAGTAGGTCACTGCTTACATGAGAAGGAAGAGCAAGGCTTGGTTTTGCATGATGGAAGAAATTGCAAAAATTCTTTGCACAAGGGGAAAAAGTTGAGTGTTCTTTACTGTTGCAGGCAACTAGCACAGACAAATAAGGATCCATTTAATAAACAAAACAGTGCAAATAATTGTACTGCCAATTCATGAAGATGCAAAACCATAATCACGCTAAAAAGAACTCAAACACTGTAAGGAAATGCAGAGGGAAATAAATTAATCTGCCATTCTTTGTCTGATCTGATTTTGCAAGGAAAAATGTCATTAAGTTAAAGAAGAAAAAAGAACAGATTATTAATAAGACTTTTTTAAAAAGGCAGCTATGCACAATTTTTAAAACAAATGAATATAATAAGCCAGGAAAGATGATAAAAATAAATTTATTAAACACCAGTGAAATTTAGGGAAATCAATATGCCACAGATAATCTTGCCGCTTTCAGCTGGTGAAGGAAAAGCATGTCACCTGAGTGGCAAAAAAATGTCTGTCTATATTTTCTATGGAATTTGGCATCAAATTCCCAAGAAAATGGAAACTGCAATTCTCTGAAAATCATTGTTGTAAAACACTTAACAGTTGTACTCCTTTGCAAGATTCATATAAGAATGAATAGTGACTTTCATGATATTTTATCTCTATTACAATGGTACACTTCAGAGACATGTTAAATTAAAGCAGTATTATAGACTTATGTTTTTACTGTCAACTTTTGGTGCTTTGCATCCATAATTGCATATATGCATTCAAGATTCCGTTTTAAATTGTGTGACTGCAAAAATTATCATACCAGATTGACCAACATGGACCCAACATTACACAAAGTTTTGCTATGGACAAAAAGTAAATTTTGCTGCCATGCATTTAACCTTAAAGGAAAACCACAACAGTCATTGATTTAAGTCTCCACAAAGTTAATTTGTTAAAAGCAAAGGATATGAATGTGACTGATGCTTTTGGCCTATAGCAAAGGTCCTATTATCAGTATAATCAAATATATCCCTGCTAATCCATGCCAAGGTAAAATATTGAAGGATACAATATCCTCTCAATGCATAAACATGATGCTAATAGGAATCATATGTATACTGAGAAGATAACTACCCACAAGGCATGTTTAGTATTTCTTTTTTTAGTCACCTCGCTATTGTAGATATTATAAACATGATCATAATACACTTGTGTTTCCTATTTGATTAAAAAGTGGAAAAACTTCAGTGAAGTGTTTTAGAATGATCAAACCATTTGATGTTTGTAACTACAGATCAGTTTTCTGTCACACGCACTCTTTGATCACTGAAAAAAATCTCTGTGCTACCCTTTCCACAGACAAGCAATCAAAAATTGTGAGGCATGCCTTTAGATGTTCTACAATTTTTCATGTGCCTAAGAGTCTAGGAGCTAGTTATCAAACATACTACCTTTTTTTTTAAACTACAAACAGGAAGGTCAAATTTCCAATTTGACCAACAAAATTTAAAAGTATTTGATAAAGGGAGACTGATGTATCCTGAATTAAAAAATATTGTCCTAAAGTTTTCATTTTCCCCCCACAATGATAATTGTGGAAAACTAACATATCAGTGGTTTCTAATTCAAATTTTGTAATGAATTATGATAAAGTGCATTTAGACCAATAAGAAGTAGGAAACCAGCCAACAGTGGATTATATTAATTTGTAGTCTAGCATCAGTGGAAAACAATACAATCACTAGCAGTGAAAGCGATAATTAAAGTAACAATGAGGCTTCTATTGCAACCCTGTTTTTATATGCTCATAACTCCACAAAATTATTCTTTTTGGCTGAAAGTTTTCATTCTTCATCTCATCTCAAAAGTGATTTTAATTATTAATTACTTATGAATTGTTTAACAGATTCTATTCACCCATTTTAAGTTATGCAAGGGGTCGGGGGAACACTTTTCTATTGTAAAAAGACTTTTTCTGCAATTGTATTACTCAAATAGTTGTATTTTGCAAGTTGGTACTTTCTAGGTTGCTAGTTCTCACTGAAAAATAATCTCCAGGGCAGTTTGACAAAGCTAAAAAATATATAGTGATATACAAAACAAATATTTTAAGTGGATATATGTGACATGTTAAGTGTTATGATACTGTCTACTGGGTTATGAAATAAAGCACAAACCAACACAATTCTACATCTATATAACTAATGTATTTCATTGTGGAATTCCATAGTTTCACAGATTTATTCAATATTTTTTACCATGTTGCTATGGCAATTCACAGTCAATACAGAGATTTGTGTTTTTAGGCTCCTTTCCTGCAATGGACTCTGTTAGCACAGACTTGAATAAGACTTTTCAGAGATAGAAAGGTACATGCTGTAAGTTCTCACAACAGAATCAGGGCCATAATCTCCTTTTACTTTTTAAAAAATAGTTCAGTAATAAAACCTCAAATCATATTTTAATTTAACCTAAGGTTCGAATTAAAAACTTGGAAGTCGGGCAGCGCACACATTAAATTTCATATTAACGTAAAGTCTTCGTATTGCATGATGTTCAATATTTTCTACTACTACTAATGTTGCTATGTATAACTTTAGGACATCATATGCCTGGCTGTGCCCTCAGAGTTAAACACGCAGAACTCCAGTCAACTTAAGTGAGTATGTGGAAATGTGTGAAACCCATGTGTGCATTCACACCACTGTGGAAACATGGGTTATTTCCTGAGTTAGAAGTGTTCAAGTATGTATTTTAGTAAAATATGCATGTAGTTTTGTGATGTGATAATTAAGGACTCTATTGTGTAGCTCATAACAGGATAAATGTTAAAATAAAATGAACACACAGATCACTTCATAGCATTTAAAACATTTTGGAAAGATATTACATCACATGAGTTCACATGGATCTATTCATGCTTGTAACAGTGTTTCTTAAATTATGTGCCGCAGAACACTGGTTTTCCGTGAACAGCTCAGGTGTGTCAAGAGCGTTTGGAAAAATACACCAACTGTATGTATTTTCTGTTATTAAAAGCAGGTACAATGTTACTACTTCATTGCTATCACACTGGATTATATCACCCCATTTTGTTTTTCCTGTATTTGTTTGTTTGTTTTTGGTCTGACAATTTTCTGAAGAAAATTTTCATATCTGTTTCACATAAAAATCTTATTGTCCCAAAAAGTGGTTGCAAAAGTTTAAGCAGCATGGATGTAACTGAAGCATTAGCCCCTAAAATAACTTAATATATCCGAAAACTTGGCAGAGACTGGTAATTTTACAATTCTATTGTAAAGGTCTGTTTGCCCTGTGGTAAAGAGGGTTGGAAAATCAGCATGGTAGCAAAGTCTGAGTGTTATACTTCAAACACCCACTTGTCACTGGTTTATTATTTATTTAAAAGTTATGTGCTCTTAACAAAATGTAACCATTTGAAAGATTAGCAATGATGAGGAACTTTTTCCCCCCTCAGGTCTTTGTGAAGAATCTGCTACTCACGCTGAGCTATAGCATCGATAAACTATGAATTTTACAGAAGGAAGTAAGATGGCATCTTCCAAAAAAATCTTCCTGTGTAATCAAATATTGATTCTCTGTCTTTTTTATTTCCATACTATCTTTTATGTTTTACATTTATATTTGATATGTGCATGTGTTCCTGTTTAATATTTTGGATGTTTTCATAGAAAATTATTTAATCTGGAGTTACGGGGTTTTGGCAAGCATGGTTTGGTTTAACATGTAATTAACTATTGAGCATTTCTATCAGTAAAACAAGTCACATTCCGAGATCTTCTTGCCAGGTGTGCTTTGACAGAACCAATATCTGATTGTAAAAAATGTACTATTTCAGTGTGAAAGATTAAGGCTCTTGTTTAACTGAAGCAAATACTTAATACAATTTAAGTAAACCGATTATTTTTCCTGTGCATTTGTCCTTTGTTTTAACAAATGGTTGATTCCTATGTACTTCCAAGTATACATGAACAAAATTTTACTGCAAAATAGTTTTGACTACTTGTTATCTTTATAAAAGAAATGATAAAATGTTTGGAAGAATCTCACTTTGATCCTGAGAGATTATAAAGTATATAAGTTAATGAAACATATATGATTTCTTAAAAACAAGCCATTCCCTTAAAATTCCCAACCCTACATTTCAGACCTTTATTTACAATGAAAAATTGAACAAACATGGAAATATCTGGTGGCAAAGCACTGCTGATTCAGGCTTATAAGCATTCACAAAGTTTGTAATCAAGATATTAAAAAGTTATCTTATTTAACACAAATAAATAAGGTAACAGTGTTCAGGTTTTAAACAAGCTTTTTAAATGGAGAAAACATGAAAATACCCTTAATATACTCTGTATAGGCAAAGTGTATCTGGTCATTTGCTTTTAGTGAAAGGGCTATTGACTAACACAAAGTATTTCTTTATATATCTGAATATTTTATAATAAAATTGTCTAGTACATTAGATATGGGATATATTAAAAATCAAGCTACCAAAATCTTTGTTCACGTTCCGAAAATTTCTGCTTAAAGTTATTTGTCTTTGATTATTAAAAATACATGAGCACATTCAGCAGTCGTTCCATACACACAACACCAATAGTTGTAAACTGGAATTTAGTGTGTGGAATATTTCCCATAGGATGCTATATGAGAATGTTTGGTTGAGTCTCAAATGTCCACAGAAAATATTATTTTGAAAGACTGGACAACTTTAAGGTGTGTTTTTTGAGATGACCAGAGTAGTTCATCCAAAACATGATGGTTCAGTGGAATGCTCAGAATAAAAAGAGATTGGTTTAACCTAAAAAGAGTTCTTAAAAATTTATGTCACTGTTATTGCAATTTGCTGTACATATAGTCATACAAACTGGCATACAATATTCAGCAAACGATGCATAACAACTAAAAAAATAAAAGTATCAGTATCTGTGAAAGTTTATTTTAAGCTTATTTACAAACATTTAAACTTACAAAATGAAGTATTTAAAAGCCAGGAACAAATCCTCAAAAGATATAAATTGACATAGCTCCCCTGCAGCCAATAAAGCTATGCTGATTTAGGCCAGCTGAAGATCTGTCCCCATACGGTTATCACACAAGGATATGTTGTATGATTTAATGTTCTTTAAAAGTGTTCTACTTTTTTCTTTAAATATGAAATATTTTCTGCTTTCCGCTATTGGCAATTTAATTTTATAGATGTGATTAGCAAAAATTACGGTTTGAATACAATAAAGCAATTGTACTATGTAAAAGGGAAATATTTGCCATAGTTAAAGAACACTTCTAATTTTTCAATAACATAGTGGAATTACAAGTTTGCATGCATATATATTAACATTCCACCAAGAGATAAAAGCTACCTTAAGCTACATTTCTATTACACTATTCAACAGTGCAAAAGTGAACTTTTACCAAGTTGAGGACCTCGGCATTAATATAAAATTGATTTGCTAAGCAAACGCTCTGAATACAAACCATAAACAGTTAGGTTTCTAGTTAGTTTTCTTTAAGCACACATGGTAGGAAAACACTGCCTGTCCATCTCTTTAGTATAAAATTAAATCGAAAGGGTCAGATTCCTCCCTTGCTTACACTCCATGCAATCCTATTGATTTTTTTTTTGAGTGGATGGTAAGGGCAGGTTTTGTATGAGAGTGTATTTTAAAGAAATGTATTAATGTTATAATAAAGAGACATACAGCGCATGTGGAATCTCATCTGTTTTTTTAAAAAATAGTCAGACGTGGTTTCAATTAGTACTTTTTAGCTGTCTTGCCAGTCTGGGGGATTTGACGATCACAGGTTCCTCACTCTTAAATAAGAATATATTTCTCTCTCTGTTACAGTGTGAAAGACCTATATAAACAACAAAGGAAACTGATTATGCAGGGAAAGCAAACCAATTGATTAAAAAAAAAAAAGTGCTGTCAAATACCTAAGGTAAAGAAAGTGGTGGGAAAAGTAGATGAATAGAGGAAATATTTTCTTCCAATCTTTCTCAGTTACATTAATCATAGATGTTGCTTTTAATAATAGTCTGTAGAATGTTTTCAGACTTTTTATGCCCCTTTTAATATTCTGCTGTTGTATTATACTTTCTTCACGAAGTGCTGAGCATCTTTCATGATAGATCTGTGTATTTACAGGATACAAATAGAATTCTGACTGCCTGTTTGGGGTGTTTTATTGGCCATCAATGGCCATAAGCCATCTTCAATCGTTGCACATGATCACTGAAATCAGTATGATTTCTGCTGTATCTCAAAGGTAGGACCAGTATATAGCCCTTCAATATTAACTATTTTCTTTAAAGAGTCTTTCTGCACTTTTGCACTCTTTATATTTTACAGTAAAACAATATGGGGAGCTTTTCATACTGTCACTTTAATATGTTGGCTATAAAATATAGGCCAAATTCACCACAGCATTGCACCACTTTTACAACAGCAGCATAACTGCACTGAAGTCAGTCCAGTTACTCTATTGTAAAACTGGAGTGACATAAGAATGGATCGCCTCCAAAATCTACTCTGACCAGCTTGGTAAATTTGCAGCTCATGTTAGTAGTGGTTTGTAACTGTGATTACTATATACTGAGAAATGTTCTTAACCTTCGAGGATCTCTCTAATGAATCTAATGTACTGTTCAATGAGAAATGTACCTAATACTTAATGCCTTTTACCTTTCTTAAATTAGCAAATTATGTAAAAGATATCTTGGGTGTACTTAAGATCCCATCTATCTACGTATTTATATCGCACTGTACTCCATGATATCTAACTGCCAAGTGAAATACTGCTGCTTAGTTAATAGTTACCTAATAAAGAGTAATCTGCTGTGAGAAATAGGAAGTTTGGTTTACAGCTCTGATAGCTTCTTACTACTCCAACACATGAATAATCATTCAAAATGCTGGGGAAATGGAATCAGGATTAATTTACTTTTTTAAGCCATTTTCCATCCTGTTTTATACCATCTTACTGTCATGAACTCAGTTATACATGTGGCACTGCAGTGCAGAATCTGACCTCTTAGGAGATCAACAAAAGCGTAGAGATTGTTTGGAAGAATCCAAGAACAGTTTCTCAGCTAGTATAACTGCGGCTCGTTCTCCTGACTTCAAATGGGTCTAGTCTTTTTGACTCTACTGAGGATCTGGCCCCCAAGTTTTCGTTACATTGACAATGACTCTATTAAAATTATACATTTACTTTTTAATGGTTTATTTCATTGTCCATATGAAGTCTACCTGGTAAAGAATAAATTTGCTGTGATAGATTTTAGTTTTAATGTGGATTACAGTTTGCTAGGAATGAGCCGAAGCCACTAAATTCATTTCACTTAGGAATGGAAAGTGGAATTGAAGCAAGGTCCCCAATGGGAAAGATCAATACTTTATTTACTAAGATAAGCCCTAAAAACAAGGTTGTTCAATAAGGAGTCATATTTTCTATTCATATTTTCTCTGTGCTCTGACATTTGTTTACACATAATGATAGCTTCATCAAAATGCAGGTTTAGAAAATGCTTATTAGTCTGCAGTATTTTGGTATTTTATTGACATAAGGGGTAATTATGTCAAAATATTCTGAGTGAAATATTAACTTGTATGGTATTCCTAACACACATTAAGTTCATCATAAATTAGGGCATCCAAATCTAAATTTAATTAAATACTATTAATGGCTCTTACATAGTGAGCTGTATGAAATGCTCTGCAATTATATTATACACATTCATATGCAGCATATTTTGTTATGGTTCCTAAGTAGATAATTAGTATTAAGATTTTTCAGTTTCTAGATAGCTTAAGCTATGTTAGTCTCTAATAACTGCTCTTACATTTATATGCTGCTGTTGAAGGTAAACCAAGGTATAGCTCAAGTAAGATTACTTCAATTACATCACTGAGCCAGGTAGGCATTTTTGAGAATTGTAGCTTCCACCTGTAGGAGGAGGGGGTTGGAAGAGCTGACAATATTTTTCCAAGAGGTTAGAAAAGGGCAGGAGAGGGAAAAGGATCACATTAGCTTGGGTACATTCTTCTGTTTTGAACAAAGTGTAAATTTAAAAAATAACAACACCCCAAAGTATCTGATCCAGAGTAGTTCTTAATGGTTCTCAATCCTGCTGGAAAAGTATAAAAAGTGGGGTTCCGCAGGGGTCTGTGTTAGGACCGGTTCTGTTCAATGTCTTCATCAATGATTTAGATATTGGCATAGAAAGTACGCTTATTAGGTTTGCAGATGATACCAAGTTGGGAGGGGTTGCGACTACTTTGGAGGATAGGTTCATAACTGAAAATGATCTAGATAAATTGGAGAAATGGTCTGAGGTAAACAGGATGAAGTTTAATAAGGACAAATGCAAAGTGCTCCACTTGGGAAGGAACAATCAGTTTCACACATACAGAATGGGGAGAGACTGTCTAGGAATGACTACAGCAGAAAGGGATCTAGGAATTATGGTGGACCACAAGCTAAATATGAGTCAACAGTGTGATGCTGTTGCAAAAAAAGCAAACATGATTCTGGGATGCATTAACAGGTGTGTTGTGAACAAGACACAAGAAGTCATTCTTCCGCTCTACTCTGCTCTGGTGAGGCCTCAGCTGGAGTATTGTGTCCAGTTCTGGGCACCGCAGTTCAAAAAAGATGTGGAGAAACTAGAGAGGGTCCAGAAAAGAGCGACAAGAATGATTAAAGGTCTAGAGAATGTGACCTATGCAAAAAGGTTGAAAGAATTGGGCTTGTTTAGTTTGGAAAAGAGAAGATTGAGGGGAGACATGATAGCGGTTTTCAGGTATCTAAAAGGGAGTCATAAGGAGGAAGGAGAAAACTTGTTCTTCTTGGCCTCTGAGGATAGAACAAGAGGCAATGGACTTAAACTGCAGCAAGGGAGGTTTAGGTTGGACATTAGGAAAAAGTTCCTAACTGTCAGGGCGGTCAAACAGTGGAATAAATTGCCAAGGGAGGTTGTGGAATCTCCATCGCTGGAGATATTTAAGAACAGGTTAGATAGACATCTATCAGGGATGGTTCAGATAGTACTTGGTCCTGCCATTGCGGCAGGGGGCTGGACTCGATGGCCTCTCGAGGTCCCTTCCAGTCCTAGTGTTCTATAATTCTATGATTGTGAGCTCATAGAAAAGGTGTAGAGGTGGCGGTTGGCTTTCAGTAAGGAGCGAGCATGGGGGTTAAAAAATAAATGCAAAATACAGTTGATCCATTCAATGGGTTTCACAGATCCAAGTGCCTAAACAATATTGTAGGATCACATACTGCTGTAAAAATGTTGATTAGCGCAGAATTGTGCATAATGTAGCATAGGCTAACACATCGACTTTCTTGAGGATCATCTCAAGAAGGCTTTGTGTTTGTAAAACACTATTCACAAAGCTCATTTAAACTGATTGCAAAAGCTTTTGAGAACAAGGACATCTTCATGCCTTTAAACATATTTACAGAACTGTATGCTCTAATCACACTCAGCAATGAATTCCATAGCCTTCAGGAACAATTGATAAAGTCTGGTAACTGCCTGCTCCAATCTACTTTGGGGAATGTTAATAAATGGGCACCTAAGGAGCCCTAGGTGTGTGCTCTGGAATACAGGGAGCTAAATGTCAGCTAATTAAGCTGAGCTGAGACCATGAAAGATCTTGTGAGTTAAAAGTTAAATATTAATATCAGTTTCAAACTTTATGAGAAGCTGGTTTAGTGGCAGAGGAGCAGATGGGATATATATCCAGCACGTGCATGACATTTTATGTTGCTAGCTAACCTTGCAGCAGCATTCTAAACTAGCTGAAGTGTTCTTAGCCCACACGCTGGAAGAAGAGCCAATAAAGAATTATAACAACCTTGAGATGACATGGGCATTAATGAAGGAAGAAAGAAACAAAAGAGTCCAATATGGCAATGTTCCTCACATGGTAAAAATTCTTTACTCTCAGACTAAATGTGATATGAAAGTAAGGGGAGAGTTCAGAGTGACTTACTATCTAGCAGGGGCTAAATAATCGTGTATGTATTTTGTCTTTTTCCACCTTTTCTGTGTGTCAGGGAGTTGATCAACTGCATTTTCTGGTAATGAGAACCTCTTCTATTGGAAGTGAACTCCAGACGGTTTTGATGTCATATAAGCACTGAAGCAGCACAGAGATGCCATCGCTCAGATGCGTGGTGAGGGCCAAATAAATATAAAACAGTGTCAGCTTTTTAGTAGCAAACACCCAATTACAGCAAGTTACTATTTAGTAGTGCCAAGTACAGACAAATAGTTTTTAGTGTGAATTTGGGACTCATTAAAATGGCTAGAGCCATTAGAGCCACAAAGGAATACTGCTGCGTAGTTTCCCACCCAATACCCAAAATATCTCTTATCTAATATGCATTGTATGTATGCTGTTATTGTTCATAGGCTCTAACCAGAATCCAGACTTTCTTGTGCTTGTGTAAGAGATTTGGTCCATGTCCCAAAAGCCTTACAAGCTAAATAGACACAATAGCCGTGTCTACACGTGCACGCTACTTCGAAGTAGCAGCACTAACTTTGAAATAGCGCCCATCACGGCTACACGTGTTGGGCGCTATTTCGATGTTAACATTGACGTTAAGCGGTGAGACGTCGAAGCCGCTAACCCCATGAGGGGATGGGAATAGCGCCCTACTTCGAAGTTGAACGTCGAAGTAGGGCATGTGTAGACGATCCGCATCCTGCAACATCGAAATAGCGGGGTCCGCCATGGTGGCCGTCAGCTGAGGGGTTGAGAGACGCTCTCTCTCCAGCCCCTGCGGGGCTCTATGGTCACCGTGTGCAGCAGCCCTTAGCCCAGGGCTTCTGGCTGCTGCTGCTGCAGCTGGGGATCCATGCTGCATGCACAGGGTCTGCAACCAGTTGTCGGCTCTGTGGATCTTGTGTTGTTTAGTGCAACTGTGTCTGGGAGGGGCCCTTTAAGAGAGTGGCTTGCTGTTGAGTCCGCCCTGTGACTCTGTCTGCAGCTGTGCCTGGCACCCTTATTTTGATGTGTGCTACTTTGGCGTGTAGATGTTCCCTCGCAGCGCCTATTTCGATGTGGTGCTGCACAACGTCGATGTTGAACGTCGACGTTGCCGGGCCTGGAGGATGTGTAGACGTTATTCATCGAAATAGCCTATTTCGCTGTCGCTACATCGAAATAAGCTACTTTGATGTAGGCTTCACGTGTAGACGTAGCTAATAAGTGTTGGAGCATAGCTAGGGATCTCAGAGAGATAAGTGACTTCCCCTAGGACTGCTAAGTTATAGGGCTTGTGTACACAACAACAGCACAGCTATGGTGTTGTAGCTGTGCCCCATGGCATGGCAGTGTAGATACTTGCTACAGCAAAGGAAGGAGTTTTTTCATGGCCGTACTTAATCTGCTCCCTCCAGAGATGGTAGCTATGCCAACAGGAGAATTCTTCCATCAACTAGTGGTGTCTAGGCTGGGGCTTAACACCATCTTTTCACACTCCTGAGCCATGCACCTAGGTTTAGGTGTGTACCAGGCCTGATGTCTGATCATCAACCACACACCCACCCTTCCTGTCCTAAACAGGACATGGATTATGTGGCTATGTCTTAACATACACAAGATCAAGAGCAGCTATAACTGCATGTTCACCTCTGCCCAAGAAGCTAAGAGCTAGTGTATTAACTTGCCTTATTGCCTAGTGGATGGCTTAATGGTAAAAGTGTATGTTTTCTACTATATTGGCTTTTCCTGCCCACATCTTAATAGGGCTTTTCTAGTGTATCATTTGAAACTGCACAAGCTGGCTGTGTCATAGCCTCGGCTCTCCCTGTACTAAAAGGCAGGGCTCCAAACTTGTTCACATGCATTTTTATGGGGTAATTCAATCATACTGAAGGTAACATTATTATCAGTGGGAAACACATTCCCATCAAGAGAGGGTTCTAGACTCCTCTGGATGAAAAACAAGAGCGAGTATCACAATAAGGAAATTTGTGACTGCTGCTAGTGTTGTTTCAGGTTTTGTCTGACACATTCAGATAGCTCTGAGACTGGATAGGAGAGGGATAGATTCAGCCAGACTCTTGGCAAGCCAAAGCAGGGCGGCTTTCGATGCCCACTTCCAATTGTTTTCTGTGTGCAGGTTTGTCCTTGGCTCGTACATTGTGGGTTTTTTTCTTCTGTGTTGTCGTGCCCTTGAGCAGTGCTGCCCTCTGTTTGGCTCAGTCAATATGGATCCCTGAGGTACAGCACCACAGTTATCCTGTTAGGCTCAGACAAAGCATCAGCTAACAAAAGAAATAGAGTAGGAGCAGATTTTATGTTTAAACTGATTCATGCAGCGAGAACACCAGAAAGCCCTGTGTGAGCCCCCAGGTGCTTCGTGCCTAGCTTGTGAAAGGTAGGGGGAGACAAGGTCATGCTTCATATTAGGTTTTGAATATGAATGCACTCAAGTATGAGTCCCCTTTCTAATTCCTCCCGCCACCCATTGCCAAATTTTCAGAATATAAACCTGAACTGCCTCAGGTTGGGAAACCTTGTGGCTCCAAAGCTCTCAGTTCATCCAGTCCTATAGGTTTAATTCAAGGCCATCCAATCCCTGCTCCCTCCAGCAGCCTGCCCCATTCTTCTACAAACCCTAGCAAGACTACATTGGCATGGTCATAATTAGCCAAACTCTAAAGGAGATCTTTGCACTTTAGCACTTCCTTAGCTAACATGCTTCAGCAGCAGTCTACTACTTCTCCCTTGCCACCTGGGTTTCCCTAGACCCTGAGTCAGGGGGTCTGGCATCTGGCTGCTTACCACGTATGAACTGAGGAAAGCTCAGTACCTCAGCTATGGAACCAAGATAAAAATGACTACTCTACACTGATGATGAAAGTTGAGCCAACAATCAATACCTCGTATAACTATATTGCTTGTGAATGTTCACATAACACTTCTGCTCTCGGCAGGGTGTAGAACCAAGATAAAAATGAAAGCGGTGGGAGCGCAATAAACTGTCCATAAAGCTCTAGAGATAAGAATTGGCCCTTTTCTCAGGGGCTGGGTTTGTGAGCCCACCTAGACCACTGCAGACCTTCAAGAGTTTTGGAGACCTGCGGACCCAAGTCATCTTTATATAATCAGTAGAGTTTATATTGTGCTTTTTCATCTAAGGATAACAAAGTGCTTTTACAAAGATGGGGAAACCAAAGCGCACAAAGGCAGAGTCACACTGGGGTTCAGTGGAAGAAATGGAAATATAAGCCAAGTCACCTGAGGCATAGGCGAGTGCCCTGCCCACTGAAACACATTGCTTAAAATGATGTAGCTGTGAGGATGCACATGTTCCTGGCTGCCAGGCTTGATTATGATGAGGCTCTGTACCTAGGTTTGACCAGAACACAGCACCCCGCCTGCCCAGCAGTATAGGTAACCCAAAGTACATTAACCCAGGGAAGCTCTTTACTGGTTCCCTGCACAATGCTGCATCAAGGCTTCCATCCTTCCCTTCAGAGTCCAATGCCATCCATCACGAACCCCGGGACTCTGTGTGCAGTTTAGTGGCATTCTGCAGCTGCATGCTTCTGTCTGATTCTGCTCCTAATATTTTATCCAAACTGATTGGTTCTCATTGTCTTTCCCATAGTTTTGCTTCTGGTCCCTGGGGTGGGCTCTTAGGTGCTCAGGCTGAACTCTGTGTTTATGCTGCCCTGACTGGCACAGACCAGCTACTGCCTTTTGTTTTTAGTAGAGGGACGTACGCCGAAGGCCTGTGCGGACGTTCCTCCTTAAGCTTGCATGGTATGAGAAAGGTGCAACTTTTCCTCCTGGAGGAGGCTCTTCACACACAGCTGCTGACCCTGCTCCCACTTTAACACAGCTTTCCCAAATGTTTTTGCACCAAGAGCCATTTCAGTGGCTGTTAAATAGAGGAGGGCAAGTGACTTGGATCCAGCACTGATCCAAGTGAGCACGAGGCTGTGACTACTCTACACTGACGATGAAAGTTGAGCCAACAATCAATAGCTCGTATAACTACATTGCTCGTGAATGTTCACATAACTCTCCTGCTCTCGGCAGGGTGTGTCCATAAGTGGTGAAGCTATCCTGCTGGGCTTCTCACCACCTTTTACAGCTAGGAGTTGCAGGAAGGCGGAAGAGATCACAATTCATCACAGGTGCAGGCTCTATGTCCCATGACCAGTTTTCTTCTGCCCCAGCAGTCAGGGGTTTTTGGCTGCATTTTGCATCATTTTTCAATGGCCCATTTGCTGTATACCTACCAGCTCTGTCTGGAAGGATGGCTCCTGTGCTGCTGTCCACTGCTGTGGCCACTGTTATGAGTGCACCGCAGATAGTCATGTACTACATCAAGAGCTCCCAATCTGAACAGGAATCAGAGTTGCCTGACCTGCTGTGTGCTATGAAAAGAACAATGCCAGATTACTTTTGGCATTCACAATGCAGCTGTACACAGTGAACTGTCACGTTTGGGCTCAGGAAACAAGCACTGAGTGGTGGGATTACATCATTATGTAGACCTGGGACTGACAAGCAGTGACTGCAGAAAGCCACTTTCTTGGAACTGTGTAAAGCTTGCCCCAGCACTGTGGTGCAAGGACACCTAAATGAGAGATGCCCTGTCTATGGAGACATGTATGACAATAGCTGCGTCTACACGTGCCGGCTACTTCGAAGTAGCCGTGCCAACTTCGAAATAGCGCCTGCCACGGCTACACGTGGCGGGTGCTATTTCGAAGTTGACATCGACGTAAGGCGGCGAGACATCAAAGTCGCTATCCCCATGAGGAGATGGGAATAGCGCCCTACTTCGACGTTGAACGTTGAAGTAGGGCACATGTAGCTGATGCGTGTCCCGCAACATCGAAAGAGCAGGGTCCACCATGGTGGCCATCAGCTGAGGGGTTGAGAGACGCTCTCTCGAGCCCCTGAGATCAATGGTCGCCGCGTGCAGCTGCCCCTTAAAGGTCTCCACCCCCTGCCTTCCTGTGCAGGAAGCTGAGAGAGAGTGCAGGTGGCAGCACAGCCACGCAGCCAGCCTGCACGCCCCTCTGCAGCCGCAGTCCACCACCCCCGCAGCGATCGCCGCCCACCAGCCCCCAGGCTACCCCAAGGCATCCCCCCCAAGAGGAGCCAGGGCTCCCAGGCTGGCAGCCAGCTGGAGAAGAGGCAGCGGGGCCCCTCCTGGACAGAGGCCGAGCTCCAGGACATGCTGCGGCTCTGGATCGAGGAGGAGGTGCTCCAGGTAATGGGGAGCAAGAGGCGGAATGCAGATGTGTTCACTCTGCTGGCCGAGGGCCTGGCCACCCTGCCTGCACTCCTGACCACGTCAGGAGTAAGGTCAAGGAGCTGCGGCAGGGTTACGCCCAGGCCCGGGATGCGGCCAGCCGATCTGGGGCCGCCCCCGTCACTTGCCCCTTTTACAGGGAGCTCAGGGAAATCCTGGGCCCCCAGCACACCGCCTCCCTGCCAGCCACTCTTGACACCTCGGCCGACGAGCCCCAGCAGGCCCCGGAGGCGGAGTCCGCCTCGGAGGCAAGCCCCGCACCCCAGGGAGCCCACCCCGGGACACTGGAGGAGGAGGACGAGGGGGGATCCTCCTCCAGTGATGGGGGGCTCCGGATCGCCATCCCGTCCCAAAGCTCCAGCAGGGCATCTGCCCACAGGGTGTCCCCCAATGGTCGGAGCAGACCTTCAGGTATGTACCCCCCCGGTGCACAACCTCGGGGTTGAGGGGGGGGCAACAGAGATGACCAGGGCCCTCCACATGCCCAGATGACCATGGCCCCAAGGACAGCAGTGGCATGTCCCTCAGAAGAGTTCGTCAGCCCCTGCCCCCACCAGCACGACAGTGCCATGCCCCATCCCTAGAGATGGGGGGAGTGGAACCTAGGGTCCCCCGGGGGGAGGGGGTGGGACACCATCAGCAGCAGCAGCATCTCCTGGGGATGGGGAACCAGCAGCAGAGGGGTGGGGGGACAAGGGCCACGGCTTGGGGGCCACACTAACGGCTGTCTCCACTCTTCTCCCCCACCCATGTTCCGCAGCTGCACCATCGGAGGGACCGGAGAGCGCCGGCGAGGTGTCAGTGGTCCCGGACAGCCCACCGGGGCCATCACTCCAGGCCAGCCCCTCGGAGGAGCACCGACCAGCCCCAGGGCGGGGACGATGGCGGACCAGCACCACCCCCGGATAGCAACGGACCCCCAGCTGCTGGCGATCCTCCAGCAGCAGCTGGAGGTCTCAGAGCAGTGCCTGTGGGTGGAGGAGCGGCGCCTCCATCTGCAGGAGCAGGCGCTGGCCTGGCGCCAGGAGGCATGGGGGGCCTTTATGCGCACATTTGAGCACATCGTGGACTACCTGGCCTCCCCCATGCCGCGCTGGCCGCCACTCTGTCCGCCCTGCCTGCTCCACCTGCCGCTCCACCCGCCGTCGCACCGCTGTCCGCCACCGAGGGGCCATCCGCCGAGGGGGACCTGGGGCCTGCTGACACCTGCTGGCCATATCTGCCGGTCCGCCCGGCCCCCAGCCAGCCCCGGCCAGGGCTGAGGCCGAGGCGCAGGTCACAGCCGCCCACTCCCAGCGCTGGACATTAGGGGGTGTGGGGCCCAGGACATGCCCCCCCTCTTTGTACATATCCCCTTTTACTTGTGTTCTATATAGTTTGTATTAGACCCCTGTTATTTTATGATACCTGCCCCCCCATGTAAATAGTTCTCCCCTTCCTTGTGTTCCCCTGTTCCTTGGTTATCCATATAATATATAATATTTATGTTTGTTGTGTATAATATAATAATAAGAATTCAACGTTTGGTGGTTTCACGAACAACAGGTCTATTTTTATTTGCAAGAAAAGTCGGGGGGTGTGCTCTTGGGTGCTCTGTGGTGTGGGCGTAGGGGCAGGGAGTGTTGTGGAGGATGCGGGGGGTGCAGTGGGGAGCCTGCCAGTGTTCACCCCGCGGCCTGGTCGAAATGGGCCTGCAGGGCCTCCCGGACCCGGATCCCCTCGGGGTTCACCTGGCGACTGGGGGCAGTGGGTGGCTGCACGTCGGCCCTGCCAGCCTCCACAGCCCAGCCCTGAAAGAATGCCTCCCCCCTTGCTCTCCACCAGGTTGTGTAGGGTGCTGCACGTGCCCACAATCTGGGGGATGTTGGTGGGGCCCGCATCAAGGCAGGTGAGGAGACACCTCCAGCGCCCTTTGAGGCGGCCAAATGTGCGCCCAACCACCTGGCACGTGTGGTTCAGGCGCATGTTGAAGCGCTCCTGGCTGGCTGACAGATGGCCCGTGTAGGGTGCATGAGCCAGGGCCGGAGGGGGTACGCTGCATCTGCAACGATGCAGAGGGGCATTGTGGTGTCCCCCACAGGGATCTCCCGCTGGGGATGTAGGTCCCTGCCTCCAGCCGGCGGCACAGGCCCAAATTCCAGAATACCCGGGCGTTGTGGGTGCTGCCAGGCCAGCCAACATATATGTTCAGGAAGCGGCCCCGGCTGTCCACCAAGGCCTGGAGGACCACTGAATGGTAGCCCTTCCGGTTCAAGAAGCGTCATCCAATGCGCTCCGGAGTTCGGATGGGGATATGGGTCCCATCCAGAGCCCCGAAGCAATTTGGGAAGCCCAGGGTGGCAAATCCCGCGATGGCGGCATCCGGGTCCCCAAGCCGCACGAGCCTGTGGAGGAGCAGGGCTTTGATGGCGCAGACGACCTGCAGGGGAAGGACATGGGAGAGCACCAATGAGGGGTGTGCAGGGTGTGTCTGGCCCTCCCCTGCCAGGGCTTCCCTCCCCTCCCCTCCCAGGGCTCCCCTCCCCTCCCCTCCGCTGCCAGGGCTCCCCTCCACCCCCAGGGCTGCCTCCCCCTCCCCATGGGTCCTCTTACCTCCATGAGGACAGCCCCAATAGTGGCCTTGCCAACGCCAAACTGCTGGCCCACGGATCGGTAGCTGTTTGGAGTGGCCAGCTTCCAGACAGCGATGCTGACCCGTTTCTCCACGCTGAAGGCACACCGCATGGCGGTGTCCTGGTGCCTCAGTGCGGGGGTGAGCCACTGGCATAGCTCCAGAAATGTCTGCCGGCTCATACGAAAGTTCTGGAGCCAGCGGTCGTTGTCCCACTCTCCGAGCACCAGCCGCTCCCACCAGTCGGTGCTCGTGGGGTAGCTCCACAGCCGGCGGTGTGTGCGGCGGGCGGGGGGCTGCAGGGTCTGGGGTTGCTTCCTCCTCCCCTGGGGGCAGCTCCTCTTCCATGAAGAAAAGGTGATCAGCTGCCTCCTGCATGGCATTGAGCAGGGCGAGCACTGCTCCTGCAGGGGCGGCTGGGTGGACCTCTGGCTGCTTCTGCTGCTGCTGCTGCTGCTGCTGGGGGGTCCATAACTGCTTTGCCGAGGTGTGCGTGCCTATGGCTCTGCAGACCGCGTGCTGTGCAGGCTGTGTGTCTGGGAGGGGCCCTTTAAGAGAGCGGCTAGCTGTTGCCCTGGAAGTGCTAGTCCTCCCTGTGACCCTGTCTGCAGCTGTTCCTGGCACCCTTATTTCTATGTGTGCTACTTTGGTGTGTAGACGCTCCCCTGCAGCGCCTACGTCGATGTGGTGCTGCCCAACGTCGACGTTGAACGTCGACGGCACCAGCCCTGGAGGACGTGTAGACGTTATTCATCGAAATAACGATGTCACTACAGCGAAATAAGCTATTTCGATGTACCATACACGTGTAGACATAGCCAATGACTGTTTGGGAGCTGGTTGCTCCCTAATGCTGTTGGCCAGTCACAAATCAGGTGGGGGTTGGGAAGTTGTCTGTTGGGTCTGCAGTAATGTAAGCATGCAGGGTCATTAATTGCATTCTGTAGGAAGGATTGGTAGTGGGTCAATGTGTGAGAAATAGGGGATAACTTCATGGCAATGGGATTCCCTAAGTGTGCCAGGGCAATATATGGCATCCGTATTCCAGTTTTGACCCCAGATCATCTTGTGATGGAGGACCTCAACAGCAAGGGGTGTTTCTCTGTGGTATTGTAGGTATTTGTGGATCACTATGGGCATTTTACTATCATCAACATGAGGTGGTCCAAGAAGGTGCATAATGCAAGAACACAGATTTATCATCGTCATCATCAACAACCGTGGGTTCAGCGCCCATTGGTGTCTGATGCCTCTCTCACTATTTCCTTCCAACTGAGATTTACAGAAAGCTTCAAGTAGGGTTCTCAATACAGAACCCTCATGAATGTTGAGACCCTACTGTACAGACCAAAGGACAGCTCTGCTTCACATAACCGAGCCACATCAGCTCAAAAAGAGCATTTACCAGGGCTCTCCTCACCTGCATCATGTGTTCACACAATAGGCTGCTTTGGCTAGACCCCTCTGGAGTTGAAAAGAGGTTCTTCTGCCTCACCCTGCCACCGCATGATCCTGCCATGTGCTCTGCATTGTTCTCCTACTTGATCACCTCATCCTCAGCTTTGACCTTGAGTTGAATCCGCTGCCCACAGCCCCTGCTGAAGCACCCATGGGGCTTTTAGTGGTGGAGGTGTGGTTGCTACCAAGGATAGCATCCAGCTCCTTTTGGCTACGTCTACACAAGCCCCAAACTTCAAAATGGCCACGCAAATGGCCATTTTGAAGTTTACTAATGAAGCGCTGAAATGCATATTGAGTGCTTCATTAGCATGCGGGCGGCCACGGCACTTCGAAATTGATGCGACTTGCCGCCGCACGGCTTGTCCTGATGGGGCTCCTTTTCGAAAGGACCCCGGCTACTTCGAAGTCCCCCATAAGCTGATGGGAATAAGGGGACTTCGAAGTAGGCGGGGTCCTTTCGAAAAGGAGCCCCTTCAGGACGAGCTGCGCGGCGGCGAGGCACGTCAATTTCGAAGTGCCACGGCTGCCCGCATGCTGATGAAGCGCTGAATATGCATTTCAGCGCTTCA
Organism: Carettochelys insculpta; assembly: GCF_033958435.1. Lineage (NCBI taxonomy): Eukaryota > Metazoa > Chordata > Testudines > Carettochelyidae > Carettochelys > Carettochelys insculpta. The sequence goes on from NC_134138.1 coordinate 263,319,509, forward strand.
TTAGTAAACTTCGAAATGGCCATTTGCGTGGCCATTTCGAAGTTTGGGGCTCGTGTAGACACGGCCTTTAGCAGCAACAGGGCTTTGGTGCAGCACCAGAGTGAGATTTGGCCTCCTGCTTCACCTGCCTAAGCTCCATTGTCTCTGCAGAGCACTGATATGTGTCCCATTCATAGCCCTTCTCCTGGAAGTCATGAGAAGTCTGTAGGTATCAAAGTTCTGACAGCTGGAGTGGTGCTGGGAGCTGGCACAGCCTCCTCTCTCCACAGGCAACAGAGCCAACAAGCAGGTAGGCCTCATTCTCTTAGTAGGTCTAAGAAATGCTCTTTGTCGTCTTCAGGGTTCTGAACTCCCCTAGACTCACTGAAGAGGATGATGATGAGTAACATAATATGGTTCACTTGGGTCAGTCAGCCTGGCCTGCCAATTGGGGCAAAGTGTGGTGGGGACATATGCTCTGGAGCCCAGAGATTCAAAGGGTCTGGCTGCCATCTTTACTGCCATCATTGCTACTCTGGTAGTGGTGGTGGATGGAGCCTCAGGTCCCTTGACCTTGCTGATGAAGTAGCAAAGCACCACGCCAGGTGCTCCACATGGTTTTGAGTGCTGGGAAGGGTATCCCACAGTCCAGGGGGCACTAAGGGCTGGATGCCTTGGCCCTGCTCCTTCTGCCTGAGGCTCTGCCTCTTCAGGAGGTTCAGAGCTGCCCCCCCCACCACCACCCACACACACACACTCCTGGCCCCAAGAGCAGTGTTCCCGCTAACTTTTTTTCCATCCATGGGGAGAATAAATGTTGTTATGTGCACCAAGGCATGTGAAGATGTGAGCCACAGGTAGAAACACATGCTGCTGGATGTGGGCAGTTGTGGGCTCTCTGCTAATCAGCTGGGTGGCACCTACATTGCTACTGGTGGAGGCCCAAGCATTCAACTTACAGGGAACACTGCCCAGCACTCGGGATGGCTGCCAGCCCTACTGCAGTCAGATGATCTTTCATCTTTGGGTCTAGATGGGAATCCATGTTCTTAGTCTGTGCCCTGCACCACTGAATGATTTCTTGATGGAGCATTCAGCAATGTCAGTAAAGCTTGGGCTGCCACAGTCCAAGGAAAGTCACAACAGGCACTTTTTGATATTTTGAAGCTGCATCATTAAAGGCTTATGGCAATCTCTTTTCCCAAAAATGTCCTCAAACTCTCTAGGGACATTTGTCTTACTCTAGTTTATATTCCACTTGTGTCCAGGAGAGCAAATAGGTTGCATTGGATCCTTTAGCAGATACCTGAAGAGCCATTCAGTGCTGGCATGGCCACTAGAGTCGATTTCCACTGAAAGAGATTAAAATTTGGGAATGCAATCTTATCTAACTTGATGCCTGTGGACAAGGATGCTAAGAAGAGTGACCTCTTAGTTGACAAAACACAGCAGTCAGCTGCATAGCCTTGCAAGTTAGTGAGATGTTAACTGTCCTTGACAAGCTCTTCCTGGCACTGTATTGTCTGCCTGGAGCCCTCAGAGGAAGTGAGGAGTCTAGATGAAGACCAGAGAGGACACATCTCAGGAGCAGCCTCTGACATCTCTGACGAAATCTGTAGTTAAAGTAGTAACTCTGAGATTCTTTATTATCTTTTCTTTAAGTCCACAGGATTAGTTTGGATTTACTTGAAGAGTGCCTAGTCACATGTTCTTTTCAGACTCTCTGTACATCAGGCTTTCTGGGTTTCCCTATCTCAAAATGGTAACAAGTCAGCACAGATCTTTACAGCCCACTCCCAGATCATCTGCAATATTTTCAAGAGCAAGCTTTTCTCTGTGTCAGGAAGCTGTCCATCCAGCATCAAATCATACCACTATCATTTCCTGACACTGGCAAAGACAATGCCTTGACCGATAAACTGAGCTAGAACTACAGTGTATGGTATAAGTCATATATTTTGGACACTGGCCTTTAACTAGATCTCTTTTCCATGAAGGAGTGGATAAAGTACTTTCAGTTCAGCACTAAAGGCATCAGAGATCCTTCTGGATTGGAGATAAGAAGGCTCATATCCTTTTTCGCCCATGCCTGTGCTACACTGGAGCCTTAGTATAATCAGACAGGACAAAATTCATGTGATATTTTACTTGAGCTAGTCTGTTCTGGTCCAAATCTCCCAACCTTGGTCTCAAAACCTTGCACTTTTCTGAAGCTTATATAGCAAAGCCAGGACCAATTATTTCATCCAGATCTGAAATCTATCAGTTGCACAGCATGGTTCATGGCATGTTTCCAACTTTTCTTATTCCTGGGAAGTTCCACAGATCCTTTTTGAAAGCCCGAAGCCTTTCACAAGAAAGTCATCTGTCTCAGAGAGGATGCGGTTTCTGACATGAGTGGCTTACCTGTGGGTGTGCTCCACTGACTTCAACATTCTCCTTATTTGTGGGATATTTGTTATTACTTTTGCATGTTGACTTCACACAAGATTCATTTGGCAGTTATATTAGTATTCCATCCTTTGCATATCTTAATTAGAAGGACCTTGAAAGGACTTGTTCATATATTTCCATGAGGCACTACCTTCATGGGATTCAAAGGTGGTATTTATGGGAACTAGTGTAATCCTCATTTTAAATTGTTTTAAGGAAGCCTGCCTTGTACTACCTTCTTTTTTCAACAGCTATAACATCAGCCCAGAGAATTTGTGAGATCCAAGCCTTTATGGCTGTTTCCTCCTCCTCTAATGCTTTGACAAGAACAAGACAACATGATGTCCACATCACAAATTCCTGACTAAGATGATTTCTAATTTCCAGCAGATGCAATCCATGAATCTTCCACTCTTTTGCCCTATGGGATACCCTACCAGGAGAAGCTGGATTGCATAGCTTAGATTTAAAATAGGTCTTAATTAACACCCAGATATGGTTAATTCAAGTCACCCAGAGTTTGTGACATTTGGACACAAGACCAGAGGGAAGTCCGGGGGGAGGGGAGAGATGGACAAAGACTTTTGGGAGATTTTATATGTAGCTCAGACTTTGCATATAATCCTGTTCATAATCTTGCAGGTATCACAGTACCTTACATCAGGGTTGTGCAAATGGCAGGGTAGGCCCCCTCGGGGGGGGGCATTAACTTTCATAATGGGGGTGCAGCACAGTTGACTGCTGGGTCTCAGGCTCATCCATCCGATTAAAAATGTTGGAATATGTTACTGTTACTGGTTTTATGCCTGTGTAGTCATGTTTACATACTGATTAATAAAATTTTTACATTCTACAGACATTTTCTTACACGTTGTTCCGGGAGTGAAAGGGGTTTGCTGGTTGAGTGCTGGACGGAGACAGGACAAGCATAGAATTATGTCCTGCACCATTTTACACCACTGCTGGAGACTGTCCCTTTGGAGAGCAGGCCTCCTGCGCCACAGGTGTGTCCAGTCATATACCACAGTGTGATATTCATGGGTAATGGTAGATGAAGGGGAGGACAAAAACACCTCCTCCCAGTGAACACCCAGCACAGCAACTGTCCTGGGCCTTTTGTGTTGACAGCAAGAAGGCAACCAACAAGCTACTATCAGCAGTGTACTGGCTTGTGCATTACCAGTCAAGCAGAGCCATCCATTGAAGCCCTAAGCTGTGGTGACACTTTAGTGACATTTTAGTGCCCCAGGAAATTCTTTTAATCCTTCATTTATATTGTACTTCTCCATTATATTTAGGTGCCAGCTACAAAGCTTACTACAAGCAACCATGGCAGTCTATTGTCGCCACTCAGACGCAGCGATCTTCACCACCTACACCTGCCGGCAAGATACAGAGCTCTGTCTGGGGCTAGGTCTGAAGTAAAACTTATGGCTGGATGCTCAACTTGTGTAAATTGGTGCAATGTCATTGCCTGCAACAGAGGACATCAGTTAGAGCACCTCAGAATTTGTCCAGCAATTAATTAATTTCTCTTTTGCAGTATCCTAAATGTTACCCGATTGAATTCTATATGGCATCCAAGAGCCATTGGAGCACAGAGCTTCTCTAGGGAGGGTACCCTGCCATCCACCTCAGCAAGTTCATCACTAAGGACACCAGCAAGAGCCTCCCAACTGGCTATGACTATTGCACTGGGGTAAGAGAAGGCGTTTGCTAAATCTCAGAGAATTCAGGGCTTTTTAAATAAATAACCAGCACTGTGAACTCTAACCAGAAGTGACCTGAGCAGCAGAGCACAGCACAGGTGTTGTGTTCATGTTAGCCCACCCTATAAAAGACAAGCAGGCGTATTCTGCACCAGCTGAAGCATTCTGACAATATTCATGGGGAACTGTAAGTCCAGCTGTGTCCACAGCAGAGATACCTATGGATCTTGGAGTGATACATTTCCCAGGCAAAAGGCCAGACTCTCTGGGCGCCAAAAATACTAACAGGATGTGCTGGAGCTCGCTGCTGCACACAGTAACAGCTGATACTCCTTATCATACCTTAGCCAGGAGCCATCTCGCCCCCATCTGCCCCAAGATATTTATTGGGAATTTTGCTCTGAGCCTAATGGGCTATTTTCCCCACAGTCTAGCTGCATAAATAAGATTTGCAGGCATCCAGCAATGCAGTTTCACCACATGCTGTCCCTGCACCACTTTTCTGAGCAAAGCAGCCTGTTGTTGGCAGTCATGTTCTCGTCATTATCATTCTGTAGTGCATCAAGAAAGCCATCAGAGAAGTCGATGTCTTTCCAACCCCGCAACACCCCCCCAGCCCTTCTGCTCAGTGCCAGTAAATGGAACTATGAGGTGTGGAAGGGGCAGGACTCATCAGACTGATGTACACTCAACACCCACTCATTCACTGCCTCACTTTCCAGATTCATAATCACTGCACTACGGCTTAAGCTTTTCTCCAGTGGTGAGATGCACCTGTACCATTGGTTGCTGGATTTTCTGTACACTGCAGACTCCATGCCATATCCTCCCTCAGCACAGCACCTCTAATATCTTGTGGTATCTGGTCACCCCCATCCCCAGATACTTGAATTATGACTTCTTTTGTGAATACTTCCAGCTGTTGAGTAGGATGCAATGAAACCTATTCTGCATTCCATGTGTAGCCACCCCTAAAAAATCAAGGGTCAGTATAATATGGTACTATTTCTAGGAGCTGCTTTAGTCATTTTAAGGAGTTGCACCTAAAACAAAACTTGTTCCTGGCTGTATTGACTTGTAGGAGTATGGTTATCCTGGAGCTCATGCACAGAGGAGCACCCTATAACTATCAGCAAAGCCTCCTTGCTGGTCTTCAAATTCCAACTTACTCCTTCATGAGGCCTACAAAAATCTCCGTAAGTATATAGCTGGTGTGCTATCACCTCTGCTTCTCATGCTGACCAGTTGTGTCCCACTGTTCTCATTCACTCCCTCTGTTTCCCCTCGTTTTACATTGAAATTGTAAGCACTTCAGGGCAGGGACCTCTTGGCCTGGTACCTAGACCCGTGTCATCCATAGCCCTCTTCATTTGGATCCTTTGATACTCCCATTTCCCTTTTGTCACATGTATCGGCAATATTGTCTAGCTCTCAGTGCCAGTCAGATATGTCAAGCATTCAAAGACAAGCCATCTTTGTGATCTTCAGGACGACAGCCCTCAGAATATTCTTTTTCAGTCTTCTTTTCTGAGTCATTGGAGCTAGAGCAGTGACTCCTCTGGGGGACAGTCTGTTACTTCATCCTTCAGCTTCTTCTTGGTGGACTGTGGCTGTTGGTTACTGCACTTTGGCATTCCCAGCAGCCATCCCACAGCAGTCTCCGTGGTAACCATCCTAACCACACCCACTCACTCAAGTGAAATGATGCTGAACTTGCTCCCTCAGCAACAAGGTTGGCCACTTTTGGGGCTCTAAATCACCTACAACCTCACAGCTGTTTTTCCGATGTGTGCATTGTTCTGAGAGAAATCCTGAAAGTGCTGCTCCTGCTTTTTAATTTTTTTATTTATTTCTTTACATAGACAGTGTCATATAGCATAAAGGACAATCCTGCAGTGGCAGGGTTATGGATGATCTGATAGGTCTAGCATTCTTAGAATCATAGAATATAGGGCTGGAAGGGCCCCCAGGAGGTCATTGAGTCCAGCTCCCTGCTTCAAGCAGGATCAACCCCAACTAAGTCATCCCAGCCAGCACTTCACCACATTCCAGTGCTTCACCACCCTCTTAGGCTGGGTCTACATGAGCCCCTTCCTTTCAAAAGGGGCACGTTAATGAGTGGGTTTGAAAGATGCTAATGAGGCGCTGCAATGAATATGCAGCGCATCATTAGCACAGTGGCGGCCGTGGTGATTTGAAAGTGTGGCTTTTCGAATCACATGCCACCCTTGGAGATGGGACCTTCTGAAAGGACCCACCTCCAATTTTCGAAAGCCCTTCTGCCTATCTGGTGATCGGAAGAAGGGGTTTCGAAAACTGGGGGGGGGGTCCTTTCAGAATGTCCCGTATCCATGGGTGGTGCGCGATTCGAAAAGCCACGCTTTCGCATCACCGCGGCTGCCATTATGCTAATGACACACTGCATATTCATTGCAGTGCCTAATTAGCATCTTTTGAACCCACTCATTAACATGCCCCTTTTGAAAGGAAGGGGCACATGTAGACCCAGCCTTAGTAAAGTTGTATTTCCTAATGTCCAACCTAGTCCTCTCCATCTGTAACTTCAGACCATTGCTCCTTGTTCTCCCCTCTGTCACCACTGAGAACAGTTTCTCTCCATCCTCTTTAGAGCTCCCCTTCAGGAAGTTGAAGGCTGCTATCAAATCACCCTTCAGTCTTCTCTTCTGTAAACTAAATAAGCCTAAATCCTTCACCTTCTCCTCATAGGTCATGTGCTCCAGCTCCTTAATCATTTTCATTGCCCTCCGCTGAATCTGCTCCAGCAAGTCCACATCCTTTCTATACTGGGGGGCCCAAAAGTGGACACAATATTCCAGATGTGGCCTCACCAGTGCCGAATAGAGGGGAACAACAACTTTTCTAGACTTGCTTGAAATGCTCCTTCTAGCTTCTGGCTACAAGGGCCAACTGTTTACTCATATCCAGCCTTTCACCCACCATAATTCCTAGGTCCCTTTCTGCTGTACTGCTGCTTAGCCAGTTGGTCCCCAGCCTGTTCTTCCATCCCAAGTGCAGGACTCTACATTTCTGCTTGTTGAACCACATCAGATTTCTTTTGGCCCAATCCTCCAATTTATCCAGGTCTCTCTAGATCCTGCCTCTATCCCTCCCCTCCAACGTGTCTACATATCAGCTTGGTGTCATCTGCAGACTTGTTGAGGGTGCAATCCAGTTCCTCATCCGTATCATTAATAAAGATTTTGAACAACACCGAGCCCAGAACCGAGCCTTGCGGCGCTCCACTTGAAACCAACCATCATCCAGATATTGAGCCATTGACCGCTACCTGTTCGGCCCAACCATCAAGCCAGCTTTCTATCAATCTTATAGTCCATGTATCCAATCCATACTTCCTTAACTTATGGGCAAGAATGTTATGGGAGACCGTATCTAAAGCTTAGTGAAGTCAATGTATATTGCATCCACTGACTTCGCCATGTCCACAGACTCTGTTACCACATCATAGAAGCTCATCAGATTGGTCAAGCATGACTACTTTTGATCACTTTCCCCTGTTCCAAGTGCTCCAAAATCGATTCCTTGAGGATCCCCTCCATTATTTTCCCAGGGACTGAGGTAAGACTGACCGGTCTATAGTTCCCTGGATTGTCTTTCTTTTCTTTTTTAAAGATGGGCACTATGTTTGCCTTTTTCCAGTCATCCAGGATCTCTCCTGATTTCCAAGTCTTCAAAGATAATGACCAAATTCTCAGCAATGATGTCTGCCAATTCCCTCAGTACCCTCGGGTGCATTAAATCCAGACCCATCGATTTATGTACAACTTGTTTTTCTAGGTAGCTCTTAACTCGTTCGTTCCCCACCAGTGGCCATCCTCTGCCTTCCCATACTGCATTGTCTAGCACCGCAATGTGGGAGCTGTCCTTGTCTGTGAAGACTGAGGCAAAAAAAGCATTGAGTACTTCAGCTTTTCTTATATCATCTGTCACTAGGTTACCTCCCTCAGCCAGTAATGGCTCCATGCCTTCCCTCATAACCCTCTTATTGTTAACATGCTTGTAGAAACCCTTCTTGTTACCCTTCACATCCCTTGCCAGCTGCAGTTTCAATTGTGCTTTCACTTTCCTGATTACTCTCTGGCATTCTCCAGACATATATTTATACTCCTCCTTAGTCAACTGTCCACATTTCCACTTCTTATATGCATCCTTTTTGAGTTTAAGCTGATCAAGGATCTCCCTGCTAAGCTGAGCTGATTGCCTACCATATTTGCATTTCTGACTATACAGAGGGATGGTTTGTTCCTGTGCCTTCAGTAAGACATTCTTTTCTACCTCTGCGTTCTCTGGTGATAACTGATTCTCCACGGGTAACCTCTAGGAATTTCTTCTTACCTTCAGACTCTTTGTAATTCCCATTTGAGCTCTACTTCCTAGTTGGAGGGTGTTGTAGTGTGCTTTTTTGGTAGTCTGCTCAGTTAGTGGCATTCATAGGTAACCATGCTAGGGCACAGTAAACTCATTCTTCTACAGATGGAAGTAGGCATCAGAGCAAAACAATTTAAAAAATAATCATCAAAAGCTAACACTGGTCTGGATCTCAGGTAAGCTGTTGTCATTTCTCATCTCTGCCACAGACCTCCTGGGTGACCTAAGGAAAGTCACTTAACTTTTCTGTGCATTAATGCACCTGTGTGAGAAACATAAGGATGTTGTGTAGATAAATCCATTCATGTTTTCCAATAACTCAAAAACACAAAAGGACCTAGGTTTATAGGTAGTTTTTTTCTCACTTAGGTGAAAATTGAGATTGTACCTGCATTATTTGAAATTAATGGTCAAAAAGTCACTCTCTTCAGTGTATTTTCACTAACAGCCTTTGAGCCCAGTCTGGAAACCACATATGCATATACGTAACTTCATCCTGAAAACAAAGAGTATTCCTGTGAGGAAAGGTACTTATGTGAGCGTGGGGGCTGCAGATTGTGCACTTACAGAGAAATTGTCAAAAGTGCCTAAATTAATTGGGAACACCATTATCTTTCAATTCAACTTGTGAACCTAAGTCACTTAGCTACTTAGGAGACTCCAACCTCTAGACATGTGTCATTGTCACACCCCATCACGTTTTGCAACTTAGTGAGAGATTTCAACATTTACAAAAATGAAACAAATAATATCAAATACAAATGTGTTGTGGTTTTGATTATAGAAAGGCTAATTTTTTCATATTTTTATGTGACATTATTATTAGTTCACATTAAAAACTGCATCTACTAAATGTCATATCATCATGAGTACTTCCTGTATGAAGTCTTGCCAAACATATTGTCTTTTCATTCCCACCCTTCTTGTACCAGAAATGAAAGGTAAAAATGGAAATATTAGCAGCATTAGCCCTGATGTTACTTCATGAATTTTACTCGTGTTACTTGACTTCATGTCACTTCATGTTTATGTCATGTTACTTCATCTATTTTACATTTAAGACTATTATCAAGACTAGGGAATGGAGCAACACAGACTAGAGCCAGAATCTGAACAGGGATTTTTATTCCATTGCCATCTGATGCCAACATAAAATGAAATAAAAGTTCTGAAGGACTGACCATCAATAATGAAGTAGCCAACATGACACTGACTCTCTGTGACTGAACTCCAGGCACCAGTAGAGAAATGCACAAATACCAGAAAAAAACACTGACAATGCAGAGTAAAATCTCACCAAAAAAATAAATCAAAACAGCAAGTTGTTGGTATGTGCCGCAGCCAATGAGCAGCAGCAGCCGAAATGCTGAAAGGCAACTGCGGAATTACAAGCAGCAGAGAGAGAGAAAAAAATCATCCAAGCGTTAAGTGGTGAACAATTGTCACGACAACAGGAAATGAAACTCAGCACTGCTAAAGGTTGGCTATCAAGAATGAACAAATAAATGTCCATAGTCTACTGGCATAAAAGACAGCTCATAGGAAACTTCAGGGTGAAACTCCCAAGGATAAAGGAGTGAGAGCTGGTATTAAAACTAAGCCCATAAGATTAAAAAGTGAAAATGTAGAAATCTGGTATTAAACTCATTAGGCCAGAACATCAACTAATGTAAACTGGCATAGCACCAATGGAGTTAATCTATTTTACACCAGTTGAGGACCTAGATCCTCAATTTAAAATTGACTGAATCAAGTAAAAAAAGATAACAAATCCAAATATATTTCAAACTCATGCAAACAAAACATAATTGGAATGCAAAAGAATGAAAGCAGTCAGATTCCAAGGACAATGATCAGAGAAATATTTTAAAATGCTTACCTTAAGAGAGAGCTCCCCATAGTCTAGTCTAGTCCAGGCATGGAGAGTTTTATAGGCTCCAGAACAAAAGAGATAAGGAGGAAACAGTATATGTACATGAATGAAGGAGAATAGAAATAATAGTTGCAGAGCAGCATTGACAAAAATTAATAGTGGGCTCTACAATACAAACAAGATTCAGATTGTTGTTTCTTTCACTTTTATTTGAACAAATTCATCATATTTCAGCTAAAACAGATGAATCCTAATAGAGTAGCAATGGAGAGCCATGAATTCTAAAAATTCAAGCCCTCAGCATTTCTGAGAGAGAGAGAGAGAAAGAGGAAGGGAGTGCACATATATGATGAAAATGCAGCAATCAGCTTATTCCCCATTTAGGGGTGCTAATATTATAAGAAAAATTATTGGTAAGCAGAGTTGCTTTGAAAGAAGTATCACACGTCATTAGTAATTTCAAGACAGGTCCCGGGCTTGTGTGAATTAGCTTAACAACATTGAAACCAATAGACTCTCTGGATTGACATCAGCTGTGGATCTGGCCTTTGGTTTCAAAAGTGGAGTAATAGGATCCAATAATATCCAATGTGTAAGAACTATGGATACAGTACTGTGTATCAAGAGCAATCTTTTTAGCATGCTTAGGGAGATATAAAGCATTAATCAGTATTGAACATAGACTATCAATATCCCCTTGTCCTTTCTGAACAACCACACTAATCCAGCAATATGCAGATGATAAAAGCAGCTTTGGTAACAGAAGCAAAAAGTGTGTCTAAGATAAATCTGTTGACAAGTATACGCCAGCAGAGTCAAATCATATTACTAAAAGGTATTGTCCAAGGTAAGAACAGGCACGTCTTAACAAAATTCCCTATATGGTACATATTGTATTTTCAGAAAGCAGCAGATTGGTGATGAGGAATATGGTACAAGCCGCCAGAGCAAGAAGAAGCACAGGGATTCTTATAAGAAGCCATAATTAAGCTGCAAAAGCTACACTTCCTCTGAAAATGAAGAACAGAGAAGACAAAAAACAGCAACTGTGGTTTCATAAGGGACTGTTCAAAGATCTGAGGTTTTTAATTTTTTAATTAAAGAAGTTCTACTTGAAATGGTATTGCAAGAAGGGCAGTGGGAGGCAATCAAACTAGTATATTCAGGTTTGGTTAAGGATTATAGAAAAATGATATGAGTAAGAGGAAAGAGAAGTTAAAAGCTAGCCAAAGAGATTTAAACAAAGAACTTAAAGACAACCAGAAGTCCTGTGGCACTTTATAGACTAACAAGTATCTGGAAGACTACTGTATCTGTTAGTCTATAAGGCGCCACAGGACTTCTTGTTGTTTTTTAAGTTCTTTGTGTGTTGTATATTTTTCATGTGCATTTTATTGCAAGTGTTCACTATTCAAAATTCCAGTTGTGCTAGTTAGTTTTCAGTGAACACACAGAAATAAAAATGTTGATCTGTTACTTGACTGAATGACCATAACTCTTAGAATCAGGTTACCAACAGATATACTCTGATTAATACTGTTTTCCTTGAATTCTCACTCATATATGCCAAAAAATTGTTTAACAAATAATCCTACAAGCAAAGTGATTCACAAAATCATGTGCAGAAAGGGAACAAGATGGAAGTAAATTCATGTGAAAAATTTAATTGATTTGTAAACAAGCAAAAGCGCAGTTTTTGGAAAATGTGAACATACAGAAATTAACAATATGGATTGAATTCCTTTCCCATGGTGCAAAAGGAATTAGCTAAAAAAACCCTCTACAACATCAAAATGTGTTACCAGCATTGACAAAAAGAAAAGAATGGTCCTGAAAATTGTCATCCAGTAAACTTCATCTCTGTACTGTATCTGCTAAAATAATCATAGAATGGAGCAAATATTGCCAGAAAAACACCATGAAGGACTGGTTTATGGAAGAAATTGACCAGAATAGATATTGTGGAGTAAATTATTCTTCCGCAGCTATTGCAGAATAGCACCACTTGGAAACACATCATCCCATTTTATTCTCAAATGTTTACCTTGCTTTGTGAGTACAATAATTATTTTGAAATAAAGTGATTTTTATTCTAGAATGCCATGCTCACACAGGCAACTATTCCAGAATACCAAGTGTGACTAATTTATGCCACAATAACTGTTCTGGTTAATTTTGGCTGGGTTATCCAACCCTTAGAGCCAAACCCAATGTCAATTTGATTCAGCGGGAGTCTTTCCACCTTCTTCATTAGGTGCAGGATCAAGCCCTTACAAGACAATAATACAAATAAGCAGCATGAATTTATGGAGAACAAATCTTGAGCATCAAACTTGATTTCCTTTTTGTAGAATTACAAAATTACTGAATTAAAGTACTAGTGTCAAAGTAACCGGTCTCCTTGTGTGAATAAATGTTCACCAACACAACTAAGGACTGCACATCCAGACCCTTAAATTTTAGTAAAATGTTTACTGCAGCCTCTCAAAAATATTACTTTTAAAACTCATCCAGATTGACTTGGCTCATAAAACAGGGATGCGAAATTATGGTAAACACTCGGAAGTGAAGAATAGCACCATACTGAACTGAACAAAATATTAAGTGCATTATTAAAGGACTGATGTTAAGTGATGATTTAAGTGGACCAGAGTGAAAATTATTGGAGGAAGCAATGGCAGTGAAGTTACCTGACCTGTTTACTTTGCAGTTCAGTGATGCAGATTTTTAAAGATCTATCAGCCATATTAGGCCCAGTCTTATGGATAGGGAATATCTGCTTGGAAAAGTAAGGCCGGGTCTACACTAGATATTACAGTTGATTGTAGAAATGCAATTCTAGCTATGGCAATTGCATAGCTAGAATCGAATTATCTACAATCAACTTACCTGGCCATCCTCACCAAGGGAGATCAATGGGAGAAACACTCCTCTTGACCTCCCTTACTCCTCACAATATTCAGGAGCACAGAGGTTGACTGCTGACCCCAGGTAGTTCAATTTCACATGTCCCTATTAGGCACACAAAATCAAATCCTGGGAGATGGACCCTGACCGCGTCAATCTTCCACATAGTAAAGACATACCCTTAATTACAGTGGAATAAAAGTTACTTTGGATTGATGGTTCTTTAGAAACCATGCTCCAGAGGTTAAATTTTTATTTTAAGAACCTGTCTCTCAGGTGGTTGGATCTTTGCTATATAAATCTGCTCTGAGATAAACTTGATATTCAAGATCTTATCTATCCCCACTGAATGCAAGAAAATTGTCAGATTTCTTTTTAAACAAAACTTCCTTTCCTGCATTAGTAACATTTTAGCTGCTGAAAAAGGGAATTTTAAAGTACAATTCAATTTTAAAAATTGAAAGTACAGTACTTTATGGAATTTATACTCATTGTTAATTCTTTGCACTTCACTTAGTTTAGATAGTTTTTATTTATAGTCAGGCTCACCTTCTGCTTCTCCTGCATAAGCACAATATTGCAGCCTTTAGCTTTCACACATTGCAGGAGGATGTTTAAGAAAAAAACTATTTTAATTCTGTGTAAATGTAGGATATCTTATTAAAGTATTGTTAGTTTAACAAAACCTTTTGTCATAGTGGCACCAATTGTGAGTGACTCCATAACTCAGGTTGAGTTGCATTTTGCCCTTACAGCAACTTCTTTTTATGCATGAAAAATACAACATATCCTCCTCCAACTTACTATACTTAATCTCTGAGTATATAATGAATTATTTGAAACTGTACAAGTAATTTTTCTAATTAACTTATGAGTTAAAATTAACTATAATGTGTCCTTTAAAATATTTCACTTTTTATCAGCCTTTACTTTGACTGGAATTATGTTAATAATGAAATGTAGCATAGACTCTTCAAACTTGCCATACAATTACAATTATAAAATATAGAAACAATGACTTTTGAATAAATCTATCAATGGTTACTAATGGTAGATTCGCCAGTACATTGCAGCTGCTTTGTGATGCTGTGCTGAACTGATTTATCTATACTTAAAATTTAAGATTAAAATACAAATATATTAAAATTACCATTACATATCTTCAAACCATTGGAAGTATGATGTTAGCATTTTCAATTGATTGCTTTTTTTAGTACTCAGGTAGGAAATTTTTAAATAAAAAAATCCAAAGCCCACCTTTACCCCATCCCCATAAAAAAGCCCTATATTAAGAGGGAAGTTTTTTATCTGGGGGATTTAAATAAAAGCCTAAATTTTTGGTTCAAACTTACTGGTTATTTCACTTTTGGAAAACACAACCATGCCATTTTTATTTAAGTTTTATGAGAACCAAAGAGATAACCATCCACTTCTGCATGCCTGCTAAAGCTCATATTTAGATGAGAAATTATTTTCAACATAAAAAGGAAAAAGAGAGAAAAATAGACAAAGAAACTAAGATTGCTCTTCGGTAGAATCCAACTCAAGTATCTCTTGATACGTAGTGTTAGGCTGAATGAAATTATGATGTTCTCGCTGGTTTGGTGGTACTGTGTGCATCACTTTTAAAAGTACATTTACTGCAAATGTATGTAGAATCTATTTTTGTCTGCTTTAACTGTGCTAAATGGATATGCAGGGACCATCTGCAAAGCACTTGGGATTGTCTGAAATTATTTGCAATATAAATGATTTGGTGTAACATAGCACCTTTGGTCATTGCGCATCTACCATCATTTGGGATCCACCCTAATTTCTACTTCTAGTTGCACTACTGATGTCTATCCTGTAATAAAAAATCATTCTATGTTACAGCTGATGCATCGAAGCTTAGTTCTTCACTCATTGACTCCAGAAGAACAAAACCCTCAATTATTTCAGTGGGAGCAGAGGGAAGGACCAAGAATGTGAACAAAATGTCCATTGAACCCAATGGAAATACTTTTCACTGGTTTCATAAGTGATGGATAGACCCACAAACCAGCCCACTGACTTGGGCCAGGCCCAAGAACAGCACAATCAATGTCCCCATGTCCTCCTCACTCAGACAGAGCCACAAGCCCTCCAGCCCTAGGTGACCCTGACCACTACCCCTCAATCAGGAGATTCTCTGGTCAGACACAACTCCATCCCCCATATGCATGGAGGTGCCCCTCCCACCCTCATTAGAACCAGGTTGATGCTATGCTAGAGCAGCATTTGATCACAGTAGCTGCTTTTTCAGGCGCATAAAGAATATTTTCTCACTTTATTTTCTTCAGTTCTTCAACTAATTCAGTTCATGCAACATTTAAAAAAAACAATTTGGAATTGAGAAACCAGGAGAGCTTGTTTTCTTCTTCCAATAAATGAATAAAAATTAGACATCGTAGGATGAGATCTACTAGTTCTAAAATCTTGACAGGCGTGCATAGTGACCAGGTATAATCAACTAACTAACCAGATATAATTCACACACTACAGACTTATAAACCTAAAGGAAAAAGGCATCACCAAGATCATCTAGAGTGACTTACACATTGCCTGACACAGAATCTCCCTCACTGACTTCTGTAATAGACCCCCTAGCCTCTGGCTCAGTTACTGAAGTCCTCAAATCATGATTTTAAAATTTACACTGGTTTAACCTACAAGTGACCCATGGCCCATGCTGCAGAGGAGGGCAAGAAACCCAGCATCTCTACCACAGTGACCCAGGAGAAAATTCCTTCCCAAGCCCAAACACCTTTATCAGTTAGACCCTGAGCTCGGGGCAGGAATCACCAGCCAGACCCATAAAAAAAGAATTATCCGAAGCAACTCAGAGTCCACCCCACCTCGTATCCCATCCCTGGCTATTGGAGATATCTGCTGCTCTCAGGCACAGGTCAGCTCCATGTCATTGGAGGCAGTCTTGTCATATGAGCCACTCCATAATTACATTATGCTCAGTCCTCAAGGCAATTAAGTTCTTTGCTCCCATTAGAAGATTGTTCCATAACTTAAGTCCTCTGATGGTAAGAAATCTTTGCTTACTTTCCAGACTCAACTGGTTGGTGGCTGGTTAGATATTTCTCTGTGGCACTTTACTTATATAACTCTTCTTCCTCTCTAGGATTCATCCCTCTCCTGTATTTATAGGCCACAGTCATATTCCCCCTCAGCTTTCTTTTGGTTAGGCTAAACAAGTCAAGCTCTTTGAGACTCCTCTCTTAAGATGGGCTCTGCATGCTCTGATCATCCTAGTAGCCCTTCTCTGCACCTGTTCCAATTTGAATTCATCTTTCTTAAGCATGATGATCAAAACTGCACATAGTACTCCAGACGAGGTCTCACCTGTGTCTTACATAATAGTGCTAACTTTCCTTCTGTCTGCTGAAAACACCTGGCCTGTGGCAGCCTCTGATCACATTAGCCTTTTGACAGCTGCAACATCTTGGTGATTCAGAGTTGTCCTGTGATCAACTAACATACCCAGGTCTTTCTCTCCCTTTGTCATTTCTAATTGGTAAATCTCCATTTTATAGCAAAAATTCTTATTGTTAGTCCCTAAATGCATGATCTTGCACATTGCGCTATTAAATTGGACCTCATTTCTACTATTACAGTTTACAAAGTCATCTAGATCATTTTAGCTACGTCTACACGTGAAGCCTACATCGAAGTAGCTTATTTCGATGTAGCGATATCGAAATAGGCTATTTCGATTAATAACGTCTACACGTCCTCCAGGCTGGCAACGTCAACGTTCAACATCAACGTTGCGCAGCACCACATCGAAATAGGCTCTGAGAGGGAACGGCTACACGCCGAAGTAGCACATATCGAAATAAGGGTGCCAGGCACAGCTGCAGACAGGGTCACAGGGCGGACTCAACAGCAAGCTGCTCCCTTAAAGGGCCCCTCCCAGACACAGTTGCACTAAACAACACAAGATCCACAGAGCCGACAACTGGTTGCAGACCCTGTGCATGCAGCATGGATCCCCAGCTGCAGCAGCAGCAGCCAGAAGCCCTGGGCTAAGGGCTGCTGCACATGGTGACCATAGAGCCCTGCAGGAGCTGGAGAGAGAGCGTCTCTCAACCCCTCAGCTGATGGCCACCATGGCGGACCCCGCTATTTCGATGTTGCGGGACGCGGATCGTCTACACGTGCCCTACTTCAATGTTCAACTTCGAAGTAGGGCGCTATTCCCATCCTCTCATGGGGTTAGCGGCTTCGACGTCTCGCCACCTAATGTCGATGTTAACATCGAAATAGCGCCCAACACGTGTAGCCGTGACGGGCGCTATTTCGAAGTTAGTGCCGCTACTTTGAAGTAGCGTGCACGTGTAGACACAGCTTTTGTGTGTCTTTCTACTTCTCCTCTGATTTGGTAATACTTTCAAGTTTGATGTTCTCCACAAATTTTATTAGCACACATCCACTTTTTGTGCCAAAGTCAATAATAAAAATGTTAAATAAGATTAGACCCAAGAACAGTACCCAAGGAACCTTACAAGTAACTTCCCTCCAGCCTGCTAGTTCATCTTCCAGCATGATCCACTGTAGTATCCCATTTAACCAGTTCCCAATCCACCTTGCAATTCTCATATTAATTCCCACCCAATTTAACTAATAATTTCCCATGTGGAACTGTATCCAATGCCATATTGAAATCTGGGTAGATTAGCATTATTACATTTCCTTTGTGTAGAAACAGTTCTCTTCTCAAAGTAGTTCACATTAGTCTGGCATGATCTACTTTTCATAAAGCCATGTTGCATTTTATCCCAATTATCTCTAACACCTGTCCAGAGCTACTTTCTCATTCAAAATGTGTACCAAGATCTTGCATACAATTGAGGTCAAACTAACAGCTCCATAGTTTCCCAAATCACATTTTTTTTTCTCTTTCCTAAAAATCTCTCTTTCTCCTCTTGGTGGTCACCTGACAAAGAGTAGGATGGAAATTGGCAAGTCTCCAGTCATAGGATATAACCCCTGAGTTTACAGATTCAATAAAACCCTTGCTATTGGACTTGCAACATCATTTGCTACTTCCTTTAATATTCTTGGGTGGAGATTATCCAAGGCCCCCCAGTTTTGTTCCATTAAACTATTTGAGTTTGACTTCCACCTCAGACGTGGCAATTTTTACCTCCATAACCTCAGTCCCATTAGTCACCCTGCTGCTATTTCTAAACTCTGCATTAGCCTTGCAAAAAATTGAGGCAAAGATTTTGTTTAGGTGTTGGGCCATGCCTAGATTATATTTAATCTCACTCTGTCCTCTTCTTCTTTCCTTGGTTTCATTTATTGATTTATTTATATGGCCATAGAACTTTGAATTGTTGGTTTTAATTCCCTTTCCATAGTCCAAATCTGCTTGGCTTTTGGCAGGTCTTGCTTTACCCCTGCACTTTATAAGCTCCAAAAGGTAGCTTTCCTTGCTGATCCATGCCATCTTGCATTCCTCATAGGCTTTCTCTTAACTGCCTGTTTGGGGTACTTCCTGATCCAGGTTGGTCTGCAACGCTTCCCTATGATTTTTTTTCTCTTCCCTGGGATGGAGGCTTCAAATAATTTCTGCTACCTTAAGTATTTTCAGGCCTCCTACACAATCTGCTCCTTGAGTTCTTTGGTCCAGTCCACTTGTCTAACTAATCCCCTTTTTTTTTAAAGGTAGCCCTTCTGAAGTTGAAGATTCTGAGTGCAGATCTATTTTTGTTCCTCAATTTTATTTAAATGGAATTGGCTCATGACCATTTGAACCAAAGCTGTCCTTTGAAAGCAGTTCTTCTATGAGTTACTTATACTTCTTTGGTTTACTTTATTGTTTAATTTTAAATGCAAAACATGTTTTGATAAACGTTGTTTCCCTTCAGGATCCAACATCTTTAAGGTTTAGTTTTTAAATAAAAAATCAAATATTTGTGTATATTTTAACTGAATTTTAATTTCCATCCAAACAGGAGCTTAAGACAACATGAGTAAAAATCTATAGCAATCTGGTAAATAAAAAATATATCATTTACCATTTTCTAAAATAACAGCAAATGTGAAAATATCCTTAGCGGCCACCAATGTGAGTCAGAACTCCACAAGTTGGCTATGTGAACCTATATGTATAATTTGGCAATATGAATTTGGCTATATGAGCCAAACAATTTAAATATTTACCTATGGGAAAAACAGCATCATTGCAAAAATCATGTCCTTTCCACAGCTGCTTTTTTATTGTTCTCCAAAGGCAAGCCTTTTCCCAGTCTTCCTTTAATGAGAGTTTCAAACATTTACAGAGCCAATAAACCAGCTTGTAATTTGCTGAAAAGTTAAAAAAACAATTAAAACCGTACAGCTGCTGTAATTTTTAGACACTTTGATATGTTTGTAAAATCACTTTATAATTATTTGCGAGGATTCATGTGTCTCATAATCTGAATGTATCAGCTCTTGAGTATATTAGAAATATGATTGTTAGAATGCAAGTGAGCTTTCCCAATGGTAAATCTAATTTATGCGCCATTATTATGAAAGCATTTTCAGTCTGTAGTTAGATTTGGGAGTAGTTTGCTTATCTGAACATAAGTGCCACTTTGTCATTTCACACTTCCCCACTGCCCTGTATTAGATTATACTTTTGTTGACACACAGTAAACAGCTATTTACAGAGTTTGACTTGTGAACAGGAAAGCCATTGATGGCACTCATTTTGGCAACGTTCTCCTCTTCACCAAAGTCATGTAATCAGAGCGCAAATCTTCTGAAACTAGAGCTAGTGTCTAAAGTCAATTATAAATAAATGGCTGGATTCTTATTTGTCACTGATCTCAATCAAGAATAATGGCTCTGACTTCACATTGGGTACATTTGGGCAGATTCAGGTCACACAGCTGTATAAATCCAGTGGAATTCCATTCAGTAGAGATCAGCATCTAGTCCCATGGATGAAAGGCAGCCAGAGCCTCAGCTGGTACAAATCCATGATTTATACCATCTGAGCTTCTGGGCCAGGAAAGTCACTTTTAGAAACCACCTATTCTTCTCTTATTTAATAGTTGTTACCATCATATTTAGCTGCTGCTGCTTCTTTTGCAGATGAGAATTCACTGATTTGATGTAATTTAATGGTCAATTTTTACCTCTTTCTACTTAAGACCACAGTGTCCTGGAACTGGGCTCTCATAAAGGCTACTGCAGCCAATCTGTGAGATTTTCAATTATTCCAGGAGATTTTAGTCCAGCAAAGCAGACTGCCCTGGCCCTGCACCTCTCCTGGGAGCATCTGGCACATCCCTGCTGTTCCTGGAGGCAGGGGAGACAAGAGGTCTCTGAGCACTAGCTCCACCCCCAACGCTGACTCTGCAGCTCCCATAGGCCAGGAATTGCAGCCAGTGGGAGCTGTAAGGGGCAGTGGCTGCAGGCAAGGGCAGTGCACAGCACTGTCAAGTTACCTGGCCCTACCCAGGAGCAACAGAGACATGTTGTATGCTTCTATGAGTGGCATGGAGCCAGGCCAGCCCAAGAGTGCACTGCGGTCAGAGGAGCACATAAAGTAGGCACCAGTTGACTAGAACCCACACCCCACACTCCCTCCCACACCCCAACCTGATGCTCCAGCCCTTAGTGCCCTCCAACCCTCCAATGAAATTAATAGGCAGCAGGTTTAAAATAAACAATAGGAAACATTGTTTCACACAACACACAGTTAACCTGTGGAACTCCTTGCCAGAGAATGTTGTGAAGGCCAAGACTATAGTAATGTTTAAAAAAGAATGAGATAAATTCATGGGGGATAGGGCCATCAATGCTATTAGCCAGGATGGGCATGGACGGTGTCCCTAGCCTCTGCTTGCAAGAGGCTGGAAGGGGGTGACAGGGAATTGATCACTTATGATTACCTATTCTGTTCATTCCCTCTGGGGCACCTGGCACTGGCCACTGTTGGAAGACAGGATACTGGGCTTGATGGGCCTATGGTCTGACCCAGTATGGCTGTCCTTATGTTCTTAAACCCCATCTCAGAGCCTGCACCCTCTCCTGCCCCCCAACCTCCTGCCTCAGACTTAACCCCAAGCCCCCTCCAACACTTCAAATGCTTTGGCCCGAGCCCAGGCCACTCACCACCTCCAACGCCTCAAAGTCCTAGGCCAGCCAGTGAAAGTGAGGGAGGGAGGAGGAGCAGGGAACAGGGCAAGGCTGTTTGGATTTCTGTGATTAGACACCTGGCAACCCTAGATCACACATAGTTGTAAGGATGCACAGACCTCAGTCATGCAGAGTATTTAACCACTGATGTCAAACGCAATGGGGTCAGGGCCAGAGACAATAAAGCAGCATTGTATCTGCTGCCCCAGCTCTGTGAACCAGGATGAGCTAGGTACAGAGTTTCAACCTTAAGGAGTCATTCTGATCTATAAAAGTGAAACCGAGGAGTTCTAGATTTATTGGGCCTGATACTCCAATCTTTCGCCCCGGCTTTACACAAGTGTGAGTCCATTGATTCACTAGAGTCGTATTTCATGACCATGGGTCTAAGTGAGAAGAGAATCTGGCTCACTGTATCACAATAAAGTCCAGCTCAAATGTGTTTAGTTTCCAAGTAAATACAGGGCTGTTCTTACTCAGATGTAGAACATGTAGTTGTGTAGAGTGTAAAAGACTTGGGGCACCACTGGGTCTTAATATCCACCCCCCTTCTTCCTATCCCTGTTTTGTGGCCCTGCGTTCTCTGGAGAGGATCCAGTTAACTTAGAGGTGAAAAATCCTTCCAGGCCTATTAGCAGACTACTACTGAACCTGTGAAACAGCCAGTCAAGTGACAATAAAGCCACTTAACTTGTAATTGCCAACCCGAGATATATACTGTTGGTTTCTAAATTTACTGTTTTAGGTTACAGGAACAACGAGAAGTGCTGTGGCACCTTACAGACTAACAGATTTTTTTGGATCACAAGCTCTCAGAGGCAGAGACTCACTTTGTCAGTTGCATGCCAAAAAGTTGCATAGTTTGGTTTGCATATTCCCATTTCATATCCATACTGAGCTCTGATGCAGCGGGTCTTTGCCCACGAAAGCTTATGCTCCAAATAATCTGTTAGTCTGATTATTGACAGGACAGACAATTGTCTATTTTGCTGATGTAACTACTTAACATATATTGCTAGATTCTAAATCAACTCCAGCTGTTCAGGAAAAAGACTTAAGGATCACTGTGGACAGCATAATGAAAGTATCTACTTAATGGACAGTGTGTAGAAATCCATTCATGAAAGATTACAATTTAGAGAGGCTCCCTCTAATGGGACTCTATCAGAGGGGTAGCCAAGTTAGTCTGTATCTTCAAAAACAACAAGAAGTCCTGTGGCACCTTGTAGACTAACAGATATTTTGGAGCATAAGCTTTTGTGGGCAAAGAGCCACTTCATCTTTGGACATCTTTGCGCATGAAAGCTTATGTTCCAAAATATCTGTTAGTCTATAAGGTGTCACAGGACTTTCTGCTGTCTTTAAACAGTTTCCATACAATTTGCAGGCGTTTCTCTCTCTGGATTTTTCCTTTTCATTTCCATGTAACTAGCTTCCTCATTTGCATGTAGCTCCCCTTTGTGAAGTTACATGCTATCATGATGGGTTTCTCTGGTGTTTTTCCACCTACCAGGATGTTACATTTAATTACATTATGGTTACCATAACCAAGTAGATTGGCTATGTAGTGGACGTGTGCTCCACATAGGACTAAATAAAGAACTGCCTCTTCTCTTGTGAATTCCAGAACCAGCTGCTCCAAAACGCAGTCATTAACAAAATACAGAAATTTTATCTCTGTATTCCCCTGCACCCATGTTGTGACATGGTCATTATGGGGCAGTCAAAAACTCTCCATTACTGTGGGTTTTCTGATTCTGTAGCCTCTCTAATCTCTGTGAGCATTTCCCAGTCACCATCACCATCCTGATGTGGTGATCAGCACTGTTCCCACTAATTTTTTCCATCCCTGAGCAGAAAAGATTTTGCTGTGTGCACCCCCAATAGAAACACCTGCTGCCAGCTGTGAGTGTCTGTGGGCACTCTTTTAATCAGCAGGGCAGCACCTGACTCTCTCGTGGGTGGCCAGCTGAGTGCTCAGCTTACAGGGAACACTGGTGGTCAATAGTATGTTCCCATATCTTATTATTGAAGCATAGAATTTCCATGTGTAATGATGCCTGACGTGATTCAAGAGCATGAGTAGTAACCTCAAGGCGGACTTTTAAGAACCCAGGCAAAACCCCCAAATTGCTTGTGAGTTCTATTGCACCAGCCAGTTAGCAGGTGTAAACTTCTTAGGCAAAATCACAGCTTAACACAGAGTCACAGACAGTCCCCTTGGATATTCTGATCGTCTTTGCCATGTGGGTGAGCATACCTTTGTGATAGATGGCGCTCACACCAGAATCACAGTAGTATTCAGTCATTCCAGTCCCAAAGGGCCAGGCGCTTACCCTAGATCAGTTGCCACTTAAATCTCACACTAAAGACAACACTGTAACCAATCCTAAATTTCAGAGGGTAATAGAATCTTCTGTAATTAGCAATCTCTACATGTCCTTTAGGACTAATCCAAACTAAGAGCTGAGGATCACAGAATCATAGGGCTGGAAGGTACCTCAGGAGGTCATCTAGTCCAGCCACCTGCTTCAAGCAGGATCAACCCCCACTAAGTCATCACAGCCAGGACCTTGTCCATCTGGGACTTAGAAACTTCAAGGGATGGACAATCCACCACCTCTCTAGGCAACACATTCCAATGCTTCACCACCCTCCTGGTGAAGTAGTTTTTCCTAATATCTAACCTACACCTCTATCTCTTCAACTCAGACCATTACTCTTTGTTCTGCCATCTGACACCACTGAGAACAGTTTCTCACCCTCCTCTTTAGAGCTCCCCTTCAGGAAGTTGAAGGTTGCTATTAAACCACCCCTAAGTCTTCTTTTCTGTAAACTAAACATGCCCAAATCCCTCAGCCTATCCTCACAGGTCTTGCGCCCCAGCCCCTTAATCATTTTTGTTGCCCTCCACTGAACCTGCTCCAGCAAATCCACATCCTTTTTATGGGGGGGGGGGCAAAACTGGACACAATATTCAACATGTGGCCTCACCAGTGCCAAATAGAGGGGAATAACTACTTCTCTAGATCTGCTCAAAATGCTCCTCCTAATGCACCCTACTATGCCGTTAGCCTTATTGGCTACAAGTGCACACTGTTTACTCATATCCAGCCTTTCATCCACCATAACCCCAAGGTCCCTTTCCATCGTACTGCTGCTGAGCCAGTCAGTCCCTAGCCTGTAACAATGCTTGGGATTGTTCCGCCCCAGGTGCAGGACTCTACACTCCTCCTTGTTGAACCACATCAGATTTCTTTTGGCCCAGTTCTCCAATTTATCCAGGTCACTCTGGATTCTCTCTCTACCCTCCAATGTATCTACCTCTCCCCCTAGTTTTGTGTCATCCACAAACTTGCTGAGGGTTCAATCCAGTCTCTCATCAAGGTCGCTAATAAAGATGTTGAACAACACCAGCCCCAGAACCGAGCCTTGCAGCACTCCGCTTGAAACTGGTCACCATCCAGATATTGAGCCATTGACCACTATCTGTTGGGCCCGACCATCAAGCCAGCTTTCTATCCATCTTATAGTCCAAAGATCCAATCCATACTTCCTTAACTTATGGACAAGAATGTTGTGGGAGACTGTATCAAAAGCTTTGCTGAAGTTAAGGTATATCACATCCACTAACTTCTGTATGTCCACAGAGCTTGTTACCTCGTCATGGAAGCTAATCAGACTGGTCAGGCAGGACTTGCCCCTGGTGAATCCATGTTGGCTATTTTTGATCACTTTCCCCTATTCCAAGTGCTCCAAAATGGATTCCTTGAGGATTCCCTCCATTATTAGGGTCTCTAGCTTAAGCCTTGAGACACTTTGCCAAGCAGTATAGAGATACCCAATTCCCTTTGTCAGGACTTTTTAGCCTCTCTCATCCCACTGCATTGTGCTCAGAGCTTCAAACTCACCTAATGGGAGATGTTCACTTTCTTTACTCACCTTCACCAGGAGAAACAAGAATAAGAAACCACTTTTATCCTTTTGTACATAGGGAAAGTCCTAGCTGTGATCTCTGGTATTGGGATCTCTTTTAGAAGGTTATTCCTTCACATTAAGTAATTAAGGTCTCTCTCTCTTACTTGGTGGTTTATGAAGTCCCAGAGGCTCACAATGCAACAACTCAAATATTACTTTATAATATGAGGTACAGGTGTTCTCAGTGAGGTTAAGATATGGAGCAACTTACTAACATTCTATAAGGTTTAAACACATTCTTATAATTTGAATATCCCTTTCTATAATACTAGCTCACTGTTGAGATGGACTGGTTCCTACTACGAATTTGTTAGTGTTCAGTTGAGATGTGGGGATCTGGTCTGCCAACATCACACTATGTACAATTGATTCATCCCATTTGATTCATTCATTTACTCTATTTGATCACGTGCTTTCTTTCATAAATAGTCCTGTGGCACCTTACAGACTAACAGATATTTTGGAGCATAAGCTTTTGACAAAGCAGGTCTTTGCCCATGAAAACTTATGCTCCAAAATATCTGTTAGTCTATAAGGTGCCACAGGACTTTTTGTAGTTTTTGAAGATACAGACTAACTCGGCTCCCCCTCTGATATTCATAAACAGTGCTACTCCCCACACAGCACAACTTATTCTGTCATTCCTATATATTTTGAACACTGATATTACCGTGTCTCATTGATTATTATTGTTCCACCAAGTTTCTGTGATGCTTATTATATCAATATCCTCATCTAGTACCAGGCAACCAGGTTGCCCATCATGGTGCTTGGAATGCCAGTGTTTCAGTACAAGCATTTATATGATGTGTCCATATTTAGGAGAGTGTCTTCATATGATGTAATCAAATGGGATTTGTTATCATTTTATTTGTATTTCTTCAGCTCCTACCTGTACTTTTTCAGCTTCTATCATCACCTCTTTACTGGAGTATGAGTATTCCCTTTATGAACTTTTTCCCCTAAAGTATGTCTCTGTCCAAACCTTGTGCTCCTCTATAGATTGAAAAAATTGAAACATTGAAAAAATTCCTCTGTGACCTTTTAAATTTTACTTGCCAGAAATCTGGTTCCATTTTAGTTTAAGTGGAACCCATCCTTCCTCTGCAGGCACCACCTTTTCCCATTTCCTAATAAACCTAACCCCCCCCCGCCACATCCCTCCCAAAGATTGTAATGGGCTCAGATTCCACAAATGCTTAAACTGGTGCCTGTCTTTACTCTCATGGGCTGTGTCTACACTATAGCTCTGTTTCGAAAGAACATCTTTCAAAAGAGAACATCAAAAGATGCTCTTTCAAAACAGAGCGTCCACACACGCCAGCGGGGACCAAAGTTTTGATCCGTTATTTTGAAAGGCCCCCAGCACAATTTCGAAGGAGAGTGTCCACACGCACCAGGGAGATCTTTCGAAAGAGCAGGGGCAGGAAGCACCACGGGCAGGGTCGCATGGGGGACAAGCCCTTCTGGAGCCACCGCCCACTGTCCCCTTAAAGCTCCCCCACACACACGCCTGTCCCCAGGCAGAGAAGAGAGAGAGAGAGAGAGTGTGGAGCAGGCATTCTGGGCCCCCATGGATCCCAAGCAGCAACACCACAGCTGTGCTCCAACGGCTTGGGGTGGCCACTCTGCTAGCCGCTCTCCCAGAGGCCGTACTCAGGGTGTGCTGTCCCCAGCCGGTCCCCCGGGTCATCTGCTGCCTGTGGAGCTTCCCCACTGGTGGGACCGGCTGGTGCTGGAGGACTGGGGCGATGACCAGTGGCTACAGAACTTCAGGATGACCAAGGGGACATTCCTGGAGCTGTACCACTGGCTCACCCCAGTCCTCCAGCACCGGGACACACACCTGAGGCCAGTGCTCCCCCTACAGAAAAGGGTGGCCATCGCCCTATGGAAGCTGGCCACCCTGGACAGTTACAGATCTGTCGGCCACCAGTTCAGGATGGGCAAGGCCACTGTCAGGGCCGTCCTCATCAAGGTAAGCTATGGCTGGGTCACACCCACACGGCATGAGGGGGCAGGGGGCGCCACAGCAAGGTGTCCTATTGGGGAGTGGTGGGGGGTGGGTGTGCAGGACGCAGTCCAGGTCACACCCACGAGTGCACTCCCTCACTGCCCTGCAGGTCAGTCGTGCCATCAACAAGGTGCTCCTGCAGCAGTTGATCCACCTTGGGTACCTGGGCAATGCCATGCGGGGCTTCCAGGAGCTGGGCTTCCCCAACTGCTTCAGGGCCCTGGACGGCACCCACATCACCATCAGGGCCCCGGAGCACAGTCCATGGGTGCCTGGTGCCGGGTGCAGGTCTGGGATGGTCCTCCCCCATTGTTCCCATCTCGGGCTCCTGCTCTGATGCCAGGACTGTTGATTCCAGCAGCACAGCCAGGGGGTCCCGCAGTGTTTATAGTAGGGGCAGCTGGTGGGCGCTGCCCCTGACTGCCCGGCCGTGTCCTGGGCCCTGCAGTATCCCTGGCACAGCTCCTTCACCTTAGACCTCACCTGGTCCAGGGTCCGAGTGGGGTGACCCCAGCTGGTGAGGCCCATGCCAAGATGCTGGAACGCCACCGCATTCCTGCGCTGGACTGCCATCTGGTGCAGGATGTCTTCGCCTGCCCAGAGGGCAAGGAGGTCCTGCACCTCAGCGTCGGTCCAGGAGGGGGCCTGGCACTTGGGGGGCTGGCTCCCCTCCTGGGAGGGCTCCCCAGTTTCTTTGAGGGGCCCTGGGGTAGGCAGGGGTCGGGGTGCTGGCCATGGTGCTGAGGAGGGCTCTGGGCTGGCTGGAGCATCATGCCAGGGAGCAGGCTTTGCAGCAGCATGGGCTTCCTGCTGCCTGCACGCTCTCAGCTTCCTGCTTGAGGGCTTCAGGGAGCCTGCATCCTGAAACGTGGCTGGACACTGGAGCCATAGAGCTCCACTTGTGCTGGGAGCAGCACCACCATCTGCCAGCTGATCGCAGCCATGGAGTACCCGCTCTATCAAACAGCTGGCCACAGAGCGTCTATACTTGCACTCTTCAGAAATAATCTTTTGAAGGAGGGCACTCTTCCCATCCTGGGATGGGAGGACTGACTTCAAAAAACTGGGGGAGTTCTTTCAAAGTTAATTTTGAAAGAGAGCCTGTGTGTGTAGACGCTCTGCGGGTTCTTTCAAAAGAACTCGCTCTTTCAATCTGGATTTCGAACGTAATTGCTAGTGTAGACACACCCATGCTGAAGTGTTTGTAGGCTATGGGCCTAGCATTTCAGTTAAATATGCAATACATGATTTTGATCTCACCCCAGTGTAAGTCATACATTATTCATTTGAAATCAATAACATTAAGATGGTGCAACGTCATGCACATATAATTTGGATGTTTCTGAAATAGGAGCAAGTGGAAGAAAAGTAGGGTAAAATGCAAAATGTTAATTTTTTTCTGAGGTTTATCTGAAACAAACCTCCTGCCCTAGTTCTTTTTTTACCAGATAACATGGTGTGTAGTATATTAGGTAATATTAATCTTAATGGAAAGTACATGTACTCTTTTATTCTAGGACTCCCTTTCCTCAAGTCACTTTAGGTCTGGTTCTTATTCATAATAAGGCCTATTTACCCTACCGTAGCAGGATAAAAGGGCCTTTGAAAGTATCTGTATATTCACTTTTATAAGGCCCTTTTGCACTGATGGAGGATTGGTAGAAGTCCTTAGGGTAACTGAGAATCCATCTCATTACATAGCTGGGCTTCAGTCTCATTACGTCTGTGCATCTGGTTCCATATCTGCTCAATGGGAAATCCAATATATAGGTGTCTCACCTAAGCTTTATTCTTTAGTGCTTGTAAAGTGATTTGAGGAC